>NC_090442.1:1016109227-1016412310 GCF_031143425.1 Pleurodeles waltl
CTGGCACTTCTCCGGGTGCTATCTGCTTCAGTGAGGGCTCTTTGTCTTGCTCGACGTCCCCTCTCTCTTCAGGTCCAATTTGCGACCTCCTGGTCCCTCCTGGGCCCCAGCAGCGTCCAAAAACGCCAAACGCACGATTTGCGTGTAGCAAGGCTTGTTGGCGTCCTTCCGGCGGGAAAACACTTCTGCACGACTCTCCAAGGCGAGCGGGATTTGTCCACCAAAGGGGAAGTCTCTAGCCCTTTTTCGTTCCTGCAGAAACCTCAGCTTCTTCTGCCCAGTCGAAGCTTCTTTGCACCCGCAGCTGGCATTTCCTGGGCATCTGCCCATCCCCGACTTGCTTGTGACTTTTGGACTTGGTCCCCTTGTTCCACAGGTACCCTAGATTGGAAATCCACAGTTGTTGCATTGCTGGTTTGTGTCTTTCCTGCATTATTCCTCTAACATGACTATTTTGTCCTTAGGGGAACTTTAGTGCACTTTGCACTCACTTTTCAGGGTCTTGGGGAGGGTTATTTTTCTAACTCTCACTATTTTCTAATAGTCCCAGCGACCCTCTACAAGGTCACATAGGTTTGGGGTCCATTCGTGGTTCACATTCCACTTTTGGAGTATATGGTTTGTGTTGCCCCTATCCCTATGTTTCCCCATTGCATCCTATTGTAACTATACATTGTTTGCACTGTTTTCTAAGACTATACTGCATATTTTTGCTATTGTGTATATATATCTTGTGTATATTTCCTATCCTCTCACTGAGGGTACACTCTAAGATACTTTGGCATATTGTCATAAAAATAAAGTACCTTTATTTTTAGTATAACTGTGTATTGTGTTTTCTTATGATATTGTGCATATGACACTAAGTGGTACTGTAGTAGCTTCACACGTCTCCTAGTTCAGCCTAAGCTGCTCTGCTAAGCTACCATTATCTATCAGCCTAAGCTGCTAGACACCCTATACACTAATAAGGGATAACTGGGCCTGGTGCAAGGTGCAAGTACCCCTTGGTACTCACTACAAGCCAGTCCAGCCTCCTACAATTTTGCACTAAGAAATAGCGCTAAATGCAGCAGAACACAAATAGTGAGCAGCTGCTTGCGATTGCTATAGGTGTTCTTGGGGTAGGATTTTCCCCTAACTTGCTCTATGCATTATGTTCTTTGCTCAAAATGCACCCCTCATCTCTAAAATTGGCCTGGGAATTCATTTTGTGCTAAGAAGTAACACCAAGGGGGTCATTATGATTTCGGCAGATAGTTTTAACTGCCTACCGAACTTCTTATAGGGTGGTTGGTGACACACAGGCTACCTCCCCGCCAGCCCCATTAAGAGTTTCCTGCTAAGTCAGCGGGTGGAAACCTGAGTTTCCGTCTGCTTGCCTAGTGGGAAACAGGCTACAACATTGTCTCCGGGTCATAATCGAGTCAGCAGCAATGCTGTGGTCAGGAGGGTGCACGAGCACCCTCGCAATGTTCACTGTCTGCATAGTGATAGTGCAGGCCAGGGGGGCACCTGCACTGCCCATGCCACCTTTGGGCCATCTGGACCCGTTCTCCGCCAGCCTTTTCATGGCAGTGCTACCCCCATGAAAAGGCTGGCGCAGAATGAGGTTGTAATCCCCAGGGCAGCCTGCAGATTAGGACCGCCACCAACCTCCAGATCACCGGGATGTCTGACCCTGTCACAGCTGGCGGTTCCCTGGTAACTCAACCCCCAGGGTTGTAATGTGGGGGGTCTGCCATCCACGAATCTGGAGAATCGGAACGAGGCCCTAAATGTTCTCTTGGAGTTCTGGCATTTGGCTCTATTTTCTTAGTGCAAAATGCACCCACGCGTCTACAATTGATGCAAGGTTTCGTTTTGCACAACGAAATAGTGCTAAATGCAGCAGAACATGAATAGTGAGCACGAGGGCTGCTTGAAGTCACAAAACGTGCTCTCACGGTAGGATTTACTCCCACCCCCCCAACTTCCTCTTTATTACCCAAGCAGGAGAGATAGCATTATTACTCAAGCGTATTTCAAATTATGCCCTAGTGTTAATATATACAAGAGTGTGAGACAATAAATACAATAGTGGAGCTCTGATTACGATTGTGAGAGTGGTAGGCTAATCCTGCTATCTTTTCAAATTATGACTTTATTTATACATAGTTGGAAATAATTACTCATAGTAAATACTAAATAGGACATGCATCTGCAGCAAGGCTACCACATCCTTTGTCAGCACTGGTGATAAGCACAGCAGTACCTCAAGTGAGGGCGCGCTCCTGCAGTGTGCACTCTCACCATTGTAGCAGGTATGTAGTTACCCTCGAACACTCATATTTGTTTTCATCTTACCACTGATTCTCGTAATCGTTTTTTTTATTTTTTATACATGAGTAGCCATTTTTCAAACTGTACAAATATACTTATACACCTCTCACATTAGTCAAAACTCATGGAGGAGTCAATAAGTGTCCCACTTGTAATATTATTTTATTTACTGCCCCGTCAATAAAGTGTCAGCTGTGCCTAGCCCTACACAAGTAGCAGATTTGTCATCACATAATATAACGTGTCTCCAGGTGCCAATAATCATAAAATACAAGGGAGGTTGCTCATAAGGTTTAAATGGAGTTTAGAGCGACGCAAGAGCAAGAAAAGAGGTATGTCACTGACCTCTCGAACCTTTCCCCACTTCAGTCCAAAAGATTTCACATGACATTTGAAGGTTGAACAGAACACTACAGTATATGCAGAAAGCTTGGCCATATTACAAACAATGTAATCGAAGAAAGTGTTTAAATGGCTTAACGTGATTCTGCATAAGGTTGAAGGGTTAAGAGTTATGCATAGCCAAATATCATGATTTGTCCTTTACTACTAACAAGTGGTGAGAAAATCATATTTTTTCTTTCTTCTTCTTTCTTTCATTTCATTCCTCTTTCGTTGTTTGCTTATTTTTTAATTTCTTGTTAAATGTGATAGTAATTAGGTTGGGCTAGGATGAGCTGCACGTTGTTATAGAATTCCAATTGCTTATTATCAAAGAACATATTGCGTATATACTTAATTTACCATTTTACATTTAGATTGGATCAGTTATATCAGTTTGCCGATTAATACCTCTTTGTAAATACTGTTATCTCTGTGAGCTTTCTTCCTGTAACCAGCACTATGCCAATAAAAGTTTTGCAATCAAAAATAAGTTTACAATGAAAGTAGTTGCTATAGAGCCAAAGTGGTTGATTTTATATTATGTGGAAACATTGCGTAGCCGAACATTTTGTCAAGTAAAGGCTAATGCCAAAATTATCACCTTTGCACAATTTAATTAAAAATAAGAATCACTCTATATTACACTATTTAATGTGTAAAATATGTCTTCTTTTTATCATTTAGCTCGATAACGCAGATGAACAAGCAGCTCAGATCAGAAGAGAGCTCGATGGGCGTTTACAGCTAGCCGAACAGATGGCAAAGGTACTTGAATGGTTCATGATCCTGTATTTCTTGGAATAACTTTTTTTAGATTTAACAAACACGTGTGGCGAAAAGATAGGAATTATTTGGCAAAGCTGGGATTGCGTATGAAAAGCATATCCTCCTCACCACTAACAATTTAAAGAAGGGTTCTACTTTGGTACGTCATGACTTTTTAATGTATTCTAATTAGCACATTCCTAGTTGGAATGTAGACATTATAATTGCATCGCATCTTCCATCCCAATGTGTGGATGAATATGCGTGGATAGGGTCAGAACATTGATTGAGCATAGGCGGAAGTAGCTTAGTTATGTTCCTGTAGCGATCTTTAACATACTTTCTCACAAATCTTCCAGTGTACTGGTGCACTTTCACAACAGTAGAACCCATTACTAAGTGCCACAGTGAGACCCACATGCATAGAGTGCATGCTAACCTTAGGCTGCAGCAGTCAAAGGGTATTGGAAGTTATTTTCCCCCCGCTGGCATGCCCACCTCCCAATACTTTAAGTACAGGTTTACTGTTGTATAAGTTATGTTCTGGCAGGAGGTTGGTCCAGGCAGTGATGACACAAATCGAAAGGGAGGTCTTAGTTAACTACCTAATGGAGTGTGAAAATTATTGCAAAAGTGAGAAAAAGTGTAATTTAGGTGTTAGCTGAGTCATGGGTGTCAATACCTAAAAATTCCAAGTTTGGCAGAGTGACATCTTGCACACTTTTTTCCTTTATAGCCCCTAATTATGACTTAGGCGGATGGAAATGGACGTCTGCTGAAGTCTCGCAGTCGGGTTACCACCAGTGCGGTCCCCTTCACGCGGCCACTAATAAGAGTTTCCTGCTGGGTCAGCGGGCGGAAACATTGTTTCTGCCCGCTGGCCCAGGGGAAACAGCCCACAACCTTGATGCTGGCTGATAATAGGGCTGGCAGCAAAGGTGCGGTGCGTAGGGTGCCCCTGCACCCATCATGCTTTTCACTGTCTGCAAAGCAGATAGTGAAAAGCATGACCGGGCTGGCCATCAGGGCCCCTGCACTGCCCATGCCAAGTGCATGGGCAGTGCAGGGGCCCCCATGTGGCCCCCTGCACCCTGTCTCCACCAGCCTTTACTTGGTAGTGCTACCACCATGTAAGCGCCGGCAGAGAAGGGACTCATGCTCTACAGGGCAGCACTGCTTGCAGCAGTGCCCTGGTGGTTTAGGACCCCCAGCCCATCCAGTGTAGGAGAATTGAAGGTGCTGGCGGTCCGACCGTAGCAAAAACCGCCACGGTCATAATGTGTCTGTCAGACCGCCACATTGGCAGTGGTCCGACCACCAACCGCGGTGGGTTGTAATGAGGGGCCTAGTCTTTATTGACATTTCAACAGGATGCAGCTAATTATTGCAATAGTACAAATACTACCATAACCTAGAAACATCCCTTCTCTCTCCCACCCCCTCCCACATTCCAACATCATGATAATATCTAGTGTGGTGTCCAGTAACCTGCACACCTACGTATACAAAAAGAGATCAATGCAATCTTTGAAATACTCTCAGCCACTAGTAATTCCTCAGGGCTGCATCCCAATCCATCATTATTTTGCATACCATGACACCCCAGATTAGAAACAGTTATATGCAAATCAGTCTTGACTTTTCTCTAGTGGGAACAATTCATCCCAGCCTGAACCTCCAGACCAGGTCCTTCCTGAACCTGAACACAAGCAACCTAGGACTGGTGTCACTCATTTTTTAGCTCATCAGCCAGGTATAACTTGGTTTCAGTGGGTTCACAGAGAAATGTGGGCATACCCGTCCAGCTTCTAACAAGTATACAAAGAGTGGGAATGGTATGCCTAGACGTGGAGACGTGGATCCCATGCACAGTGTCTCATCAGTACCATCGTCAGGATGGACTAGTCTCTACAGAATCTGGAAAAATCCCAAATTTGAAGGTGCAGGGAGTAGACCTTGTGAATAAAGATTGTATTGTTTGTTATTGCTGAATTAATCAGTCACACAAACTCATATATAGCTCATCAAGGTGGTTACATAAAGATCCTGATTTCTTCTTCCATAGATCCCAGCATAGACCATGTAAGAGGTTCCCTTGTTTACTGTGTGCAAATCATCAATTCCAAGGCAATTTTAGATACAGCGAAAATGCAGCCAAGGGTTGTATCTCCACTGACCACTCCAAATGTTTAGCAGGATTTATTTGCTGTTGCGGAGAATCCTGCAGTTCTGTGGTCTTCCTCAAGGAACTCAAGAAAAGCAGCAAATAAATCCTGATTGCCAGCGGTGAATGTCATATCCACCTACTCTCCTCAAGTGCAGAAGCTCTGTAGCTTTCCTGTCTCTCTCATCTCATGAGGGGTGTTTGTGAATGTGCTGGGAGGTGAGGTTTATAAATGGCAAGTAGCGAGTGCAGTATTTAGGCTTGACATGACTATACAGGAGTTGCACATTGGTGTTACTTCTCACTTAGACATCTGTGCGAGGAAACCCCTACCTGCTTGATACATGGCCATCTTTAACTCAGAAGTATCTTATAATCTGAGAAAGCACCGTGGTAAACCCCATCACCCAAGAGGTGAGAGATCCAGTGCCTGCACGCTTTAAAACAGAAAGACAGAGTCACACCGCCCAAGCAGTAAACTTCAAAGGGTTCCTTACTCCACCGTCAAGCAGTGCCACATTTTTGGGTCATCCTATTCAGACTTAAGAACCTTGCCCCCCAAAAGGAACACAGGCCTGAACTATTGCACTGTATTAGAAGGCATAGACAATGTAAAATCGTAATGGGCCAAATGGCAGGTAAGAGACTGTTGCATAATACATTGTGAAAATTGGTTAGCACGGGCTTAGGGAAAGACAATGATATAGAGGGAAGGAGTGCCTCAAATTGGTCAGGTCTTAATGGACCTGACAGATGTAGCAATGGGCTAATATTATGAACTACTACAAGTACTGAAGGGAATATTGATTTTAACAAGTGCACCTATATGTAAAAAAAAGGAAAACATTTTTTTTCTGACTTTAAAACCTTTGGAATGCATTTACTGTACCACACAAAGAGATGTGATGGAAGTATGATGTTAGCATAAAGTAATTTCTTTTTGTTTAATAAAGTTCTGACTGACTCATTGCAAATTGAGTGCCGGAGGTAGTAGCTTTGTTTATAACTGAAAGCACCAGGGTTGTATAGTACTGGGCTAAGTTGCCTAATGATGAGAGGAGGTCACTATGCCAGCTATATCCCTGTAACAGTCAATTTCCAAGCAAGGGCTTATTAGGCTTATTAGACATTAGATATGTGCCCTGTGCGATCTGTCTCCACTTATCTCCTCAAAAAACCTCATTACGGATTACTGCAGAAGAAGTTTCGCATTACTGTTGCTAAGGGACAAATCAAGCCTACCCAACCCAATTTATTTGGCCTCCAAATACAATTCCCCTCACCAACCAATAGTTTTCATTTAATGGTGGCTGCAGTATCCTTTAATGGGAACCCTCAAAATATATTTTCTCTCCCTGCACCGCACAAGCCAGAGTTCCCTACCCTCCTCAGAGATCCGAGATGAAAAGCTGTGAAACAGAGAGAGCACACTCCAGGTACCCAAGCAAACTCTCCAGCATATGCTTTTCAGGACCTCCACCTCACTTACAGTCCTTCCCTAACACTAAGAAGGATCTAGACACTCCAGGCACAGAGTCCCACTCCTACAATCTTCTCCACAGCCAGCATCACCTCTGCTCTTTATCCTACTAAGAGCATCTGTTACGGATATAGTGATTACACAGAGAGCTTCAAGACAACTAGTGCTTCAAATGAACTCACCTTTCATAAGAGCCCAAATGACAGCCACCCACAAAGCAGACAAAAAGGGACGCACCATTAGAGACCTTCAGGGAGCCCAAAAGCAGCCTGTCGATTCCTCACCAATATTGAATGGCTAAATTATTCTTTAGATGGAACTCCGAGGGACTACGGACTCCACCTGCAGCTATGGGAGACATTCAATAGGTAATAGCAGCCTTCACTAAAGGAATTTGCCACTATGATAGGACTTAGTGAAATCTCTGAGTGAGCTTGACCATGTGAGCCAAAGGCCAGACATGAAAAAGGATCATCTTGCGGTTGCCGGAGTGGAGGGTACACACGAACGAGATAAACTAACAGTTCGGGTCGCCGAACAAGAGAATAGATGCAAATGGCTCACACTCAAAGCAGAGTACATAGAACATAGGTCGCAGCAAACAACATTTGTGTCAGACGCATACCAGACTCAATAACAGATTTGGAGTTGTTGAGCTATGTTCAAGACTTATTCCCATCTCTACTGGAGACGTCAGATGAACTCACAATTGAATTAGATCACACTCATATGGTGGTCAATACATTTCCAACCAAGAACAATTTAACGCCAGACATCCTTTCAAGGGTGCACCAATGCAACTGGAAGGAGGAAATAATGAGATTGGCTACACAAAAGGAGCCTATAGTATTCTAAGGTCCACTCTGATGCTTTTCCAAGACATCTTCAGCTTAACCCTGCTTAAGAGGCAAGCCTTGAAAATAGTGACAGACTAAACTTGCATGCCCATAAGATTCCATATCGCTGGTGCTTTTCAGTCTGCCTCCTCTTTCAATATAAAGACAAACAAGTCTCAGTCTCAACCAGACAGGAGACCATTGACCTCTTATAACTGAGCGATGAACAAGACCGAGACGAGGCCACACAGAAAATGTAAAACTGGCATGGCGCCACCAACAACCCAGGAAATCCAGATTCAAAGAAGCACAGCCAGCAGCTAATGAACAACAGTGTTCCCCTATGGGCCTCATCCCAGTCAGACAAGCCATAAGGGATGGAAAAAAGATGCCATCCGGGCAGCCCTACACCATGGAGAGACACATGGAGCCAAGACAGTCTTTTAATGACTTGGGGCGACGTCCTGCAGCAACATGAGGTTGTGAGTCCCCTGCAACTGGTCGATGGAGTCCAACACAACTGAGAAACTGGCACCGGCTTGACAACTTTTTTTCGACTTTGTGATGGAAGAGCATACCCCGCCTTGCTAAACAACTTGTTTGTACGCTAAATGAGAAGAGGTGAAGGAACAGGCCATGGCGAGGCAGAAGACATAACCGCAGATGCGGGAAAAGCTAACCCGAACATAGTGGGTGACCAGAATCCTACACTTGGGGAATTTCCAGAGACTGTGGGGCAAAACCCTAGTGAGGGGAATGAAACCCTGGAGACTCCTCCCCAGACCAGGTATTTTTGTTTTTGTTGTATTGTTTGTTTGTTATCTTGGCAGCCAACCCAACAATCTGCAATACAGGATTTTAACTTAGCGAGATAGACATGGGAGTGCCTAATGTGTCTAGACATATATGGGCCAGTAGAAGACAACTAGCCCCATTTCCTTTATGCAAGACAAGAGGCAAAACCTGATCTTAGTCGCCCTGAATGTCCAGGGTCTTAAATAGCAGGTCAAGAGGAAATCTTTACTCCACTGAATACATGCAAAACAAGTAGATGTGGTCTTCCTACAGAAGCCTCCTGGCGGGGGGGTGTTAAGAGGTGCCAATCCGGATATTTTCTAATGCGCAGACTAAAACCAGGGGAGTGGATATACTGGTGGGATCCACTACCCCATTAAAGGTAGACACAAATAATAGAGATTCGGATGGGGTGGATAATAATAGTCAAAGGGACATTAGTGAACAGATGCATCACTATGGTGTTGGTATGTGGACCTAACAAACACTTCTACTCTTGGCTGTTTCCTTTCTTATCCACCCATTCATGTCAATATGATAGTGATTGGAGATGTTAATGTGGCCCTCAACCCAGTAATGGACAGATCCCAAACCTATTGGAAAACACTGCACCCCCCCCAACCACCTTCTATGACACTGGGCCTGTAGGACTTACAATTGATTGATTTCTGGTGGCCCAACCATGCAACAGACTACACGTTCTGCTCACATGTCCATAAGTCCCATTCCCAGACAGACCGTATCTTTCTCACCCCCTCAATAAGATTCTGAGTGGGATCCTTAAAGATAGGGACATAGGTACTGTTCGACCATGTGGTATATGTCATGCACTTGTTGACCTACTCAGACCCTGTCCCCAGAAGAGTGTGGAAGATGAATAAAATAGCTTTTTGAGAGACAGTCCTCAGGGAAAATATAAATGAGGGCTTGGAAAATTATTTTAAGAAAATGAGACCGGCAATATCAGTAATGCCACTCTATGGGATGCCGCAAAATCGGTGATCGGAGGTGAATTCATTAGTCACACTACCACATTTCTCCAGTTTGTACGTTCAAAAAGACTGGAAACAGAGAGAGTGAAATACACAAATTAAAATTGGGATTTAAACACTTGGGCAACAGGAAAATGCAAAGGACTCTGTGAATAACTGGGGAGAGGGGGCTAGAGGCAATCTTGACCAAAATGCTGCTTGTAAACTCTTAGAAACAAAGTAGCAATATTATGATCGAGGTGATGAGGCTGATAGGCTTCTTTCACATAAATTACACCAACTGAGCACTAAGAATTATATAACCACCATAAGAGATAGCGACGGGTACTGCTGCTATAATTGCAGGAAAACACTGATAGTCTTTTCAAAATACCATACAGCTTTATACAGAGCAATGTCGAGGAATGAAACACTACAGGATGCATATCTCTCAGAGATACATTTTTCAGATGTTGAGGCCACACTCCAGGAGGAATTAGATTTGCCAATCCCAGAGGAACAGGTCTTACAAGGCATACAAATGCTTCCCAATATCAAGGTGCCAGCTCCAGATGGATTCCCTAATTTGTTCTATAAAACTTTTGTTGGAATCCTGCCTTCATATCTAAAAAAGACAAATAACTTTTTGAATACACACAAAGTCACCCCTTTTATGATGGATAACATTCTAACCCTAATAGCAAAGCCAGAAAAGATGTACAGAAACGTGGGTCCTCTTTCCAGATAGCCCTCCTCAATTGTGTTGTCAAGATCTATACTGAAAATATGACCTAGAGACTAAACGGGGAGTGGCCAGACCTGATATCCCCATATCAGTTGAGGTTCATCAGTGACCATCAAACGGAAGATAATATAAGACTGATGGTAAATTTAATAGGCCAGGCAGTGACCACATACAGATCCTCCATCTTTTGCTTGATGCGCAGAAGGCATTTGATCGTGTTGAGTAGGCTTGTTTAACTAAAACTGTAGATAAAACAAGACCGGGCCCTCAGATTAAGGCCTATACACTGGCAAAACATGTGAGACCCTCCACTAGAATTTGTATACAAACTAATATTTTACATTCAATAAGGCTGACCTGGTGGACATGCCTGGGATGGAACCTTGCACCTATGATCTTCACTCTATTGCTGAAATATTTGTTCCAACATAATTAGACCAACTCAAACATTACAGGTTTGGAAAGGGTCAGGTGAAGATGTCACTCTTCACTGATGATCTCATATGTTTCTTGATTAACCTGCCACCTCTCTCCCCTTTTTGATCGAAGAATTGGACCGTATGATCAGGTGTCTGGCTTCAAGATCAATTACCAGAAGTCAAAGTGATGGGAGTGGAGAAGAATCCAGAAGACAGTGAAAAAATTGCCTCAGGATACCAGTTCAAAAATGTGCCAACCAGTATTGACTACCTCAGGGAAACAGTTCCTCACAGTACTCGTGACCTTTAACACTGTAATGTACCCCTCCATTCTGGACATCCTGTTTAAGGATATCTTTCAGTGGGGCCGACTGGAGATTTCTTGGATAGGCAGGGTTAACTGCATCACAATTAATTTCCTGCCACAAAATGTATACCTTTGCCAATGCCTATGAGTGACAATTTTTCTACACCTATTGAAATCCATACAAACTCAAATCTGGACATTTATAGAAAATAACAAAACACCCTGAATTGCCAAATCCCAAATGATCAGGGACCAGCAGAGGGGGAAATGGTGGCTCCAGAGATGGTAAGATATATGTTAGCAGCACAGTTTATAGCAGGCCTCACATGTGCTCCCCAGTGGCCGAGAAACCCTGGTGCCACCAAGAACAGGACCGCTCCCTTTACACTAGCTGTTGTGGTTGCCCCCACAGGCACGCTGCTTACTGGGCCCTTCTCCTGGGTGACAGATGTGACGCTACAATTTTGGAATAAGGCAGTTCGGACAAGACAGGTTACCACCTATACTTCCATATTGACCCCAGTGCTGGGGGAACTAGGCTTCCCCCTGGGGATAACAGATGGGGGTTACTGAACATGAGTAGAAATTGACGTATTATTCCTTGGCGAACTATGCTCCAATGGCATCCCAAAGACCAGAAACCAATGCACCAAAGATTTAAGTTACTGCCCGCCGACCTTTACTGTATTACTCAATTGCTGCACTGGCCAAGTCTCCCCAACATCAAGGAAACAGGGACAAAAGAGATGGCGGGTGGAAGTTATGAGGTCAGATGGAGACACCACTAAAGGTCTCTCGTCTTTTTTGCACCCTAGACAGACCTCCTTGCCTGACAAAACTACGTACATGGAACACTGGTCTGCAGATTTTGGCATTGCATTGACAGAGGCAATCTGGATACAAATCTGGGGCAGAGTGGCACAAACCTCCCTTTGCCTCCAATAGAGGGTGAGTGCTTTAAAATAATGTTGCAGTGGTACTTGCTCCCAGTCTGAAAATTATATGTAATGCCCTGCCATGCTACTAAGTCTCACTGGTCACTGACAGCAGTAAACCTAGTATGGGGTGAGTAGCAGAATGGGATTGGCTCCAGAGACAACACTGAACCCTTTACCTGCCTTTGCCAATCCTCCCTGAAGCTACTTCCAGTCTCCACCTTTTCATTGAAAGCCATAGAGCATGCAGGCCATCTCCCTGTGGACAAACTAATTGTGGTCGGTGAAAGAAACCTCCAGCATCCCTGCCACAGACGTGGAACCATATGGACAAGACTGGACAAAGGCAGGGGGGGATTGGCCTCCTCATCAAAATAGGGGTTGGGGAAAACACAGTGATCAGAGAAATGATGAAGAGCCAGTAAGGGGCGGTAGGGCAAGTCATGATCTCAATGATGACTGCTTCTGTTGAGATTCCAGAAAGTTTACATACGTGTATTTTCACCTCAGTCTTAATTGGGCCAAGACCCACAGATTCTTCCCTATCATTTTAAGACTGCCCTCTTTCCAGTGTCCCAGTTCTTTCCTCTTGCAGAGTAACAGTAGCCACATTTGCTAAAAACTAAATCTAGAGTATAAACACTACCCGAGTGAAAATGGCAACCCTTTTGCAACATTTTGCAGACTCACACATTTACTTGTGTTTAGATACCATTTTTACCAGTCTTGCTGTTAAAATCAATTTTAATAGGAGTCACTGTTAACCAATTCAGCATTGTTGTACTGCTACCCTTAAAAGAATCAAAGACTGAGATATCTACATCTGTTAGGTTGCCCTCCACTTACCATAATAGGAACCAGTCAGCTATTTTATCAACAATATTTACTGACCAATACTGCCTGCTGTATCATGGCTTTGAGTGCCACAGCATCTGTTTCAGAGATCTATGTTTCTAGATTCAGCAACTCCCAGGGTATAAAGGAGGCAGGATTTATTATGTAGTTAATGCACTTACAGCTGATTAACAATGACCACAAACTGAATTATTATTAAACATAATAGAGGACTAACAAGACCCCCCAGCACCCGGACCAAGTTTGCCATGAGTATGACCGTGTTGGTAGACTGGATTAAAACCAACTGTCTCAAACTAAACACAGACAAGATAGGAGTTGTTATCTTCGGGATGCATCCTTTACAATGAGACTCATCTGGTGCTGGGAAAAACTTGACCCACAACCATACCAAGAATCTCAGGATTATCATTGACCACCAACTCAACATGACCACCCAAATTGATGCTGTCACAGCCTCCTGCTTACACACCTTGTAGATGCTGAGAAAAATCTAAAACTGCTCCCAGATGCAAAATACTCTGTTTTTCTCTTCACAAACGAACTGAACAATTAGAACACCCTCTATACCAGGATAAGCAAACAACTCAGACAACTGCAAACCATTCATATTTTGGCAACCAGCACCAATCTCAACCTACTACATCACACACACAACACCACACCACAGGAATGTCCATTGGCTTCCAATACACAAGCAAGCATAGTTCAAACTCCACACACACACCTTCATAGCACTACACAACAGGGGTCCAGTCTACCTTATTGGACATGGCTATCACTTCAGTTGAACATGTACTTTTAACGTTTACATGTCCTGATAATGAAAAACTCTTAAATTTGTTTTTCACAACTGCAAGGCCTATCTCATCCATAGAATACCATTGGGTTAACTCATTACATTAAATAATTGAAAACTTTGATTGGGAGTAGGTAGTAATATAGAGTTAGTCTCTAATGTAATGTAATTTAAAACCATTTTAATGGTCAAGTTGGAGTTTAAGTCACAATTCTGAAAATGCCACGTACAGATGGCATTTTTTGGTGCATGCAACTTGTACCTTGGGTCACATGACTAGGTGCGGTTAGCGTTTGTGTATTCCTTCCAGACAGTATCACAAAGAGGGGGACGGGACTGGGAATTGGTAGAATGGTCAATCCTTAGTAGATGGGAGGGACGTATCACAGTTGCACTTCAAAGGCACTGCCCCATCACACTCACAAAGAACGTTATGCTACTCTATTGTCACCCAAGGTCACTTGGAGCCAGGGAAAGAGAAAGATAGAAATTCTAGAACCAGATGTGGGGAAAGTCTATAAGTTTCTCCTTTTCAAAGGTAGCACCAGGTATAATTTGTGGACCAACAGATCAATTCTTCAATGCACACCTGGATCTGTAGATACTACAGAAGGACTACACTGCTGCCTGTGGTCTGCACTGCTGTCTTAGAAGGAAGGCTCGTCCTGCTCCCTTTATCCCATGCTGAGTAACTCCAAGGTCAGCTGACTGACCTCCTGTTCTAAGCTACGGGGACAGAAAAAGCCCCAGAGACCTCCCTGCAACTTTCCAGCTGCTCTATTGCACTGGACCTGCAACTGGATCTGCCTAAGCCCTGCTGGAGTGAATTCCTAATCCCGAGGTGGTTCCTTTCCAGGTCTTGGGCCCTTGACTGGCCTCATAAGGCTCCTCCAGGCCTAACTCGGTGAAGTAAAGCACTGCAAAGCCTTGCCAAACAGATACTAGCCTCATCAGAATCAATGATGAGCAATGTAAAGCCATGCCACACAGCTCCTCAGAACTGACACAGAGTGACACAAAGCATCGCCATACAGCTTCACTGCAAATTATGCCGGATGACGTGAGGCCTTGTAAAAGAAATGCCGCTTAGACCGCTCATCAAGGACACAAGGTACCAACCCCAGTGGGCTAATCTTGGTGCTGTGCCCAGCCTGTGCTTCATTATGGTCAGCCTGAACTTGTGGCTCTGTCCCGGTCCAGCATGATCAAATGCTCTCAGTTGGTGTTTTGCACCTTTTGATGCTACTTTTATCTAAATCTTCAAAATTGCATATCTCCAGTTCTACTGATTGAATTTTTGGTCATTTTGGTCTCAAATAATTTTTAAAATGTACTCTATTTTTTTAAATAGGTTTGGAATTTTGTTTGTGTTGTGTTTTCACTTTATTACTGTTTTAGTGCTGTATAAATGCTTAATAAATTGACTTGAAGTAAAGCTTGACTGTTTTGTGCCAAGCTACCAGAGGGTGAAGCACAGGTTAATTTAGTGACTGCCTGCTTGACTGGACTCCTACTTGTACACATACAGAGAACCTTCGGTTGGACCTTCTCCTAATTGGCTTCTAAAGCCTGAAACGACTTGCTGTTACACTTCAGAGCAGCCTCTTTAATTTTTTAGTTAAATCAATCAATGAGGTGTTATTTGTATAGCACAACTTGTCTCCCGAGTGAGTATTTTATGTGCTTCAGGCAGTTGTCCTTCATCGAGGCAGATATGTTCTTCATACAGTCAAGGTTGATCTTCGTCTTGGTGGAGTTGAGAGGATATGCTGCGTGTCATCAACATAAGAGATGATGTTGATGTCATGCGACCTCACAATGTCTGCGAGTGGTGTCATGTAGCTGGGATAAGGGAGGAACCTTTGGGGACGCTGCGGATGGTGTTCTTCACCTGTGAGGTGAAGGGGGGCAGACTATCTGGGTGCATCCCGTAAGAAAGGATGCCATCCATCTAAGCACATCGTCTCTGATCCCAATCTGGCGTAGTCAGTTGATCAATGTGTGGTGGGAGACGATGTCAAAGGTGGTAGAGAGGTCAAGCAGGATCAGGGCGGCTGCTTCTCCTCTGTCGTGCAGAGGGCAGATGTGATCTGTTGCAGTGATCAGAGCTGTCTTAATCCTGTGATTGACTCTGAAGCCTGATTGGGAGTGGTCTAGCATGTTGTTTCTCTCCAGGAGTTCAGTGAGTTGGAGGTTGATGGCCTTCTCCAGGACTTTGGCGGGGAACGGCAGCAGAGAGATCGGGATGTAGTTTTGGAGCTAGCTGGGCTCTGCAGAGTGCTTCTTGAGGAGGGATCTGATCTCTGTGTGTTTACAGGCTTCCGGAAAAGTGGCCATTGTTAACGAGGTGTTGAGGATAGTGGTGAGCTGGCGACTGATCTCTTTTCTTCAGGGGTTGAAGATCCTGTGGGGCTAGGGGTTGGTGGGTGCTACCGGGATGATGCAGCTCAAGTGTGATTGTTGCTCAGTGTGCTAACATGTCCCCCTGCAGCAACCCGTTGGTCAGCGGTGGAGGTTGATGGGATGTTGGGGATTGAAGTTACTGTAGATGGTTTCTATCTTGTTGTGGAAGTGATCAGCAAGGGTGTTAGACCTGACAGCCTTAGGGTGGTCACACCCAACTTATTGCCTGCCTCCCTTCAATTTTTGACACTGCTTTTGCTGCTTTTAGGACTCTGCGCACTTTACCACTGCTAACCAGTGCTAAATTGCATATGCTCTCTCCCTTAAAACATGGTGACATTGGCTGATACCCAATTGTCATATTTATTTCATTTATTTATAAGTCCCTAGTAAAGTGCACTGCATGTGCCCAGGGCCTGTGAATTAAATGCTACCAGTGGGCCTGCAGCACTGATTGTTCCACCCACGTAAGTAGACCCTTAACCATGTCTTAGGCCTGCCATTGCAAGGCCTGTGTGTGAATTTACAAGTACTTGCCAAGCCTTAAACTCCCCTTTTTCCACATATAAGTCACCCCTAAGGTAGGCCCTAGATAACCCAGAGAGAAGGGTGCTATGTAGGTAAAAGGCAGGACATGTATCTGTGTGTCTTAAATGTCCAGGTAGTGAAAAACTCAAAAATGTGTGTTCCACCCCTGTGAGGTCAGCTTCTTTCATAGCCTAACATTAGAGCTACGCTTATATACTGTTTGAGTGGTAGATTGGGATTAGAAAGGGGTGAACAGGTCATATTTAGTATGGCCAGAATGGTACTACAAAATCCTGCTTATTGGTGAAGTTGGATTGTATATTACTATTTTAGGAATGCTACTTTTAAAAACTGAGCATTTCTCTGCACTTACATCCTTCTGTGCCTTACAGCCTGTCTCCAATCCACATCTGGGCTGGGCTGGTTGACAGCTCCCTTGTGTATTTCACCCAGACAACCACAAACACAGGATGCTCCGTAACACCTGCACACATCTGCATACTGAATGGGTCTTACCCGGCTGGATACTGACACTTACATTTCAAAGGACAGTGGCCTGCCCTCATACAATGGACTGCCAAACCCCCTACTGGGACCCTGGCAGACAGGGTTGTACTGAAAGGGGACTTGTGCACTTCAAAACCTCTCTTTGAAGTCTCCCCCACTTCAAAGGCACTTTGGGGTATATAAACTGTGTTCCTGACCCCACCAACTTAGACACTTCTTGGGACAGACACTCTACACCAGAATCTGCAACCTGCCAAGAGAAGCTGCCTGGCTGCCCAAAGGACTCACTTGGACGGTTCGCTATAAAGGACTGCTGCCTTGATGTTGCCTTGCTGCCTGGCTGGCCTCTCGTTCTGCTGAGAAGTGCTCTCCAAGGGCTTGGATTGAGCTTGCCT
The DNA here is from genome assembly GCF_031143425.1 of Pleurodeles waltl. Classification (NCBI taxonomy): domain Eukaryota; kingdom Metazoa; phylum Chordata; class Amphibia; order Caudata; family Salamandridae; genus Pleurodeles; species Pleurodeles waltl. The sequence goes on from NC_090442.1 coordinate 1,016,126,838, forward strand.
CCTGTTTTCTGAAATTTCACGGGCAAAAAGACTTCATCTCTGCAAAGAAACTCCTTGTGCAGTGAAAATCGACGCACAGCATGTCCAGCGGTGATAAAATCACTGCATCGTCGAACCAGAACTATGCAGCCCAGCTCCCCGAGTGGAGATCGACACAGGGCCAACGTTGCGACCGGAACTTCGACTCACAACGCACAGGATCAACGCATCACCGAGCCGGAGCAACGCAGGCCGACTTCCTACGAGAGGAATCGGTGCAACGCCAGCCATACAGCAAAAATTCCACCACATCACCCACTGGATTGACGCAACAGCTGTGACTTCGGCCCACACGTCCAGGATTTCCACTCGTCAAAAGACCGCACATCGCAAGGTGGATTCAAGTCTGCACGCTGGAAATCAGCGCAAAGCCCTTGCCATGTGGCAAAGATTCAACGCATCCTCGGTGTGTGCCTGGAAAACCGATTCATACCAACCTTTTCCACGCATCTCCTCTGCGGTCCTTGTGCGTGAAATTTTGACGCAAACAAGGTACTTTGTGGTTGCTAGAGACCATTGTTGTTTTTAAGAAGTACAGACTCTTCTTATCATTACAAAAAGTAATATTTCAACTTGTGATTATCAATTCTTCATCGTTTTGACCTTATTTTAGTCAGATAAAAATATTTTATTTTTCTAGACCTGGGTGGTGTTCTCACTGTGTTACTGCATGATTTATTGCACAAATACTTTACACATTGCCTTGCAAGCTAAGCCTGACTGCTCAGTGCCAAGCTAGCAGAGGGTGGGCACAGGATAATTTGGATTGTGTGTGATTTACCCTGACTGGGATTGTGATCCCTATTTGGACAAAGGTGTATACCTCTGCCAACTAGAGACCCCATTTCTAACAGAGGGCATAGCAGAGTTCTTGTGAGGAGGGTGGAGTTTTTGATGGCTGATGGGCAAGCAAACTCTGTGAAGAGCTCCTTGGTTTGGTTGGCACTGTTCTCAATTTTTTGCAGCTTTGATCTGCGGTGGTAGTTTTTGAGGGCTGTTTTAAAGGTGTTCAGGGGTTCTTGCTGGTGCGCTATCTTCTCTCCAGTTGTTTTCACCTGAGTTCTGTGAGTCTTAGCTGATTTGGTTGGGATGACCAGGACAGCAGCGCTGATGATCCAGTAGTTAAAGTTCTGTACTGCCTGATCCAAGTAGGTGGTGACATTGGGATGTGAGGTGCTGAGGACGTCGGTCCTTTGCTGCTGAGTGACCTTGGTGCAGTTGTGGGAGGGGTGCTGTGGCAGATGTGGGCGGTGCAGGGGTATCCAGTGTGGGTTAAGTGTATGATGTAGTGGTCTGACCAGGTGAGATCCACGGTGTGCCTGTCGCTGATTCTGTTGCTGGACGTGAAGATATAGTCTCGTGTGTGTTCTACTTTGTGTGTGTGTGGACCCTGACCAGCTGCTTGAGGCAGATGTTGTCCAGTCTTTCTAGTAGGTCAGTTAAGTTGGTGTTGGTTGGGTCATCCAGGTAGTACTTGAGGTCTTTCAGGAAGACATAGTGTTCCGATTCAATAGCGAGCGAGGTGATGAATTCACTGATGGCGTCGCTGGGGCTGGTTCTTGGTCCTGGTGGTCTGTATGCAAGGGTGCCTTTGATGGTGGTGGTGTCGTCGGCGTGGAGCTGATGTTCATGTTACATAATGGGTGTAGTTTCGTCATTGATGATGGTGCAGCTGATTGATTCCTTGTGTATGACACAATGCTGCCTCTGTGCCTGTTGGTGCGGGCGCTGTGTTTCATTTTATAGCCGGGGGTGTTGCGTGGTGATGTCCAGGACCAAGATGGATGTGAGCCAGGTTTCTGTGATGAAGGTCACATTACAGGCGAGGGTGGAGATGGTACCCCTGACTTTGGTTGCGTGTTTGCAGAGTAATCTGGCATTGAACAGGATGTACCTGAGTTGTTCTGAGGCCGTATCGGTCAGCTGGGATGGCGAGGCGTTGGTGGCAGTGATGGTGGTCATTCCTGTGGTGGAGGATTATTGTCAGTGGGTGCAGGTGAATGTTCCCGCTGTGTGGAAGTTGATGCGAGGCAGCAGTTGTTTTTGAGTCTGGGGTTGAGAGAATGGAGATCCATAGAGGAGTATCTCTGGGGGTGAATAGGGCCAGGGTTCCTGTCACTGGGCGCGGTCTAGGCCCAGATGGGCGCAGACGGGCTTGCCTTTGTTGCAGTCGCCCAGGGCCTCCATAAGTAGGCCTAGGAGGTAGGAGGGGCTGGCAGGGAGGCAGGAGGGTGGTGGGCCTGGGAGGGAAAACACAGCAGGAAAAACGTACAAAGTACAGGCACAGCAAGGAGGCAAAACAGAACGGGGCAACTAAGGGTCCAGAAAAATGAGACTATAATTACACTTTACAGTAAAAAAAACTAAAAAAAAAAATGCTTTACAAAAAAAAAAAAAATTACCATGACACCAATTACACAAGGCGGTGAGTCAATCCAGGCGGAGTGTGGGATCGAAACGGTGGCCTTGTGTGCTGCAGCTTGACAGCAGACACGAGGAGCACGGCAGAGGCAGTGGGGGAGAGTATGGAGACTTGTGTAATAGGCTACTCACAGGAGGTAGCACAGAAGCCTTGATAAGTAGACCTCGTAGGTGGGAGGGGCTGGCAAGGAGGGGGAGAGGGAGGAGTGGGGAACAGCAGGAAAAAACAGACAAAGCACAGGCATTAAGAGGGCACAGCAAAACAGAATGGGGAAACTAAGGGTTCAGAAAAACAAGACTATCATTACACTTTAGAAAACAATACAACAGCAATTACACAAGGCAGGATCAAACCGGAGGCCTCGTGTGCTGCTGCTGGACAGCAGACCCGAGGAGCAAGGCAGAGGCAGCGGGGGAGAGCCCTGAGACGGGGGTCGGAGGCTACTCTGAGTTTCGCAAGAAGCTGAAGACATTGCTCTTTGAATTAATCCCTGGCAAGACTAGCATCTGCAGTAGCACCAGAAAATGCTCCCAGGTGATAGTGTGCTTTTCAAGCACATATAACATAACATCCTTGCAGCAGAGCACAATGTGTAACCTGCACTCACATTTGAATCCTAAAACGTTTTTTCAAGACATGTTTATTTCTACATCCTGCAGGTTACATCTTCCTATCCTTCTTCACAGATTGATGGGTTAGGTGCATGTTGTAAACAGCAACAAGAAATCAATAAGGCAAAGTTTAAATCATTGAAAGTGTATATTAATCTTACAGTTTCTTCAGGTTGATAAAATAAATGATATTGGTTCTTGTAGCGGGTTACAAGTAGTCAGTGCTTAATTTGTAAATACAAATGTGCTGGTGCCCAAAGCCCTCCTCTTAAACACGCGGCTGCTGCAATTAAATGTGGGAACACGGAATACTGAGGCAGCGTAATCCTGAATCTACCTCAGGCCTCTTCAATCCATTTAAAGCCACTTCCTGCCCCTTCAGTTCACTCTAACAGCTTTCTACTTTCTCCCTTTGTGACGCCTTTTCGTTTTTCTCTTCCTCTGTCTTTCCAATGTGTGTCTTTTGCGCGCACTAAACAATTGAGGCAGAAAAATAAGCGCTGGCCCCTAAAAATAAGTGCTGGTGCTCAGCACCAGAAACAACAAGCACAAATTAAAGCACTGCAAGTAGTAAATCAATCAATCAGGAATTTGTAAAGTGCACTACTCACCCGTGAAGGTCTCAAGATGCTGAGGAGGGGAGGGGGGTGGAGAAGGAGGGGAGGTGCTGCTACTGCTCGAACAGCCAGGTCTTGAGAAGTTTCCTGAAGGTAGGGAGGTCTTTGGTCTGGCACAGGTGGGTGGGAAAGAGTGTTCCACGTTTTGGTGGCGAGGTGCGAGAATGATCTACCGCCGGTTGTAGTTCTGCAAGTGCGTGGGGTGGTTGCAAGGTCGGCGGAGCGGAGATGCCCGGTCCGGGTGTAGAAAGAGAGTCGTCTGTTGAGGTATTCTGGTCCAGTATTGTGCAGTGCTTTGTGAGCGTGAGTGAGTGAGGAGTTTGAAGGTGATTCTCTTGTTGACTGGGAGCCAGTGCAGGTTTTTCAGGTGGTATGTGATGTGGCAGTGGCGGGGAATGTCCAGGATGAGGTATGCAGAGGCATTCTGGATGGAGCCTCTTCTGGAATTTAGCAGTGGTTCATGCGTAGATGTCATTGCCGTAGTCCAACTGGCTGCTTACGAGGGCTTGGGTGACTGCAACAGCAATATTATTACAGTTTACATTTAACATTGTACAATTTGTCATTTTCGATGTAAACATGCAGAATAAAATGCCAATTTGGAGTGCTTCATAGGGATGTGAAGCACTATATAAGTACTACAATGCACTGTGCAATGGCACGTAAATTACATCAACTAGGAATGTTAATTTCTTTATCTATGATGAAGGGTGAAGGTAATATATCTTGCAGCAACGTTTTGCTTTCTCTCCGTGCTCTCTGGCATTATGGCCCAGGCTCCCTTCAGCGATTCTTTGCATTTTTCACAGTCAGAAAATCTAAAACCTTTCAAATACGGGTTTATCTCTACAGCAGCTTGTGTGTATAGTCTATCCCCTCCTCACTCACCCTGTGGCCTGCTGATGTAATGCCTGACAGACTAGCTCTGCTGTCTGACGCTTGTCATGGCACTCCTTGACAAATGGCAAAGCAATTATGTGATGCAGTTTGGTGTTGATGCATTGCCATTTTAGCCGTACTGCACTATATTGTGGAAAAAACACTTCTCTGGGGTCCTAAGGCATGGTTAAAACAGGACAAAAAGCACTTCAGATGATATCTTTAAACAACCATTTGCAATGCAATGGGTCTCACACTTGCTCAAGTTAAAGCTTTTAGCGTTGTAAACTCCAACCAGACTTTTCTGGCCACATAAACTGAAAATGAAAAGTAAAACACTTTCACATAACTAACCGGACTTTTCTTGCCACATAAACTGAAAATGAAAAGTAAAACACTTTCAAATAAGCGAGCCGACGGCTGCCATAAGCGCAAAGTAGACACACAAAAGGAAACAGAAGTTCACTTGAAGTGAAATGTATCGGCAAAAGTGCAATTATCCGTGCAACTGGCAAAAGTGCAATTATCCATGTAACTGGCAAAAGTGCAAATATCCTTGTTACAAGGTTGATGTCATGCAAAACGCTCAGCGAGATCGCACTGCCTACGAAATAAAGAGAAAAAGTAGTCCAGAAACTATATGGAAAACATGGTGCCTCGTATGTTTTCAGTAGTTGCCCGGTGTGCTCTAGGAGGGCTAAACACTGGAAAAGGCATAACGTATGCATGCCTTTCACTAATTAAATCAAGCGAATTTTAAAAGGCAAGCCCATGAACCAACCAAACTGATGGGTGTGACATGGGCTTGGTTAAAAGCCCAGAGAGAGAGATTACACCAGGGACAGAGTGCTTTGCACGCTCGACCCTAATAATCGAGCCGATGGCCACCATGAGCACAAAGCAGACACACAAAAGGAAAGAGAAGTTCGCTTGACATAAAATGTATCAGCAAAAGTGCAATTATCCATGTAACTGGCAAAAGTGCAATTATCCATGTAACTGGAAAAAGTGCAAATATCCATGTAACAGGGTCAATGTTATACAAAGCGCTCAACTACTGACCAACGAGATCGCGCTGCCTACGAAATAAAGAGAAAAAAATTGTCCATACGGAAAACATCGAGCCTCGTATGTTTTCAGTAGTTGGCCGGTGCGCTTGAGGATGGCTAAACACCAGAAAAGGCATGACGTATGCATGCTTTTCACTAATTAAATCAAGCGAATTTTAAAAGGCAAGCCCACGAACCAACCAAACTGATGGGCGTGGTTAAAAGCCCACAGAGAGATTACACCAGGGACAGCGCTTTGCACGCTCTACCCTAACAAGGCTGGTCTCCTTGGATTTGGCAATGTTCTCATTTGTGTGGACCTTTCCCATTTTAACTGCTTCATTCAGGGGTGTTGCACGCCCCTGCATTGCAGGAGGCCCCCTCTCTTCAGGAGGGAGCACTTTTAGCTCAAGGCCTATGAATATGAGCATCTCGGGCCTCTCACTACATAATTCAGAGAGGCGTTCGCATTTTGCTTTATGCCACTAGCTTCATTCTGTTCTTCCCCATGTAGGCCCCCTACTCACTCTACCTTCAAAATGCCATGGTCAATTTAACAAGTTACTTAGCTACATGCTTTTTGTAATTGTGCCTGACACAAGAGGTTTCTACTTGTGCTTCCTGCTTTCTCAGATAAAGTTCCATGAATAATAAAAGTTGATTAAATCGTGCCCTCCAGTCAAAGACTGCCTTGTCCACTGGAACTGAACGCACCAAGAGGAGTGGCTCCAGACATTGTTACTTGCCATGTCGATGCCCAGCTGGCTGCCGATTTCACATGCACTACGGTTGGGGAACATTGACGGCAGGCAGGTGCAAACTTGTCCTCTTATCTTCATGTTCTCCTATGTACACTGAGAGGAAAATGAACACTTATGTGGCTCTGCATTACCTCTGCGTCCCTCAATAGCCAACTGGATACTGCTTAGCGGCTAGAGGAGGGATAAGAAGCCGAGAGGGCTCATAACCCTTTCAGCTGCTTGAAGGACTAACAGGAGTACATATGGTGGGGCCTAAGAATGTATATATGGCTTCTTGTGAACCCTGTGTACTACTTTCTCTTCCTGGTGCTGCCCAGTTTCCCCTGAGCGAGTTGTCCCAAAGTGAAGCCAGGGCCCGGGGTGGCAGCTGCTACCTTTGGTGTCCTCAGATTGACAGCCATGCCTCTAGGAGGTAAATGCCTGTTCCGTTTGTAGCGCTGAAAATCCTCATGTCTTTCCCAGAGCAGATGTAAGAATTTAAAAAGAGCCGAGCAAGATAGAGCTACTCCTTGCTTCCAGACTCAGCAGCTCAACAGGAAATCGGAGATGTACTTTGCATTTCCTTTCACAAGTGGGTCCAAATGCAACATGAAACATTTTACTTTCTCAAGCTCTGTGATTGACGTATGCAGTCTAAATGTACCTCAAATCGCCAAGCATACAACACAAAATCTAAACTGAATTGCTTTCTTTCACTTAATTATTGCTCCGAATTACAACTTCACTCAATGGAAGCCATTTTATCAACATTCAAATGAGAATATTGGCTTTAAACATGCAAGGATTATGCTATTTTAGGTTGCATAGAGCTATTTTCAGTAAGGGCATAACTTTCTAATATATTGTGACCGAAACCTATGACCACTATTACTTGAGTACATGAGCACCTTGATTACTTGAGCACCTTGAGACTTAGCTGGTTGGAAAGATCTCTGCAGCAGACACCCTACCGTCCGAATACAGCTTAAAATGTTGCCTGTGACCAATACAGCGAACCAGAGCTGATTTACTATCACATCTACCCTTCTCAACAATCGCCTTGGACGCTTGATTTTGTACAAATAATTCGTAAATACTGTTAGGATCATAAACTGAGTACCACTGACTTTTTGACCCCAACCGTTTCTGCTCTCACTTACATTGGTGTGTTCTCATATACAGGTTTCTGCCACTGTCTCCACCTTCAGCTTTTTCACATGTCCGACCAGTCGAAACATGTAAGGGCAACATTTTAGTCGATCTGTTCCAAATCCTCATTGGAATCCATTCATCAGAATGTATCTTTAGGAATCTCAAACAGTACAATAGTTAAACATTCTCTCTTCCCTTGTGTGCCCACAGATTGTTTATTTTTCACTTTTGTTAGTCTGAAGTCTGCTAACCAGACCTCAGTCCCTTGTTAGCCTTTGACTTAAATGTGGGTAGAGAATTCTGACAGCCAGATTGACAGACAAGAATGCAAACTATCAGACTCAGAGTTGCAAAGCCATAGTAGGTTGTCCAATATGAGGCAACAGGAGTGTTACAGTCACTGATCTCATGTTGACGTTATACCTTTCTGTGGCTAAAGAGACGTGTACCCTAAGCAACCTTAAATCAAGGAACATGTTTTACAAACAGCATCTCTTCCGAACAAAAAAATGTAAAAGGGAAGACTAAATCAGAAGTTGGACCTGTGTGAGAGCAAATAAGGGAACACTGCTAACTGTGATTTGAGTAACCAAATATTTTGACATATTGGCTGTTACGTTTTTACATTTCAACCTGGTTTCTAATGGTAATAACAGCATTAAACATTAAGGCACAGGTTTGCTAAACAGAGACAGTGCCTACACTTCACTAATTCATAACTTTCCTGCCTTTGCATAGCTCGGGAATTTCAAAGAGATTAAATACAAGGCTGAAGGAGTCGGAAGGGGTGCAAATATGGGTTTTGTGGTATAGCTCACTTTGTCAATGGGGTGGATTGGTGCCTGGTTTCTTGAGATGGAGCGGCACTCTGAATAGTACTGGAAAGTGGTTTTAATGAAAAATGGCCATGAGTTATTGGTTGAAAGAAAATAGAAAAGGTAGAGCGTAGAGGGTCAGCAGGGCTCCAAGGTGCTTCAGCCACTTCATTTGTAAGTGGAACCATCTTGCCTCTATGGAATCTCAGCTTCAAACACCTGCTTAAACGGTCAGGCCAGATTCCGGGCTGGGCTCTCTCATATATTTACATGCTACAGACCTGTGGACAGATGTCTGTTGAGGGAAGAAACTGACATCTGGAGAAGCTGGAACGAATGTGGCCTGAGAAGGTCGTGCACCTAGTAGATCCTGGTGACCTCTGGAGCCATTCATAGTTGGCTGGAGATGCTCAGATCTTGGAGGAGAACTTGCTTCAAAAGAGTCCAGAAGCTGAGAAAAGCCTGCCATTGTGAAACCTGTAGTAAACTGCTTCATGTGATGAAATCATGTTGCATGTAGGTTCTACGGAGAGAACCCCATCAAAAAGGTACACCAGAGCAGTAAAACACAAACGGTGAAATTAAAACACTAGTGACGTCGTATGTGGCAATGAGGCAGCCACAATGTCTCAATACATTTGAACAATAAAGTAAAGTAGATGTAATGCTAAGAAAGGTAAGTGTTGCCTGGCATACTTCAAAAATATTGCAATATGTCTCCAGTGTCCCTTTTGAACATTTCAAATTTAAGCCACCTTACATTAAATTGTGCTGCTAAATGTACCATTTTTTCTATTTGTTTTATAAGTTCCTATAGGGGGAAGCCCTCCTTAATCCACCTAAATATCAGGGTTGCTTGCTTCACTCACTGTTTTCAAATGATAGAAAGTATTAATGCCCACTCACTTTCAAACTTCACTAGCCACCTCTGCCCAGTTAAGCTGTCTCTAAGCATTGTAAACAAGTGATACTGTTGCCGATTTTAATGGTCACCAGGTCTCATACAGCTATTTGGCAGTAGCTCAAACTTACATAGCACAAGTAGCGATCTATAAAGTTGTCTTATGTTCTAGCTAAGTTCACTTTCTTCCTTTGTCTCTTTGAGCAACAGTGTACAAATATTGTTTCAGGCTGATCTTTCCTGAACAATGAACAGCAAATAGATCTCAATTTTCTTCAGCTAACATAGCCTCACCAAGTCATGTTTTTATTTTCACACCGTGAAGCTTCAATATTTTGCTTTTCCCATTAGAAATTCAGAGCTCCGCGTACTCAAATACAAACTTAAAAAAGCATTGGTAAAACTAATGCTGTGGGCTTAGTTTGGTGCATGTTGTCTCTGTTGTAATGACTGCATTTTGGCAATATATTAGGATGCAAAAACACAGACAGCACTTGTACAGGTACCCTCTAGATACGCATACAATACGTAGATGTGTTTGCATGTACACACTGTCAGTCAATGTACATAGGGGGACTTGCGGAAACCAGTTAATGTTGCTAGGTTACATTGCTAGATTGATGACTTATTTGGGTGAATGAATTGGTAGATGTATTGCTGCATGTAATGATCAATGGGTGTCTAGAAACGTGTGAAGCTGTATGACTGCATGGATGCAAGTGTGCGGGGGGCGGATGAATGTTTTTTTGGGAGTTGTTGGATGAATGATTGTGGTTGAATAGTTATGAGCTTCTGAAAAGGTAAATAAGGGATGTAGTGGACCAGGTGGATGGATGAATAGATGTCGGTTATTTTATGTAGAAGGGCAGAGAAAGGTGGATGGAAAGATAAACAGATGAGTGCATGTCTCGATATGGGAGTAGAAGAGGTAACTGCTGATGACTGTGAACAAGACAGATGGCTGCATAGCTGTATGCAGAAGGAATAATGGATGTGATTGCACAGAATTAGTAAGTCTGGGTAAACCAGAACTGTTGGTGGAGGGCCATGCGGCTGTGATGGGGACTCGCAATCCCAGGTGTCATCACTTCAGCCCGAGAGGAGGGGTTTGACGCATTCCTGTACCACAACACGCATAAAGCGCTTTACTGATTCCTGCCACTCGGGAGGCCAGAATGATTGGCAGAGGGCCAGGAGGCTCGGACGGGGCCTCGCAGTCACAAGTTTCATCACTTTGCTCCGAGAATGGGGGGGTGTGGGGGTTGGCCGCATTCCTGCACCATAACACGCATAAAGTGCTTTACTGACTCCCACTGCACGGGACATGCACTGGCAATGTTTGTGCAAAGCCCGGGCCCGTCCTGTGCCTGTCAGCGCCAGGAAGAGCCAGAGCACCCCCCTACCCTTGGCTCTGGGTTTTGACCACTCTTGTACTCTTGGTAAGTCATTCTCGTATAATTGAGGCTTGCTTATAACTTTTGACTTTGCCCTTTGCTCGTGCACTCCCTTCTGTCTCTTGTCCCCAAATTTGGGTGTAGCCATAGTCCTGGGTCGGATTAAACCATGAAGAATGGCAGCGGAGGTCTTGTGCAGCATGGGACTTTTTGTAGTCAAAAACACATTCTCCCCAGGCGGGTTTGGGTTTTTCCTGCCTGGGTCTTAATAATTCTCTGGAAGAGGTGTGGGGAGCTTTAGACACCCACTGACCTACAGCCATACTCTACCATACCTCCACGTGTCCATCTTCCGTATCATCCTTCTGGCTCTATGTTGGGGAAGGAGATCGTTCCCCCAGTTTTCCTGACTCTGGAGGGTGTGTGAGTACCTTGACATTTGCCACCTTATTATAAACCTCTTTCTACGCCTCGAACTGAGCCTCTACAGGAGTTCTGTCTTCCCCAGTGGGCCCACGCAAAGCAGCTGAGATCTTGCCAGGGAAGAGGAAGAAAATTTCACTCCTATCAGCTCAGCGCATAGACTGCAAGCTAGAACAACTCTTGTGGACATTGACTCTCTAATTGAGGATGTTGAAAGGCTTTTGGGAGGTGATAAATATAAAAGCTTGAGCCAAGGGAAAGTGGCTGATAAAATTGTTGCTATATTTCCTAGCAAGTCGAAGAGCAAGCCCCCTAGACCTAGAGAGGGCCTAGCTGGTCTGCAGGCCTTAATGTTAGATGTGTCCACAAAGGATATTTGTGTTAACTCCATTGATACTAATACCAAGGAATACTGTTAACTGGGCCATTGGAACGTGTTTTTTTGTGTTCAAACAAGTATTCTGTTCTCGCGGACCACCAATTGTGTATCAACCAGAGTTGAGAAGGAAAGGGGATTGAATGGACATCGGAGGTTAATAAAATCGATGGGTTGCCCTGCTGTAGACTCTGGTCTAGGGCCCAACAACAATGTTGATATTGCTAGTATTGTTATGTTGGTCAGGAGGATTACAGTGCGAGGTAACTGACTTACGATCGCAGGTAGCACCCCTTAGCAGGCCTATCGGCTGAAGACGGGAAATTAAAGCAACCTTAAAGCCTTGTACGCGCTAGGGTTATCATCAGCTTACCTATTAGCACAAATACCTCTTTAATAGATTACCAAAATAGGCAGAAAACAGTAGTAACTAATCTGGTCATGTACATGCCCTCGACTCCCAGCATGCGCATTCTTCTATCATAGAGTCACTCCTCGCTAAACTGCAGCAAAGAGCAACCTCTTCTGTCTCCAGCAGGCCATGGGTTTCACCAGTTGAGCCCAGGCCACCAGTTAAAGCTAATAGAGAACAATTTGTAACAAGCTTACACAGAAACCAAACACAAGGGGTACTTCATTGAGGGAGCACATGGGTCACCAAGGGAGACTAAGCTGTGTGTTCATGACAAAGGTACCAAAATTAACCCTGGGGGCTAGGGAGTAAGTGAACGCAATAATAAATTCATTTATTTCCTCTACAAGGACGGTGCATAACTGATGTTCTTTAATTAGCTCAGATATTCTGTATGCAAAAAGATTCTATGATCCATGAGGGTAAGAGGGGGTCTTTGACTACATTGAGCTAAGAGTAAAGCATACCCACGTGGTAGAGGGCTGGTGGGCCTTGAATTGTGCACAAATCACCCAAGAGGTACCCTAACCTGCTTCAGCTTAGCCCACTGTGCCCTCCTTTCCCTCTACCATATCCTCAAACTTTAACCCCATTGTTGAACTGGGAACTTCCATAGTGGATTGACTTGACAGCAGTAGCGATTATATACCTACCGAAGGAGAGGAGTCACCTTTTGCTAATATGGTAACACAGTATGACATGTATTCAGGGGGATGGGCCCTACTCTGTGTATCGTCCCCAGAGGAGACCCTGACTTTACCCTTGGGCAAGCAACCAAAGAATTTAAACATTATAAATATTTTGTTCTGGAATGTGGCGGGTGTTAGATCCAAACCTGGTGACACTGCATGGAGCTCTTTCATAGACCAGTTCTATATATGACTATTTCAAGAAACATGGAGTCTTGATCCTGTACATAGGCCTGGCTACGTAAATATTTTTGTTCCTGCTAGTTCTAAGGGGAAGGGTCAGCCCTTCGGTGATCTTCTAGTTTGGTTACGAATTTCTCTAAGTGTTAAAATCTGCCTACTTGCTACCTCCCCACCAGACATTCGAGGTATAACTATTACTATTACAGGAACAAAGAGATGGATGCTCTATTTGTAGAGTGTGTACAGTGCTTAATTTGTGCTTGTTTCCGGTGCGGTGCACCAGCACTTAATTTTGAGGGCTGGCACTTATTGTTCTGCTTCAACCATTTACTGCAAGCAAAAGACACGTATGGGAAAGGCGGAGGAAGAGAAAAACGAAAAAGCGTCTCAATGGGAGAAAGTAGAAAGCTGCGAAAGTGAGCTGAAGGGGCAGGGAGAGGCTTTAAATGGATTGAAGAGGCCCGAGATGGCTTGAGGATTATGCTGCCTCAGTATTCCCTGTTGGCACCTTTAATTGCAGCAGCCGCATGTTTAAGAGGAGAACTTTGGGCACTGGTACATTTTTATTTACAAATTAAGCACTGACTGTGTACAATCGTGGGATAAGAGGGGCAACTGAAACATCTACACTAAAATCACTTATGGCTCACAGGTACCAACTTGATACACACTACACCTTAATCATTGCGGGTGATTTTAATACCACTTATGAACCCCTGACCAATAATGGCTACTCCCTTACTGATGCAGAGAATGGAGAATAAGGTGTCCCTGCACCAGACATTGAGCCTGCAAAGTGGACAGATGAAGCTTACCAATCATTTTCACTAACGCTTTCCTTTGGATTAAGGGCATGCAACGGCTGCACCAAGTCTGACTTGCAAGCACTTCCCAATTAGTCACCTGGGCCAAACCAGTAGCATTGATTATATACTCTCCCTCTGTGGAGATGTGTAGTGGATATGAAGATTGTCACAAGGAAGGACAGCAACCATAATGCCATCCATTGCACACTGTCTGACTTAATTTACAGTGGATGTTCCACTTTCACTCTCTACTGGCTTGAACCAATCTAATAACAGGCGTGGAGTTAAATGGACTGAAATAATAATAAATCTGGATCTTAAGGCAGCTATGAACAGGGCCCTTTTAGTTGATTGCGATCTTAGATAGAGCGTTCTTATTACCCTATGGCAAAGCAGGATAAAAACTTTGCGGGTTCAACCACACACGGGAAACATTTTAGCACCATAGGTGAGTGCTTCTTAGGCATCCCCCTAGGGGTCCACCGTCTGCAATAACAGCCAGTACATGGTACAGCAAAGATTGTAGAACAGTGAAAACTGATTAATGCCAAGCCCTGGAAAGTAGTAGTGTAGATTACATCAGACTAAAAAGGAAACAATATAAGCAGGTTCAGGCGCCAAAACATGCAGTAATTGGGATACCCAGTTCTGGGAGGATCTTTACGATGCTGCTAAGAACGCTAGGAAATTCTGATCTGGTTGCTAATTGAGGGAGAGTGGTAAATAGCACCTAGCAAATTCTATCCACCCTGAGACTTGGCATAAGCAATTTTCCGATCTATAGGGCCCACCTTTGAGTTTGGACGTGGAGACCTGTAGATCCTTCAGTTCTGGTTCACAAGCAGTTATCTCCCCTTTAATAATAGAGTTAAGCAAAACTGTGTGTGCAATTAAGTATTGGTCTTGGTAAGGCAGCTGGGACGTTTTGGCTAAGGCCTAGAAAACTGGTCAGTTTACATAAACAAACTGTCCAACACATTACGTGAGGGTGTAAATATCCCTGGAAAGCAGTGGAAATACTCCCAATTCACAAAAAGGGCTCTGGGGACACACTCCTAAATTACAGACCAATAAGTGTTATTGATATTACCGAAAAGGTCTTTTGTAGGCAGATATGAAACAAATTTCTTCTCTGTGTTAGAAAAACATGAAACCCTATCAGATCTGTAAGCAGGCTTCAGGAGAGATATAAGCACTATTGACCAGGAATTCAGATTTCTTACCATCTACTGGAAGACGGCTGTCCTCCAGAAGTTCCATCTAAATCTAATAATATTCATGGACTTGAAGTCTGCGTTTGTCCTGGTTCCCCCGTCACAAACTCTGGGGGGTACTGAAGCAGCATGAGGTCCCCCCATGATCTGTTGAGTATTCTCATGTGCACAGACCAAGAAACCCACATGTATGCTGGAGACCTTTGGGTTAGCTAACGGAATTTATAGGGCTATACAAATATGTATGTGAGGTATGGGTACTTGCTCCACCTTTATTCTCTCTTTGGCTTGATCTCATGATAGCCCACCATAAAGACTGCAAGAGTGATGCACTAAGGAGTGAGGGTCACAACCCCCCCTGCGTTTGTTCTCAGATGATAACCCTGTTGATGTCTCAGACCCCAATCAGCTTGCAGACCTTGGTGAATTAATTTGTGGCTTTCTGTGAAGATTGAGGGTTGGTGACAAACCATACAAAAACTAAATTTATGAATATTAACCCCACAGATCATTTAGGGGCTCCATCACAGTAGTCTAGATAGTCACTTTTTTGACTACCTTGGGATAAGGTTAACTAGGAACACTCTATGGTCACCCCATGTCATGAAAAGCAGTCTGAACTTTTCTCAACATGCATCTAGAAACCTGAGGCTGTAGCGGACTTCAAAAGTAAAGTGGATTTCACCAGCTTTAAAGGTTTACAGCACTAAGCAGAGGACAGTGCCATATATGGTTTGAACTATGGGGTTCCTCAGGATTGGCTGCGCTGGTGACAGCCAAGAACTACCTTTTAAGATCTTTGCTACCCCTATGGAGGGATAAGGCACAATTAAGACCTGTCCTGTATTGGTGGAGGTTAAAGCACACCCTGGCCCTTGTAAAGTACTTCATTACCTTCAAGGAAATAGTTGAAATGGATATTAACTGAAACATTAAGTGGGCATGCCTTATCAAGGACACACTGTCCCAACTAGGCCTTGAGGACCACTGGAGAGACAAGGGGTGTTTTGCTTCAACACAGGGAAAAGGTTGATACTGAAGCTGGCTATATAAGGGCTAGTTTCTCAAGCAATCTTTTTGGAAGTTAGACATCTAGGAGTCCTAGCTTTCTAATTTGAATGGGATTCACTCAACTATCTTTTAGGGCCAGTCCTGGATCCTTCTTTAAAAAAAAAAAAGCAAGTAGGTGTCCTGTAATCTGATTCCACCTGGCTCCTCTGTCATCTACATGGCCACTGGATTTATGGAGCAGAGGGGGACAACATTGTGCAGCAGAGTTGTCTAAATTATGCTGCAAGAAAATAAATTTTTTATGATAGCTTTACCTCATTATTTTGGCTTTTGCACTCAAGTTAACACTTTTAGGGCAAATGTTTCACCTCATTAGTACCCCCTTTTTCTTTCTTTTTTTTTTTTTTACAATTAAGAGCTACTTCCCAGCTACGAAAGGATTGAAGTTGGAGCAGGCCTAACAGGCATGGTTATTTACAGGTGGGAAAAGTGACGGTGGACTTTGGAATGGTACTTTTTCAGAATGGTGTTTGAATCATCCTGAAAACTTCAAAACAAATGACTGTTCTAAATCATTAGGAATCCAGTTCTATTTCTTAACTGCTAAAATAGAAAATAGTACTACAGAAAAAACAAAACACAAGATGGTTACCTTATTTACGTTCATCTTTTACTTACAAATCTGGAATGATGAAGAACATTTGTATACAGGATAAGTGGATTTGCAGACAGTGCATAACATTGCTACTACATCCGTCTGTTTGCAGTGTTTCCCTTCAAAGACATGGTGGTCATCTGAGAGGACAAGTGCTATGAATGCGCTCTGAAGAGAGCAGAGGTCAGTGGGGCCTGGGCAGCGGTATTCTGATGCTCAGCTTTAGTACCAATGCCACCACGAGCAATAATAGTTTGGGGACGTAAAACTACTGAGAAGAGGACCGGGACACAAAGTCCCAGAGTTCTTTGCTGCTTGGCAGTGGGGTTGCCATTTTTCACAGCGCAGGACATGTGAGGGATATGCCCAGGTGAAGGCCGGGCCAAGAGACTCCTGTGTTCGCCTGGATGAGGCTGGTCTGTGCCATCCCTCATATCAAGGATAGGCTCGATTTTCTTGAAGTGTTGAATCTATCACAAAAGTATTTAGCATTAATGGCTGTTGTTATGTATTTTTGATATTGATCATTGTCTGTCTTTCACCTTAACTCACTCGAGCTAGGTTTCCCGTTATATAAACTGAGCTGTTTGTTAGTAGCCTGTCCAGTTTTCCTTGTGGTATAATGGGGAAGAAGAAATTACCTAGCAGTAAAGCTGTTACTGAAACTGTTAGACCTGTCAGCTTTACAGTGGCCCTTCCCCCATTGTTTGCATTCCTTTTCCATTTTTCAGATCTCAGTTTTGCTAATATTAGGACTCTGTGCACTTTAACCAATGCTAAAGTACTTGTGCCATCTCCTCTAAACATGGTAATACTGGCATATCCCCAATTGACATATTTAATGTACTTATAAGTCCCTAGTAAAGTGCAGTAAATGTACCCAGGATCCGTAAATTAAATGCTATTAGTGGGCCTGCAGCACTGATTGTGTCACCCACTTAAGTAGCCCTATAAACATGTCTCAGGTCTGCCATTACAGAGCCTGCGTGTGCAGTTTTAGGACTGCAATTTCGATTTGGCAAAATATACCTTTTACCAGGCTCAAACCTTGCTTTTTAATACATATGCTACACATACAGTAGGCCCTGGACAGTCAAGAGGGCAGGTTGCAATGTATTTAAAAAGCAGGACGTACTTTTAGTGTTCCATGTCCTGGTGGTGAAACACATAAATGTGCCACTGCAAGGCCTGTCTTTTCCAGTGGATAACATTGGAGTTGCTTTATTACATTTTGTGAACAAGTTCCACATGGGAAGAGATAATTCCTTCAAGTTTGGTTTCTCTGGAATCACAATGTAGAATCCTACCATATGGTGAAGTCAGATTTCTTTTTTTTTTTATAAAGAAATTTTATTGATTTTGCAAAAAGAATAAACAAATAAGACAATTATACATATAAATGAATGGGCGCCAACGGGCACCAAACAGTGGTCAATCCCAATGTCCCAGATGACACCTTGTGCGCGTAGATTGTGCATCTCTACGGTGGCGTATTTCGTAAGTACCTCATCCCATATAGGGGGGGGATGGGGGTGTGTGCTCCGGCTCACCCTCTTGATATGTCAGTCAGTTTGTAGGGGAGGTTAATCTGTTGTGGCTTCCCACTTCCCCCAGACCTTGTTATATTTTTCGGGACAACCTCTAGCCTCGTATACTAGCTTTTCACATTGAGCACACCAGTCCACCCCCGTCTCCATTTCGTCAGAGCCGGTGCTTTATTGGCTTTCCAGTCCGTCATGATGTCTCTTTTGGCTACTAGGCATGCCACCCCTAGGAAGGTTCATTCTGGTCTTCTCAGTCCAGAGTCTTCAATGATACCTAGCAGGAATGTCAATGGTGTCAACTCCGTGTCTACCCGCAAGGCCGTTGAGATCTCTCGCGATATAACCCCCCAATAGGTTTTGATAGCTGGGCATGCCCACACCATATGGAAGAAGTCGGCATCTGGGCTCACACATTGGGGGCAGTCAGCTGTGGGTGGGAGACCCGCCTTGTATAGTTTGGCGGGTGTAAGGTAAGCCGCATGGAGATAGTAAGTCTGAATTAGTCGGAGAAGAGTCGTCATCGTTAAGGTGTGGGGAGCTGCCAGTGCTTCATTCCAGTCCATCTCTTCCAGAGGACCCACCATCCCTCCCATTTCCGACGAAGCCCCTCCAGGGAACAGGCAGTGGTCAATGTACGATATATCTGGAAGACGCCTCCCTTACCCAGATTCCCCATCAATGCCCTCCTCTCCATAGGGCTACTCTCGGGAATGTTGTCCCCTGTCCGGATCTGTGTCAGTAGGGCGTGACGGACCTGGAGATATTTATGGAATTGCGTCTTGTTTAGTGAAAAGGTTTCCTGGAGGCCCTCAAAGGAACGCATGTGTGAGCCCTCCCATACATCTCCCAGCGTGGAGATACCTATGTTATACCATTTTGGGAATCCTCCCAGGCCCGCCACCTCTCTTAAGTATGTCCCATGCCACAGTGGGGTCTGTTGGGTAGGGCGCCCCCACGATCCTGACACCTTCTGGGCCGTCCGCCATCCCCGCAGTACCACCCCGGTCACCTCTGGGATCCCACGCGAGATCGGGCCACCGTACAGGGCATCAAAAATCCTAGGATAACTCAGTGTCTGGAGTTCCAGCCGGTGCGGCGGATCCGTCCATCCCCCCCCATCCAGTCATTAATCACTAACAGCTGTGTCGCAAGGTGGTGGCAGTGGATATTGGACATTCCCAGACCCCCTTCCTAGACATCTCTCTGGCAAGTTTTAAGCGCCAGACGGGGCCGGGTGCCACTCCATAAGAACTGGCGTGCTAGCGAGTCCATATCTTTAAACCATTTCATGGGGATAGGGTGTGGGATGTTTTGAAGGAGATAGAGGAGCCTGGGAAGAACCATCATTTTATAGAGAGCGATTCTACCAAGTAGGTTGAGGGGGAGGTCCCTCCATCGTTGGAAATCGTTTTTGGTTTTTTTGGTTAGTGGAGTAATATTGAGCTCCCATGTTAATTCAGGGAGCGTTGAAACATGTACCCCTAGGTATTTGAAGCTATTCCTCCGCACAGGTATGTTTTGTTGCCAGTCCACACAATCGCGTGATTGATGGAGGGGAACCATCAGGGATTTATTGGGGTTTAGGGTCAGTCCTGAGGCCTCCAAGAAGAGATCTAGAATTTGCAGAATGCGTGGGCTACTCTTGGCCGGGTTAGAGATGTATAACAGGACATCATCCGCGTATAGCGCCACTCGGTCCTCCGGGCACACCGGTCATGGCCAGCCCTCTATCAGAGGGTCCTCTCGTAACAGTTTTGCCAAGGGTTCTATCGTTAGTGCAAAGAGCAAGGGGGATAATGGACAGCCCTGTCTAGTGCCTCGGCTGAAAGGGAATGCATCTGAGACTACTCCGTTTACCTGGACATGGGCCGTTGGGTTAGAGTAGAGTAGTCCCACCAGGCCCCGGAATTTGGGTCCGAATCCGTTTTTTAAAAATACTTGTTTAAGGTAGGACCAGTCCACTGTGTCAAATGCTTTCTCGAAGTCAAGTAAGAGCAACGCCAGTGGGGTATGTGACAGGGTCTTGCGGTGTGCCAGGGCCAGATGTAATCGCCTAATGCAGTGCCTCGTGCTGCGGGCAGGCATGAAGCCGCACTCATCAGGGTGTACCAAAGTGGGCATTGTGTCTTTTAGTCTAGAGGCGAGGATTGAGGCCAGTACTTTGATCTCGATATTAAGGAGTGAAATGGGCCGGTATGCCCAACAGTTTTGTGATGGAGGTTGGGTTTTAGGGATCACTGCAATTGTAGCTAGGTCAATCCCGGGAGGGAAGTGACCCTTCTGTTCAGCTTCCTCATACATCTTAAGTAAGTATGGAGCTAGAATGTCACTACATTTCTTGTATATCTCCGCTGGGAATCCATCTGGCCCTGGGGTCTTGCCTGAGGCAAGGCTGGCGATCCCGTTAGTTACTTCTGCAATGCTGATTGCCTCATCCATCCTTGCCTTGGTCATCTGGGAAACTCTGGCGAGAGTTATGTCATTCAGAAGGGGGGATTCTTTTTCCATAGTGGGCAGAGGGTGCTCTGTGTATAGGCGTGCATAGTAGGAAGCGAAGCTCTGAGCAATCTCAAAAGGTGTTTTAGAGAGGGTACCCGAGTCGTCCCTAATTTCGGGAATTGTTTTGTTAACTAGGGGGGTGCGGCCAGCCAATGGAGGAGCTTCCCATTTTTGTCTCCCCAACATATATTCGTGCGGATGATGCCCTCCACATGTGTTTCGCTGACTCTAGTACTAAGTGTTTGATTTCGTCTCGGACTCTGGTAAGCTGTCTCATTGTAGAGGCCTCAGATGAGGTTGTTTGTTGGTGTTCCAGCTTTAATGCTTCAGCCTCCAACTCGGTCACTCGCGAATCGGGAGCACGCTCGCGCGCCCTTTTGAGGCGTTTAGCTTGCCCTCTTAGGGTGGCCTTACAGGCGGCCCATAATGTGCCCGAGGACTGCACCGTTCCTACATTCAGTTCAAAATATTGTGTGAGGTGTTCCCTAATTTCAAGGGTATAATCGTTGTCTTGCAAGAACCATGCATTCAGACGCCACACTGGACGCCTAGTGGGGTCTACTCTGCAAAGCCGGATTCGCACGGGTGCGTGGTCCGACAACCCTCGAGGCAGTATCTCTGCCCCCATGACGCCGGTGAAGTCAAGGGCCGGCATGAATACTAAATCAATTCTAGAATGTGCCCGCTAAGCGGCCGATGTGTGTGTGTATTGACGTTCCCTGGGGTGCCAAGTTCTCCACACTTCACACAGGCCAAGGCTTTCAGCCCAGCCATTAAGGCTCGTGGCTCGGGAGGACCTGCCTGCAGTAACGTCCCCGGATACGTCTAGTCTGGGGTCCAGGACCGCGTTGAAGTCCCCTCCTTCCAACGTGGTTCCCTGGGGGAGTCCCGCTTTTACCTGGCAGAGTGAGAGTAAAAAGGCATCAAGTCCCGCTGGGGGGGCGTATACGCTTACGAGGTTTATCGGTGAGCCGCAAAGTAACCCTGAGACAACTACAAATCTGCCCTGCGGGTCAGACAATGTAGATGTGATCACCATAGGTAGCAAGCGATGGAGCAGGATGGCCACTCCTCTGGAGCCTCTAGAGAAGCCTGCGTGGTACACACTATCGAATCCTCCTCGTGCAAGCATAGGGCATTTGGTTCCCAGAAGGTGGGTTTCTTGCAGTAGGACCACTGAGGGGGAGTACCTACGGAGAGTGTTAATTACTGCGGATCTCTTGATCTTATCTAATAGGCCGTTCACATTCCAAGAGATGATTTGTGTCAGTGAAGACCCTGCGTGGACTGTGCGGGAGTCTTACGTTGTCGTGTGTTTGCCAGAGGACACAGGAATTACCATTTTAACTGTAACAGTGCACTACTAAAGTTGTGTGAAACAATTAACAAACTGTAGCTATCTATCCCCAACTCAAACTTCTTACCCCCCAACCGCCCCCCACCCCATACTCCCTCCCAGGAAGCATCTGTCGCCCTAGTCCCCAACCTGAACAAAACAGCCAATGGGGCTGTCATAGGAGTGGAGTGGTGGACCCCTCCATTTAGTCGGATCACTTACAATTATTCACAAGAAGTCAGGCTCAAGCGGGCACCGTCTCCAGCTCGTGTCTGGCTCTGCGACTCCGGGGGCTCACCGGGCGTCCGTCCCCCCTGGAGCCAGGCCCCCCAGCCGCTCCCCCTTCCATGGGAGTGTCCAGGTCATTTTGTCTTCCTTTTCGGGATCTGGTGTGTTTACGGCTCCTCCGGGGCCCCCCGGTAGGTGGGGGATCATTGCGGGAGGGTACCCCCCCTCGTGTTGTAAGTCTATTGCGAGCCCCTAAGCCCTCTTCAGTTAGCCAGTCCCATGCATCCTCCGGGGATTCGAAGAAATGCGCCTTACCCGCCATGATTACTTTGAGTCTTGCAGGGAATAGGAGCATGTATGAAAGTTGCATAGCTCTAAGTTTTTGTTTAACCTGTTCGTATGAGCGGCGACGGGTCTGGACCTCCCTGGTGTAGTCTGGGAATATTAGAATTCTATGGTTTTCCCATTGAAGATCCCCAAACGTCTCGCTTCTTTGAGGATATTGTCACGATCTCTGAAGTTGAGGATGCGTGCAATCATCGGGCACCTGGGGCTGCCCGGTGGGGGGCGCGGGGCAAGGGCTCTGTGTGCGCCTTCCACTGCAAACCAGGGCGAAATAGTTTGGTCTGGCATCCAGGTCTTAATCCAATGTTCCAAGAAGTCTGAGGCTTTATCTTCTTCTGCTCCCTCAGGAAATCCGACAAGGCATAGGTTGTTACGTCGCAATCGATTTTCTTCATCTTCCGCACGGCGGTGTAACTCGGATGTTCGTGTTTGCAACTGGGCCACTTTGGTTCGAAGATCGGCTAGTTCGTCCTCGGTTTGGGAAACTCGGCCTTCTACTTCAGTGATTCGATTCACCGTATTTCTGAGATCCTGCCTGATGAGGCCCATATCCTCACGCACTTCCCCAATTTTGGTCTCTACGGCTGACTGCGATGATTGAATTGCTTGGAGGATAGCACTCACTCCATCTAGTGCTGGGCCTCCAGTGGTTGTCTCCCCTTCTCCCTTGGGGCCTGCTGGCGTTGTGAATTGGTCGATTTTTTGCTGGGAGGGTGGGGGTTGTTTGTTCGCTCTGTCCTTCCCCATTTTGCCTCAGGGGGTTGGAGGTAGCCTATCCTGCTTTTACCGCTACCTCGTCTAAGTTCTGCACCCTTAGCGCATTCACAGGGGGGAGTCTCGGAGGAAGTTTGCGGGTGTGATATCCTTTAGGTCATACGGGTGGTCTTCATCTCAGTTTCTTCCCCGGCATCCGGCAGCTGCTGGTCCACTCCGTTCCGTTAGGCCGCGCCGACGAATGGCCAGCCATTCCTGCACCAGGTCATGTTTCGCGTCTCCAGGAGAACATGGAATATCTCTCCCCCCCCTATGGCTGCATCAGTACCTCATCGGCCTGTCACTGTGGCCGGGTTGGCTGGTGTGTTAACGATATGTTCGAGGCTCAGAGGAGTTGCTCCCCAGCATTTAGAATTGACATTCTTGGGGGCCCGGTTTAATAAAGTTTTATGTACTATCTCTTTGACAGAAGAGGGTCCAGGACCATCGCCCTGCCAACTGTTTCACCTGGGTCATTCAATGGTTTGCTCTGAGGCCTCTTGTCTCCTCTCTTTATCTTCCGGGGGGAAGCCACTCTTCCCTGGTGTCGGGCCCCGGGGCCCGCCGGTCCTCCGGGGGGGGGGGGGGGTGCCCTCCATTCCACCCCAGGCGCCCGCAGCCAGCCGCCAGGAGCACGAGTGCCCCGCTCGCCCGCCCCCGCTGCGACCCAGACGAGGGAATCCCCTCCGGAGCGGTACGTTTCTCTCCCAGACCAGCGCGTACCTGATTCACGGGGCGCGGGGCGCCGGGAGGATCCCGCTCACCGGTGTTGCTGTTTTCAAGCCCGCCGGGGGCCTCGGGCGCCGGAGCCCGGACCAGGCGATCCCCGCGTCATCTGTGGCCGCCCGATTCGCAGCGGCCGCCCCGACCGCACCGCTCCTCCGCTCGTGGGGGGCTCAGTCCCGGCCCCGGCGCCCTCCGGGTCGCACGCAGCGACTGCGCCCGCGGCGGCCGCGTCAATAAGCCAGCCCCAAGCCCCGGGTCCGGCAGGGCGCCACAGGCCGATCCGCCATCTTGGTTTTGTTGCTCCGGTCGCGATCGGCGTCCGCGGCCGGGAGCGTGCTGATGCCGGCTTCAGAGGGGTCCCGGGAGTTCCAGAGCCCGTGGGAGCACCTAGGATGATTTTTAAGGTATTGTAACGGCCGTTTCTTGGGGCGGATGACAGAGGGGTCCAGAGCACTCCCAGAGTGCGACTGCCATCTTGACGCCCGAAGCCACGCCCTCCGGTGAAGTCAGATTTTAAATTGCAATTCTGAAAATGCCACTTTTTGATAGTTGGAAATTTGTTGCCTTAGCCATTTGGCCTGCAGCCTGTCTTTGGTCACATGGCTGGGTATAGTTGGCAGTTGGGCATTGTGTATCTAGACAGCCACACACAATTGGAGCTTAGGTGTGACTTGATGGGCCATCCTGGGCAGGATGGGAGGGAAGAGCCAGACACAACTTCACTTACACCTGAATAGGTTGTGTCCTGTCCCCACATAAAGGGTTGCATACCCCATGTAGTTAGTGTGGGGCCAGGGCAGGGAGGGCAGGACATCTTAGCACTTCAAAGGCATGACTCGAGAAGCTACTCTGCACTCGAAAGGCACCACTGGATATAAAAACTGGACCTCAGACACCACCACTTCAGTACTCTTCTGGACCTGTGGATACTTTGCCAGGAATCACTGCCTTGCTGCCAAAGGACTGCCACTCTGCTGGACTGCACTCTGCTGGACTTCTACTTTGCTCTGCTGGCTGCTGCCCTATTGCCTGGGTGAGAAGGACTGGACCTGTATCTCTCTTGAGCCCAGAGTGACTCCAAGGGCTAGTTGCCTGGCCTACTGATCTGAAATCTCAGAGATGTGAAAGACTTCCAACCACCTTGCATCTGCACCTGGTCTCTGCCATCTGTGAGTGTACCCTGCCAAGTGGTGCCACCCCAATCCTGGACCCTGGGAAGTGGGCCTAAGGTACTTGCCAACAGAACCGACTCATCCTTTCTGCTTAGTGATATATCCCCAAGCAGAACCAACCAATCTTCTTGACCAGGATTAGAGCCATTGCAAAAGACTTGCATCACAACCACATCTTGGATTTGCATCACCTTTGGAACTGCTGCTACCCAATGCTTCTCCATGTAGTTTTTTGCATCACTCATCAATGGCAGTCTGCTCACTCGCCGAAAGCTCTGCATTGCAGCTTTACTGCTCATTGGAACCGAAACATTGCCTCGACAGCGCCACGCATCCCCAACGCCGGCCTTCGCACTGAAAGTCCATTCAATGGGATATTTGCTGGCTATGCTAAAAGATCTTGCAGCCCAGCCTCGCTGCATTCGGAACTGATGCATCACCTCGGCTGTGCGGCATATCTTCGACACAGATGCACGCATCGCCATGCAACCAGATTTTAAGGTAATTTGTTCAGCTTACCTAACTGGGTCCCTGTAGCCGACCCACGCTCCATCATGGTCAGCCTGAACTTGTGAATTTGTCCTGGTCCGGTGCAGCCAGATGTACCCAGTAGCACTTTGTGCTTTTTGGTGCTAGTTTTACTTAAAACTTAAAATTACAATAGCTCTGGTTCTACTAACTGGATATTTGTCGTTTTGATCTTGTTGAATGTATTAAAGTAAGATCTATTTTTTTCTAACCTGATGTAGGATCTTTTGTGTGGTATTTCACTGTTTTACTGTTTGAAGTGCTGCACACATAATTTACACACTGCCTCTAAATTAAGTCAATCAATCAATCAATCAAAAAAATTTATAGAGCGCGCTACTCACTTGTGAGGGTCTCAAGGCGCTGGGAGGGAGGGATCAAAGGGGGGGGAGGGAGGGTCACTGTTCGAACAACCATGTCTTGAGGTTCTTTCTGAAGAGCAGGAGGTCTTTTGTTTTACAAAGGTTGGTGGGGAGGGAGTTCCAGGTTTTGGGGGCAAGGTAGGAGAAGGACCTGCCTCCTGTGGTGGTGTGTTGGATGCGGGGGACTGTGGCTAGGGCGAGGTTGGTTGATCGGAGGTTGCGTGTGGGAGTGTGGAAGTTCACTTTTTCGTTGAGGTAGGTTGGGCCGGTGTTGTGGAGGGATTTGTATGCGTGGATGAGGATCTTGAATGTGATTCTAAGTCTGAATGTTCTGTTCTAAGCTACCATAGGTTCAGCACAGGTTAATTTGGGGTTTGCTTTTAGCTTACTCTAACAAGGATTGTGGTTGCTGCTTGACTAGGGCTCACACCCCAATCAACTGACAACCTGCTTTTTTACAGAAACCAGTAACACTTCTTTGGACTCTCTCTGTATACAGCAGTTTGAGTTATCTCTAAAGAAAAAGATGTTATCCATGGATTTTAGTGACCGATTAATACCCCCTCCTCCTAAATACAAAGGAACTATGGCAGTTTGTGAAGGCCAGTGTTGAACCACTTAGTGTTGAACCTCCAAGTGTGCCAATTGTGATTGAAGAACTCTATTTGGATCAGACACATCACCATGTATGTGGGTCATCCGGTAAAAGGTAAAAAAAAACGTAAGCACCTTGCAAGACAAAAAGGTATGTCCTACTAACATCTCTATTAGGAGCTTTCTGGTGGGAAACCATGATATCTCCACTAAAAGCTCATGGATAGCAGTACTAACTCTAGTTAAGGTCCACTTCTGGAGTATATCAAGAGTATAGTTGTATCCTGTTGTGCCCCGCTACAGTTCAGAGAATGAAAACATGAAATTGAGTACTTACAGTGATACAGCCCTTGTTAATACTTGTACTGAGGCATTTCTTTATATCATTCCAAATGTAGGTCAACAACCTATGCAAGATCAAGGTTTGATTTCTATATTTCACCCAGTGTTACATCAGAAGCATTAGCAACATCCTACGATCCCTATCAAAAATGGCCAACCCATAGTTTGCATGAACAAATACATTAAAAACAGCATTGGTGGTTCAGATTTGCATGGGCTCTGGAATCCAAGTAGATGTTTTAATCTCCCCCAGAGAATGCAGCCTGTGTCTGGAAGTTATGTCGTATGTCCTGCCTTAATCTCCATCTAAAGTAGAATCTACTGTCCTACTCAAAAAGAAGGTGTGCCACTGGCTATCCAAAAACTCCAACTTTACCACTGCTGATTATGGAAACATCTTGTTTGTAAAAGGAGTGAACTGGATTGGTCAAATGGGGAAACAATTCAAGTGGGATAGTGTGGTAATTTATTGTAACTATCTGGATTTAGCACGTGCCTTAATCCAAGAAAACCCCTGTGATTCCAACCTGAGTGATTTGTATGAATAATCTGCCTCTAGTATTTTTCTAAATACATCTTCAACATGGCTTTGCTCCTTCGCACCCTTTGCTTGCACAGATTCTTTGCTCAACCAAACCCACTGACATTTCAGCCACCAATCACTTTTTACCTCTTGCAAATATGAGTGAAATAGGTTGACTGCAAAAAGGTTTTAACATTGATATGGGGGATATGCAACCTATAGGATATCAATTTGATTTGACTTTAATGAACCAACAATGAACACTCCTATTGTGCCATGCATTAATTTAGTCTGTTGGAATTTCTCTTGTATTATTTGATGATTTCTATCACTGATTGGCTTGCTTATGTTCTAAAGTTGTGCTGCAAAAAATCCTGTCTGTTAAAGGCATCAAATGGGATGGGTATCAAAGCTTCTGTGTTTCCGCAACTCCCGTCCATGAGTAGAATTGGAAGGCTTGGTAGCAATGCTGCAAATGCCAAATTTGTTTAAGGTCATACCCATTGCTGTAAACCATGTGGGAATTCAAATCCTACAGGTGGTCCATTCAAATACATTAATTTCTTTATTTTATAATTCAGTTAGTCAACAGAAAAAGGGTTGTAAGATTGATACTTTGTTTAATGTGTTAGCTATCCTTAGGAGTAGATCACATAAAGTTAAACAAGAATTTAATGCAATAATCGGGGGCAATTTTTAACATAAAAATAGGAACCATTGCTACCCTGTGTGACCCCTAACAAATTATTGAAAAAGTATCTCATACACAAAGAGCTGATAGGAGGGTGGTTACTTTATACATCAATTTATTAACATTTGTTTTTGTAACTTTGTGGAAGTTATGGGAGATATTGCCAACCAGATTACCACCGTGATTGGATGGGGGTCATGGTAAAGTTATTTATTACATATTTATCTCTAAAGAAATAGATGAGTTTGTTTATTATGAGACATGTTTGAAAACACCTTTAGTGACCAAAATCCGAATGAGCTTGTGCCTTAGATTACAAATCTATATCAGTAGTCCTGCGGAAAAGGGAGTTTCTGACTTAGTCACCATAGACAGGGGGCTATGATTGAGTTAATACCCAGCTCGCATACCTGCTTTACTAGTTTCTGTCATTACTGGCAGCCTTGATCTTGATCTGATTATGACCATTTGTTGATCGCCAGACAGCCAAAACTCTTAGCTATTGAGGCTTTTGAAAAAACGTAATTATTATGTTAAAAGTAGATTTAGACTGGCAAAAACTGTTAGGAGGCCACAAGCTGGTTGGTTTAATAAAGAATGTAAGGTGGAAAACCAATGGCTACGTATTGTCCTAAATAGTATCCCTGGAAATCAGGCTTATGTAGCTAAAACCAGTCTGGAACATACATTGACTATCAAAAAGAGGAAAATAGCAATTAAGGAGAAAAATGCAGGGGGAACGTTACTGGACGTTTCTGCAAAATTGTAAACAAATAAATCTAGTGCTTGCCATTCTGATGAGTTAGGCACAAATATAAGTGCAAATAGATGGATTGAACATTTAAATAAAAAATTATTATTTTGGTGTACAGGATGATGGTTTCTTGCAGGTGGAACCTCCGCCATTGTTATTAGCTATCAAATTTGAGTTTCAAGAAGTTTCTACAGCCATCGCTGATAGCTTGCCACAGAAGGACCGTGGACCTGATGGGGTTCTTCATGGACCTGTAAAGGGAAATATTGATTTAAGGGCCCCAATATTCACTAATGATCAGAATGCTACAGTAAACTACCAGGATACCGACTTCATAGCAGATGACAACTATAGTTCCTGTCTACAAGAAGGAAGGTAGGAAAGACCCACGCTGCCCGAACCTGCATGTGATTGAGCATGCATCAGTAAATGCACAACTGCAAAGAGGTCGGCCACTTTGCTTCTCGTTTAGCAGCGCTTTTCATCTTGTAAACCAATCAAAGCTGTGGATTATTCCTATTTACATAGGTTTGCCAGTTACCTTGGTGGACTTCCTTAGGGTCCTAGATAGTGGGATTACAGCATTAGTTAGATATGGGACTGAGGGCAAGTGTAGTGAATCTTTTAGTCTAACTCGTAGAGTCCGCTAAGGTGGTGTTCTGGCCCCCAGTTATTTTTCTCTTGTACATTAATAACCTGAAATCATTCTTGATTTCAAATGGCAAGTACCTGCTTAAGGGAAGGTCTACTTTAGTCCCGGCCTTACTCTGTGCTGATGATGCAGCCCTACTTTCACGTACCCCCAATGGTTTCAGATGTCTTAAAGGCAATTTTGTTATGTTTTTGGATAAGATGGACGTCCAGACCAATTTTGAAAAAAAAACATTACATGACGTGGCCCACAAAGGGAAAATATCAGCCCTATTTTCATCAAAGGGAAGAGCATAACAAAGGTAAAAAAAAACAACTGTATTAGGGGTCAGACTTTACACGCATAGTACATGGTTATCTGACATTTCTAACAGATCTCTCCATTTCAACCACAATGTCAGGGCTTTGTTTGATTATGGTAAGGAGATTGGTTTAAACCTATATTACAGATATTGGAAATTTACGAGTATAAATGTCTCCCAGTATTGATTTATGGGGCCGCAATATGGGGTCATCATGAACCCTCTAAATTACAGAGGGAGGAGGTCTGCTTCTGTAGGTAGTTATTCGGTTTCATTCCAACCAGTCCTCATTATTCCCTCCATGAGGAATTGGGTCTTACCTACATGAAAGATCAAATAAAACTTGCCCCATGTCTACTTTGGACCTCATTATGGGGAAACCTGCGTACCTCTTTTAACTGTGAAGTTATTGCTGATTGTCTACCATGTGGTGCATGGGATAATTTCATTGCAAATGTAGTCTAATTAGCACTTCATGGTGAGGATGCGAGTTATAGTTACCTTAAGGCAGGAGTTATAGTTTCTTGAAATAACTATAACTGATTAATTTCAGTGGTTTTGTATGTTTAAAACTTTACATTGTCACTGAATTTCTAACCAAACTATACCATGAATTTGTCCTTTAGTTATTTCAATTATTTCTAGGTTTTCTTTTAACATAAAGTAATTTATTACTCTATATATGCCACACCCCCACAGGCAGCCAACCCCACGCTGTGCACAGCGTAAGGTTGACCACAAGGTCTGGCCTGCAGCCAGACCCTGCTTCCAAAACATTGCCAAAGCCCACCTCACCATGCCACCCCCCAACCTATCCATCAAGGCCTTTTGTTTTTGTTTTTTTAAAGGGGAGGGAGTATGAGGCCAAGCAGCACGGTGGGGGCCACAGAGCCCCGGCGGCTTGAGCCAGCGCCCCGCACACTGCAGAACTGGCCTTGATCAGGCCTTGCGGGAGCAACTGTTTCTGCATGATCCTTCCAGGTGGTGATGTAAAGCCCCTAAAGTCCGACTCCATCTTGAACATTGGAAGTCGCCATCTTTCTTGATTTTTGCAGAAGCATTGTCATGTCTGCCGTTTGAAGCAGATGTCATCTGGCCTTCGCTTTCTAAGAACTATGAAAGCATCAAGCCATTTGACTAATGACATAGAGGTAACACCTGATGTAACATTCATCTGGGTCAAATGTCCATTCTTCACCATATCAAGTTTAAGTAAGAAGAAGATACAGATATATTGTTGAAATAGTGTAGTCTGAGTTGACGTCTTTTCACCTTATATGTTCATAAGGAAACTTCTGGGGACTCGCACCTATATGCCCATAATCTATGTCAGAGATGCCTAAACCTATGTCAGAAATTCCAATGTTCGATAAAATTTATTACATAAGGACTGCCATTTGACCACTTGTCAGGAAAGGTTCTTCACCCAGATCATTGCACAAGATTCTACCAGAGATTTATCTCACCTACTGCCAACACACTTTGCAGATATTGTATCTTGACTGAAGCCGATAATGCTGACCCCAGGAGGAAGACTGCAGAATGTGTTTGCCCTTCGCAGGGGACACTGTTATCATGCCCCCACTGATAAAGACAACCTTTTCTGTCAACAGGGTATGCAGTGCTTCTCATCTCCCTAAAAAAACTCTAGACTGCAAGTTTCTTGTCATTCCATGATCTCATTGTTCCATGCTCTCTTTCTGTAGCCATAGAAGTAATTGTTAGGGTGATAGGTTCTAGATGACATTTTAATTATATTAGAACTGTTCATTTTATTCTTGTTAGTTAAAACGTGACTTCTTGCTGTTTTTATAATTTTCTGTGTAGTTATTTTAGACGTCCTGAGAAACAGATAATTCCTGTAGTAATGAATATTTTTTACATACGTTTTCATTCTTTTTAGTACAGTGTATGTGATATTGTTAATAGCAAAACAATGTGTGTTAATGCTATCACTGTGCCCCAGATCCCTTTATGGAATTGTTAACAACTCAAAAGCAATAACTCTATTTAATTTACACATTGAATAGTGTTCTGCTGGGCTATAAGATCCTGTTTTTCACATTCTTCACTGGTGCACTGAACTAGGTTCACTCATATCACCCATGGGTGGGAAAGCCACCCATGGGTAGAACTACACCAGAGTCGTACTTTATGCAACAAGAGAAGCAATGTGTTTGTCCCTGCCTGCAGAAGCACGGCCAGGGAAACACAAGTCTGCTCCCATCCGGCAGGGGATTTTTAAAATCTCCCACCATTTGGGAACAGACATGCTTTCCTTGCCCACATTCCTGCAGACAGGGAAGACATGTTTACCTCCACCACGCATGAGCAAATATATGTATCCCTGCATGCTCTGGACCCAGGGAACCCACCTCCGGTACACATTAATTGAGCTTGTCCCAGTGAAAGGAGTCCCTGGGTCCTTTAGTGGCTCAGGGAGGTCCTCCATTTAACGTTGTGTTCAACCCTAGGTGATGAGGTCCCCAATGCCTAATAAGGCTCGGGAAGGTGGTCATGCAGCCCCCTCACTTTTTATTATGTAATTTGGCCCAAGAGGATGGTGTCCCGAAAGCCTAATGAGGCTTAGGGAGGGGGACTGTGTGCCTCCTCTACCCACATATTACACATCGACCCTGGGGGAAAGGATCCCTGGAGCCTCACAGAGACTCAAGGAGGCGAACCACACACCTTCTCCCCAAAATAAATATTTTGCACCACCCCCACTAGGGTCTGGCCCACCACAGTTTTTTTTTTTAAGAGTAGCGTGGGACCCCACACCAGGTCTAGGGGGGTCAGAGTATCTCAATCCTTCTCTCCTATGTCTTTTTTTCCACTTTTTGGGTGAGTCCCAAGTCTTAAGATGGCTGCCACCACATCCATGTTGATATGGTGGCTGCCAATCAAATCTAACCTTGAGGTCTCCTGGCACTGCGGATTCTCTGCGGCATGATATATACAGAATTTTTTTAACAATAACAAATTTAGACCAAATCACAAAAAGCACTCTTTCTGTGCCATGATCTAGCTTTCTGCCAAATTTGGTGTAAGTCTGTTCAGCTGTTTGGGCTCTAGATGTGTCTAAAATTCCTATCGAAAAATGAATGGGGAAATAACAATTTGGGATACCTCCCCCTTTTTCTTGGCCCCCTGCTTTATGGATCACCCCAGAACTTTCTAAAATGGTGCTGAGGTGAAAAAATAAATTTGGAACGTTTTCTGAAAATTCGTCTAACAGTGTCAAAGGTAAAAGCAAACCAAAAAATGCATTTTCTAACAATAGCTACCCAGTAACATCCACAGAGTTATATATAAATATACATATCATTTTATATATATTATGTAGCGGCGATCCCCCACTAGGTAGTTATAGTTAGGTCAGCTGTATCATAGGAAAAGCGTTTTTTTGTGTGTTGCTAATAACTTTCCTAAATGGTGCTAATTTGTGACTAGTTTGTGCATGGAAAGATTCAGGGAGATCGTCAAGCGAGCCCTAAGAAAATAGGGGGGTCCCTAAACACAAAATCCTCAAGCACTTTCTAAAGTCTTCTTAAGACGGGCTACTGCTAAAACTGCTGAATGGAATTATACCAAATTTGGCAGGAAGCTCGACCTTGGTCCACAGATTGCGTGTTTTGTGATTTAGTAAAAATCTAATTTTGAGAAATTAAGGTTCAAAAGTGATTGTATATTGGGACAATTGGGTCTGTGAGAGATTCGAGAGACTGTTGTGGGAGCAGCAGTTTAAAATAGAGCATTCTGATTGGCCCAGGGAGCTTTGTTCAGATTTTCGAGCAAGCACTCTGATTGGCTGCCAGAAACATGGTAAATGTTGCTGGCAGCTATTACGGGACTCGGGAATTTAGTCCCCTGTCCTGAAGTAAAAAATTTAAAGTTATATAAGGAGGCAAGCTAGAGATACCCTGACCCCCCTAAGGCCCATGGGAGGGGCCAAGAGGAACCACCTCTGTGGGCAAAAAAACAAAAAATAAGGCAACAATTGCTGCAATCCCGCAAGATAAAAACCAAAATGATGGTCGGCCGCTTTCATCAAGTTTATGCCCCACGGAGCCCCCTCCAGAGGCTGTATTCAACAAGAGGAGGGGGCTGCATTGCCCTCCTCCCTGAGCCAATGAAGGCCTAGGGGAGCCAACCCCAGGACTGAAATCATGAAAAATTATACTCCCCTCCCCTAGCCATTAAAGGCCCCGGGGAGCCCAAGTCCCGGGGCCGAAGCTTTCATTTAATGGACGGTGCTGCATGGCCGCCTTTCCCAGTGAAACCCCAGGGAGCCCACCACTGGAGCCAGAATATTTCTCAACTGAGCCGACAGGGACCGTGGAGCCTTGGGGCTCCCCCTTTAACTCTCAACCAGTGTATGCTTGGTGCCCTGGGTGGGTACCCACCTTTTAGAAATGCAGGCCCTCTGAAATTGGGGTTCCCAGGGCCTATAATGGCTCAGGGAGGGGGGCCTCAGCTTCCTCCCCTCCCTTATATTTAAATCAGTGGCCTTAGGAAATGGGGTAGCCTGGGTCTAATAAAGCTTGGGAAGGGGGCCATGAGGCCCCCCTCCCCATTATTTTTAGTAATAGACCTGAGGGGGTGGGATCCCCAGATCCTTACAAGGCTTGAGGGGGGGGGGGGGGGCACTCAGCCCTCCTCCACTTTAGTTAAAATTAAAAAGGCCCTAAGGGAATGGGCCCCCAGGGCCTAATAAGGCATGGAGAGATGGGCCACATGGGCTGACTATCCTAAAAATAAAAAAAACGATTGTGGGGGATGGGGTTTCCCAAAGCCTGATAATGATAGTGGAAAAACATAAGGCCCTAGGGTCTACAGGGCCTGATGGACTTAATTATTCTTAGGGAGGAGGCCATGTGGCTCCCCTTCCTTTAAAAAAAAAAATATATGACCGTGTCCAATGCCCCAACGTTCTGGGCCGAAGGCTGTGTGTGGCAGTGCGTTAGATTTACGTACATTAATAAAATAGTACTCTACGTAAAAAAAAAAAAAACTCTAGAAATTCACTAAAACAACAAAGGTTAAAGTAACGCCACAGCTAGATCTGTTTTTTTGGGTTTTTTTTTTAAATCCTTACAAATTCACTAAAAAAAGCAAAGGCTAAGGTAACTTATAGTTAGGTGAATGTCAGTGACAACATTAACCTTTCAAACTAAACAAAACACAGAAATATACCAGTTGTAGTTAGCAGAACTAACTATAAATTGCACTCAGCCAAGCCCAAGCACTGGTTATGACCTCAAATATTACATCACTCATGACATGTTCTATAACTTCATTTATGACATCATTGATGACATCACTGATGAAATCATCCAGTGAGTGTGTTAGTTTGTTTTATAGTTTACTTTGTAGTGGGTAACTACCATATTACTTTTCTGCCTAATTTTTACTGCCTGTGTCTAGCTGATTGGTGTGTTTACAAAATACATGTGCTCCTAATGCACCATAGGTATGTAAAGGTACTGAACACATTATAAATCTTTGTATTGAAGATTAAATCTGTGTGCAGCAACTAATGGCTCGTGTTAATTATGCTCCATAGAAAGTTTTTTGAATCTACAGAAAAAGTTTCCAGCAGGGAAAAGATTATACGTACTAAATACTAAGTATTGTAAGCATCCTTGAGTTATTAGATAGAATCATCTCAGCATGGCAATTTCCATGTAACATAGATGGCTGTGTGCACCAGGTACTAACCTATGTACTTGTGCTTGTTTTGCTTCGGAATATGGGCTATCTGTAAAGTTTTCAAAACAGTATGAAGGCTACAGTTAGTATGATCTTTAGCACCTTCAGACCTTGGTTATTGTAAATTAATATTTGCTCTTTGGACAAGTTTTGCAAAGTGTGCACACTGTTCTTAGCTGATCATTTATAATACTGTGTGGTGCATTGTTCATGACAGTTTCACTGTCAACAAACAGTATGGTATGGAGTAAAACTATTCCATTGCATGAACACTGTTTCCAGGACCCACTTTTCTTCTAATATCAACTTCTTTTCTCAATGTAGGTTCAGTGACTGTCAGTGATTTTATACAGGTAAAGACTGTCCGTAGTGGGGCATTAGTTATGAAACTGGGCTTCAGTATCTGGAGGAGGTTTTCGCTGAACAGTTTTGTGTGCAGAATAGGTTACCCTTTCATCTATGGTTTATAGTCAACATGAACTCTGCTGCCCATGTACTGTATGCTATCGAGTCAATATTGCACATCACACAAGTTGCTTTACCTATGGGGACTGTAAGTATGATAGTGATAATGATGCATCATATTATTCTGAGCTATTGTACACTTAATTTTATAGCTCTGATGCTATCCCTTTTATAGAGCAATGTGCACAAAGGAAGCTTGGATGGTGTCATCAGTGATGTCATCAATGATGTCATTTGAGATATCATCAGTTTTGGAAATTGGATCTCTAGTTGGCAGAGGTATGCACCCTGTCGAAGTAGGGACCACAATTCTAGTCAGGGTAAGTCATATACACACCACAAATTTAACCTGTGCTCACCCCCTGGTACCTTGGCACAGAGCAGTCAGGCTTCACTTAAGAGGCAATGCGTAAAGTATTTGTGCAACACTTAATTACAGTAGCACAGTGAAAGAAACCACAAAAAGATGTAATACCAGTTTAGAAAAATAGATAGTATTTATCTGATTGCAACAAGGCCAAAAAGACAAAAATCCAATAAGGAGAAGTTGAGATATGAATTTTTTAAGATTAAATGTGAGAACAGTGCTTAGAAGACACTAGTGGTCAAAAAGTCACTTGAGGTTGCGAGGGACCAGTACAAATCAAAAATCCAGGCTCACTGAGATGGAGGGTAGTCCGGCTACAGAACCCCTGCAGGGTCTGCAGAACAATATATTTGATGGAGCACTGCATCAATATTTGTACCCGGGGCACTGCGTCATCATTAGGCTCCTTAGCAGTGAATGCGGTGTTGTCATTGGGCCCCACAGAGCGTTGTTGTCAGGCCTCACATTCTGTGAATCCACCATCATTCACTGCTAAGGAGCCCAGTGAAGATACAGATTTGGTGGGGTTTAGAGTCGGTACTTACAGCGCTCTGCCGGCAGAGTTGCCAGAAATTTTCCCAATCCTCCAAATTCTGCCAACCACCGAATGAGGACGTTTTTTCTTGCACTTGGCTCACCAGCTTATCGTTAGCGAGTGAGAATTGGCATCCCCTAGCACGATTTTTGGGCACTAGGAAGGTACCCTGCAAGATTTTCTCACCGCAAATGGTCACAGGCCGTCATGACCATTTGCAGTTAGAAAGCGGCTGCTCCAGTAGAATATCTACTCGAGCTGCAGCAAAATGAACTTGAGCAGCAGCGCCCTCCGGTGCTCCGCATGGTGCCGTTTGTGCTGATTTTTTCGTCGCAGAGTGAGCTCTTGGTGCTAAAAATTAGGGTGAGTAGTGCCTCATACCAGTTTCTGCCCGTTTGTGGTACTCCGCCGAATCTCATGGAGTTTTCATGGAACTTGGTGAGTTCCACCCACCCCTAGGTACAATATGGATAGAATCTTCCCCTCTGTTCACAAGCATGTCAGTGGTGTATAATTAAAAATGTACAGCTAATGAAGTCTAAATAAAGAAACTTACTACCACACTATAAACAAAGATGTCAGTTGGTGGAAATGGTAACAGTGATGTATAGTTATGTTAAGTGGATATTGTGAACATTGGAGAACTAATAAGGATTATTTAAAAATAAAGGTCCACTAGTATTCTATTATCTGCTAAACAACCAGTAGTGTAATCTATCACATACATTAACTCATCTCCCTGCCCGAACGTATTCATTTCTCTTATACCTTGCAGCCAGCTACCTTACCTCTTGAGGTGTTGAAATCTGCTGTCTAGCCTTTATAGTTGCCGCTGAACTGAAGACACAGAGATATGTAAAATTACATTTCACTGCCAATCTCACATCAGTGATGTCATTTAACATGCCATGAGTCACATATGTAAGGTACTAAGAAGTGCATGACAGTGATGTGAGATGTAGTTAGTTTACCTAACTATACCTGGTGAATTGTAGTGGTATTTAGGTTTTGTTTTGTAACTGTGCACTGTAACAGCTTTTTTTCCCTGAGTCTTTTTTTAACTATACAAATGCTATTTATATACATTGCACCCTGCCAGTGTGCAGTGATGGTTATGTAAGGGTTTCCATTGAGAAGTCATTTTTGTTTTGCTAATAACTTTGGTGCCTTTTGACCACTGTGCACAAAACCTTCACATTTTTTTATCTGGTTTAGGTCTGGCTTAT
Organism: Pleurodeles waltl; assembly: GCF_031143425.1. Classification (NCBI taxonomy): domain Eukaryota; kingdom Metazoa; phylum Chordata; class Amphibia; order Caudata; family Salamandridae; genus Pleurodeles; species Pleurodeles waltl. Next base: position 1,016,164,881 of record NC_090442.1, read on the forward strand.
TAAGTTTCAGTGGGATAAAAGGGGCAGGGAAAGAGGGGAACTTAACATATTTGCTTTCTGCCACAGAAAAAACACTGAATGGAAGCACACTAAACCGGCCATGAAACCAGACCTCTACTTAGTAGTGCCTGTTCTGTGTTTGGTTTAAATCTGTCCGGTATTTTTTGTGAAATTAGCATTACAAAAAGGTGTCTGTGGGTTTTGAAGGATTACAAGTCTCTGGCTTGTTGCGGCATGAAATGTCCTTAAACTTGGGTTTGTGGATAGTTTGTGGTCCTAAATGTAAATATCAAATGAATCGGATTGGAAGTGGAAGCTATTTGCTCCCGTGGTCCCTCTTGGATCAGCAGATCCAAAGATTGTGATTGGCTGGCCGCCAAAATAACATTTTCTGTTGTGGCCACCATTACCACACACGGTGCTCAGTCATCTAAAATATATCTAGACATTGATTTTCTCTTAATAAAAATATTTACCATAAAGTATATCTATATGCATATATACAAATATTTGAAATGTCCTTAGCAAGATCCGGTTTTAACCATTCGCACTCCCTGATCGAGCATCTACCTGTGTTGAATTTATTTTGGCCTGTCAGACCTGGTTCTCTCTAGCCTGGTGTGGAATTTACCGCTCTTCACTATTAAGGATGTTCCTTTGCTCTGTGCAGAGGCATTTCGGACCTCACCATTACCCTTAATCGCCATCAGTTGTACCTGCCCTGTAGAATCCTCTGCAAAAAGAATGGCTGATAAAACTTCTATGTTGAATATCTGGCAGGCCTCACAACAATTATTCATATTAGACACATTAAAGCAGACTAGTTCAGGCAGTGGAGAGGTATACAATTAATATGACTGTTTGAGGCGGTAAAATGCATAGAGCTAGTTAACAAAAGATTGACCAACATAGTTAGCGCCTTTCGGAATCCTCTCAGGAAAAGCACATCTGTCTTCTAAATGGGCCTGCTATGTCATGTCATCTGAAGATGACCCCCAATAAGTTTCAAATGAGTGCTTGGCTATCAGAATCCTGAGGTATGCCGCCTAGTCTGAGCTTTCCGGTTAAACACTTGACAAAAAAATAGTCTAATAAAGATGTTATCCCTCACCTCACTTCTTTTTTTCCTATTGTTTCAGCTAAATTGTCATACAATGAAACCAGCTGATGTAAGACGGTCAAATAAGACACATTAAAAATACATTTAATTACTAAAAATTGTTTCGAGCAACTTATCAGAAGTGTAATTTACAAAATCTAGGTGAAGTCATATTCCAAGTAGAGACAACATAAGAAGCAACAGAAAGAAACAAGCATTTGCAATGCACTAGGGTCATGCATTTCTCCGAGTTACAGCTATTAGCAGTTGTAAACTCCTAACCGGATTTTTCTTTCCAAATTGAAAGAAAAAACACAGCACGATCGCGCTGCTATTAGTAGTTGTAAACTCCCAACCGGATTTTTCTTTCCACATTAAAGAAAAAAACAGCGCGATCGCGCTGCTACAGTTCACTCGTAATGAAACCTATCAGCAAAAGTGCCATTAACTTTAACTTTAATGGCACTTTTGCCGATAGGTTTCATTACGAGTCAACTGTAACAGGGTTGATGTTATGCAAAGCACTCGACTTCTGCCAAGCGAGATCGCGCTGCAAACAAAAAATAAAAAGTAGTCCACAACCCTGATGGGAAACAGCGAGCTTCGCATGTTTCCAGTACTAGGTCGCTGCGCTCGAGGAGGGCTAACCACCGGAAAAGGCATGACGTATGCGTGCCTTCCACTAATGAAAGCAAGCAGATTTTAACAGGCAAGCCCACGAACCAATGAAAGACAACTGACGTGACGTCAACGGGGCACCGAGCCCTTTTCTAATTCCTAAAGCGTCTCGCAAGCGAATGCAGCACAGGCTCGACCCTAAAAATGACATTGTAGTCGGTCCAGTAGCACAAAGTCATGGCCTCACTGCATAGCCTTATATTGTGCTTCCGATAGCAACTTTTGATATTTGCAACAATAGATTTATTAGTTGATATTGGACTGTATCAAAAATCAGAGCAGCTTATTTAAAATTGAGAACATTTGATATAGCTGTTTCATGTTTAATAAATGTGTTAACCCAGAAGTCGAGTAATGTTTTTAGGTACATTTTCAGCAAAGTATTTGTCCACAGTCAAGCCCAATATAGAACAGGTGTAATATGGATCAGAGAGTCAGTGCTGTGTTGGCCCAGCTCAGACCTGAGGGCCGCCATTGTTGAGCCCAGGCCACATGTGTTGCGGGACGCGATTTTCAATTCTTTGCATCTTTTTTTTTTTTTATTTAATGTTTTGACTTGCACTTTAAAAAAAAAGACAACACACAGAGTCGCAATCTGGAAGGCATAGCTTGAGGAGCGTTTAAACAACATTCCCGGTCTTAAAAAAGGGGGATAGAACAGATAGGTCAGGTAATCAGTAATATGGCTATGAGTAGGTCACATTGACAGTGGAATCAGGCATTTCATGAGTCAGTAAGTATGAGCAAAGTGGGTTCCTGATATCCTTGGGTCTGGAAGTAAGGGGGAGGAGGGAGGCGTAATGCTCACTTGTGGTGTCACAGTAAATGAGGTCTTGTAACCAGTCAGCAGTGATGGTTCTTTGCTGCTACCCCACAACATAGCAATGTGTTGCTTAGCTATGAGAAGTGCCATTGCTGTTAATTGTCTGTGTTGCCGTACAAGAGGTTTGATATACCCTAATAGTGCTAGGAGAGGTTCAGCACTAAGGGGGTCATTCCGACCCTGGCGGTAAAAACCGCCAGGGCCGGGGTCCGCGGGAGCACCGCCAACAGGCTGGCAGTGCTCCTTTGGGCATTCTGACCGCGGCGGTACAGCCGCGGCCAGAAACGGAAAGTCGGCGGTGTACCGCCGACTTTCCGCTGCCCATGGGAATCCTCCATGGCGGCGCAGCTTGCTGCGCCGCAATAGGGATTCCGACCCCCTCACCGCCATCCTGTTCCTGGCGGTGAGGGGTGTTGTGGGGTCCCTGGGGGCCCCTGCAGTGCCCATGCCAGTGGCATGGGCACTGCAGGGGCCCCCGTAAGAGGGCCCCACTTTGAATTTCAGTGTCTGCTCAGCAGACACTGAAATTTGCGACGGGTGCTATTGCACCCGTCGCACACCTTCCACCCCGCCGGCTCCATTCGGAGCCGGCTTCATCGTGGAAGGGTGTTTCCCACTGGGCTGGCGGGCGGCCTTTTGGCGGTCGCCCGCCAGCCCAGTGGGAAACCCAGAATGACCGCTGCGGTCTTTTGACCGCGGTACGGTCTTCTGGCTGTCCCAGCCAGGCCGGCGGCTACCGCCGCCGGCCAGGGTCAGAATGACCCCCTAAGTCTAGCACATCGGAAAGATGGGAGAATATAGCTTGTCAGAAGCTTTGGATGATGGTGAAAGTCCAGGTAAGAGGGACAAAATCAGCATTGTCTGCATTACACAACATCACAAAATAAAATGATGGATGGAGTGTTGAAACTTTTCAAACACTCACTCCCAGGTAGCCAGGTAGCCTGGCTGATGAGGGGTGATACCCCAAAACTGGTCCCAGGATGCGTCCTCGCAGTTCGGGCCGGACTTTTCCCATGAGGGGCAGGGTCAAGACTGATTTGCATATGGCTCAGTCCAAACTGGGTTGGCATGGTGAGCAAAAAAAACGATGGACATAACCCAGACCTGTGACTGGGGGTGAGTGTTTGACAATGTTCAGCATTCCATCCATCAACTTTTTGTGTTGCATTACACTTAGGGCACTGGTGGAAGCGAGGGGGATCAAATTTGGCAAGTGAAGTAGTGTACGATCTGGGGAGAAACTTAAAGAGCATGAGTTTATGTCAACTATTAATTGAGACTAGTTTGGTTTGCAGGCAAAAAAAGCTCCATACTTTGTCAGGAATGGAGGAATTCAAGTCGCGCTCCCAGGCTGCTCATGCTGCAGTGTGGTGTACAGGGCGTAGTTCGAGGCTGGTGTGATAAATACAGGAAATTAACCTTGTGTAATCTACTGTGGAGAAAATCATAGTGAGGGGGAGAGTCAGGTGGCTGTTCCGGGAATGTGGGTAGTAACTCCCATAGTGTGCTAAATAATCAAATTCTGACAGAGCGGCCCATTATAGAAACCATGCCGCTGTCCTCGAAGATGGATCCTAGATCCACCTGCCCTTATTAAAAAGGTCGCCTACTGTACGGCTCTGGTGAGTGGATAACGTGCGCTGCACTACTGTTCCCTGCTTCATCGGGAGTCTAAGCTAGGACCGTGGTGGAGAGGGTGTTGATGTCACTATATTCTCGAGGTAGACTCTTCGGGAGAAGGGATGCCAGGGGAAGGGTGTCAGCTTTGTGTCTTTCTGGCTTTAAGCACCGAAGTCTGCCGTCAGCGTGATACTAGTAGTAAGAAAAGTGACATTGTGCAACCAAGTAGTAGAGGTGGAAGTCAGGGACTCCAAAACCACCCTTGGAGTAAGGGAGTGTAAGTGTTTTCCACTTGATTCTGGGTCGGCATCCTGCCAATATTAAACACATTGGAAGGGTTTGTATTGTAGAGAAAAAACATTTGTTCAGTGGGACTGGTATGTTGAGAAACAGAGAAATCGGTGCAGCACCACCATCCTAAGTATGGCAGTGAGTCTCGCAATGGAAAGTGGAAGGCAAATCCACCTGTCCACGTGGGAGCAAAGGAAAGGGTGTCTATTGCGGGCGTGTAATTAGGCCGGATCACTTAATCCTTCTGTTGATGAAGGAAAATACCCAGGTATTTGTGAAAATCATCACACCATTTCAGGGAGAATTCCAGGGGGTAGGGATAGTAGCCTCAGTGAGAGGAAACAATTAATATTTATGCCAGTTTATCAAGAGGATGGATAAGGCGCTGAATTTGATGATCTCCTAAATGATAGGGGAGAGGTGCATGAGGTCTGACAAAGAGGATTGTATTGTCTGCATAGATCCTAGCAAAGATGGGTCCGGTAGGGAAACATAGTTCCCTGTGCAGATGATGCTCTTGAACGTGTCTAGTGAGTGGGTCAAGAGCAATAATGAAAAGAAGAGGGGGCAGAGGGCATCCCTGCCGGCTACTTTGAGAGATTGGGAAGGCATCAGTAAGGTGTCCATTGACGCTCAATTGGGCCACTGGGTTAGCACAGAGAAGCAAAATCAGGTCACAAAAACTCAGGGGAATGCCCAGGTTATCAAGTGTGGGTCGGATGAACGGCCATTCAAGGGAGTTGAATGACTTCTCGGAATCAAGAAGGGCTACAACTACTGGAAGTAATGACAAGGATCTGACGAGGTGTGGGGTTTGTCTGGCTTGAGAGGCAGGGTGATGACAGCTTCCGGCAGGGCAGGGGGTACAGTAGCATCCTCGTAGGCCTCTGCATAGAGTTCAGAAAGATGAGGGACCAGGACAGATCTATAGGCTTTATAAAAGTGCCCCATAAAGTAAAAAAAGGCTGGGGGCTTTAGACCCTCTGAGGGAGTCAGTGGCCTGGGAGATTTCTTCCCTTGTGACGGGAGCCTCAAGAAATTTCTGCTGATCAGTCGAGAGCCAAACCATGGCGATCTCGGACAAGTAGGAAGTGATCTCAGCAGCGTCTGTGTGTTGCAAGGTGTATAAGATCCGGAAGCGATTGAGGAGCTCACGTGCAATATTGTTGTCACCCAATAGAACATTGCCATCGGCATCCTGCAAAGTAGTAATATACGTAACCTGGTAGTTGGGACGCAGCAAGCAGACCAAGGTGCAGCTCGAACGGTCCCCTTCTCCGTAATGTCGGGCATGGGCGTATTTACCAAGGAAATACTGCTAAGTCTTGAAATTCATGCAGGAGAAGTGAACGCCTGCGCAGCACTGATGCTTGGGTGCTTGCAGACATGGCAGTCGATAGCCGGTAGTTTCCGTTCCACTCTGCCAGATCTTTACGTATACTCTTTAAAACTACTGAATAGGTAGAAATACAGACCCCCTCTGATGTCAGCTTTAAAGATCTTCCATAGGGTAACCTGTTTAGAAACTGAGTGCAAGTTCAGAGCAAAGAATTTGTTAATAGCCCTGAGGTTCAAATAGAACACAGCATTATGAAGTGAGAGTTCCAGAAATCGCCACTGTTTGGGGGTGGAGTTAGAGTGTGGTATTGAAAGGATAAGGAGGACAGCCGAATGATCAGAGTGTGCGAGACAAGTGAGTCACATCCCTCGACCTGAGTGAGAGGTTAGGGAATGTAAACCTGCAGTCAAGGCGTGATCACGTATCATGGGGGACAGAGTAGTAATTATAAGCCTTAGTTTGAGGGTATCATGTGTGCCACTCATCTGAAAGGTGATAAAGGCCCATGAGTTCTTGTAATGCGCGTAGGGAACATGGCTTAGTAGTGACAGATAGCCCAGTAGAGTCGGGGAGGGGGTTTGAAGTGTCATGTTGAAGTTGCTGCAGACGAGAAGGATGTCTGCTGGCATGCGGGCAATAAGGGTTGTGAGTGTATGGTAAAACTCAGGTAAGGCAACATTAGGAGAGTAAGCATTTACAAGCAGGATCGGTCTGCCCAATAGCGCCCCAAGATTAATAGGTACCTACCCTCCTCATCGGAGTGGACTGTGATATAGAAAAGGTATCGATTTTTGAATCAACACATAGACCCCACGAGAGTAGCTACTGTGGAAGGAAAAGAAGCGATTTGGCCACAAATGCAGGTGAATTGACAATCATGATGGAGGGAAAAGTGCTGTAAGAATGCAAGATTTATATGGTGTCTTGTGAGACAGGCCAGGACTTGTTTCCCCTTACGGGGATTGTTTAGTCCTTGAATGTTCCATGTAAGACAGCAAAGCTCTGCTTCCCTAGTGGACATGTGGCATTGTGAAGATGACTTGTATGATCGGGATGCAGCAATGGAGTGTGGATGCGGCAAAGCAGGAAATTTGGTACTACACAGAATAGGGTGGCAAAGACGAACAGAACATCAATAACACCCCCACTCTCACCCACGCCAATAACCCATTACTGGTGGATGCCACAACAAGAAAACAGAAACAGTGGAGAAACATTAGGCATTTGCCTCGGGCGCTGGCAATGCTATACGCAGAGCTCCCTGTAAAGTACACAGCTATAATTACATCTTTGGATGCAAAGATTCTAAAGACAATAATATGATGTCGAAGATAGATTAGGATTGAAAAATGCAGTGCTGGGGTGCATGTTATGCAGTGTGTAAGGGTACCCAGTAGATTCATCTGTAGATCCCAAGGCAGCCAGGGGGGCACATCCGCTGCTGAAGGTGGCAACCCAAGGGGGGTGTCTCAGGGAGCGATCACCAGGAGGAGAGTCAGATTTTCCAAGTTGCTTACACAGTTTGAGTACTTCGTTGGATTAGTGTAGATATGGTGTTGGCCACCAACCTCCACCGGAGACAAGCTGGGTATAGCATAGCATATTTCAAACCTTGTTTGTGAAGAGCTGCCCTGGCGTGTGTAACATTGCACCTGGCCTCCTGAACCACGACCATGAAGTCAGGAAAGATGGAGATCATTGATTACTGGTAGTGGAGAGGGGCTTGTTCTCTAACCAACCGAAGTGCAGTATCTTGATCTCAGAAATTTAGGAGGTGTGCAACAATGGGACAGATGGGCCCCTACCAGAGGGCATGGGCCAGGAGATCTGAGCACAAGTACCATGATGAAGGTGTCTGTGAAGGCTGTGTGCCCGAAAAGGTAAGTGAAGAGCTTCTTGACGAAGGTGTTGGGTCGGCCCATGTTTATGGTTTCAGCAATTCCAGAAATGCTGATGTTGTTTCTATGAGAATTGGCCTCAACACCTTTGATTTTGTCCACTGTCGCCCTCAACATCCTCTCTACTCTATCCAAGCATTTCAGAGGGTCCGTCTAGCCATCCTCCACCGCAGACAAGTGGAGCTCCACACTGTCCAGACATATCACATGACAAACTACTTCTCACTCATCTAGTCCAGACGAGGGCCAGGGGCATCTAAGTGGATATCTATCGCCTGGAAGCTGGCACGTAGCTCCGCCATAATGGCAGCAGCACCATCAGTAGAAATAGTATTTGCGGTGGAGGAAGGTTGGTCCTCCTCTGCAAAGGTCGAGTGCTGCTGCCTTGGGGTGACGGAAATCAAAAGTCAGCTTGCACTGTTTGGGGTCTCTGCACCCCATTACGTATGTTCATCAAGATGGCCGAGGGCACATAGGCAAAGTTATACAAGGACGGCAATACTTTGCATCTCTGGTAGTTTGTTTGTTTACCTTCAGATCAGCACCATATGTAATGGCAGCCAGAACTTGAAGACCTCGTTCTATCAGTCGTTCTCCTTAATTATTCATGAAACATAGGACAGCTCTTGTGTTCAGGCTTGAGGGGCTCCTTTTTCCCAGTTTGACTTGCCCAGGCCAGGTTATTGATTAATCATATTCCCTGATAATTTAAACTATGGACATGGTTCAAGGCAACTCCACTGATTTGAAATGTTGTCTTCAGATTTATTATTGAGTTCAGCACCATACATTTTATTTTGTTGATATTGATGGTAAGTTCTTTGGACTTGCAGTACTATTCAAAACCTCTGGGTAGGCAATGTTTTGTCTGCTCAATTCGAGCCAAAATTATAGTGCCATCTCCAAGTACATCATCTGTATCTACCTCTCTTGATCAGCAAATGGCATTGCCTCCTTTGCTCAGTAATTATTTGGACCAATGATGAAGTGACCAAGTGACTAATGAACGTAAATAAAGAAGAGCCTATTTGCCCATCTTTGGGCAATGTCAATCTCTCTCCACCTCAACACCACCCACCCTCACACCTCCCCAACCTCTTGTCTCTGAGAGTTTGGTGAAGACAATTATAGACAAACCTCGGGTGGAGGGGGGCAGTTTGTTAATGGTGGCTCAGCCCTGTGAAACATGCCCTTTGTTAAAACAGGTGACAATTTGAATTAAGCATGACAACAAGAATGCTATCATTGGAAATCACTTTTTGGCTTTCAACAGCCCTATGACACCTTTTGGCATGAAGGAACTCAGGCCGGGACACATAGTCCCATTATTTAGTTGCACTGACCTGCCCGAGAATGTTGTCAACAGTTGTTTTCCTATTCACCTTGTGTCCTTCCTGCAAGGGTCCATTGCAGATGATGGTGTCATGGGTAGTCTAGTTGGTACAACCCTATTCACTCTGAAATATACTTGTATCTTCTAACCACTTTCCATATTTTTGCAAGACAAGCAACAACCATGACATTCTGAGAATACCTAGTTAGGCATCAAAAATTTCTGCTGTTATGTGCAAATGACTAGACTGATAAAAGGTGTAAACCTAACACATTGTATAAAAATGTGAGAATAGGATTGTTCTACAAAATTTTGATTATGGATGTGTAGGCCCCAACCAGGTCGCCTTCCTTTATTCTGGACTTTATTAGGACTATAGCTTTTTTGTGCAAAAGGCAATGTGTATACTTTGTAATCTTATGTCAAAACGTACAAAAGATCATGCAATGTGCCTGTAACTGTTGGATAATATACTTGAAATTTAAAACTATCTGGTTATAAATATGCCTGTTTCGGCAAAGTACCCGAACGAAAACAAACAGCACAGTATTTTATGGCTCTTTTAGAGGAAAAAGAAGGTAATACGGCACTATCCCTGAAACTGTTAAACCCTAGGACATGGTTTCTCGGACTCTTGATTTATTCTACTTGAATATCGGTTGTCTATTTCGAAATTCTGCAATGCTTACAAATTTTCCCAGTGTCTTCCCACTGACCTAACAGTTTTGTTCCACAGAATTCAGAAACGAAAAACTAATGTGCATGTAAATAGTGCAATACCACACGAGAAGGATTTTAATTACAATTTCCCCCAACAATTTTTAGGAAAGAAAATTCCCAAAATTTGTTGCAAAAGAGATGGAAAACATGTACATTGAAGAGCTGAAGTCTTCAGTAAATCTCTTAATGGCAAATTTGGAGAGTCTTCCAGTTTCCAAAGGTGGTCCAGAGTTTAAACTGCAAAAATTGAAGCGATCTCAAAATTCAGCATTTCTGGACATTGGTGATGAGAATGATACTCAGCTTTCAAAATCGGATGTGGTTCTGTCTTTCACTTTGGAGGTAAGTGCATGTTTGTATGTATTTTCTTGTTGATCATGCCAAATGTCAACATTAAATGAAAAGTTATCAAAATGGCTGTGCTTATTCCTGCCTTTTAAACGAAGGTGTCATTGGTTAAAAGATGTTCTTTGGGCAAACCATATGTGATTACCGTTAAAAAGCAAGCCAGCAGAAGGATGCAGTCCTACACTATAGAAGGTCATGTAAAATTCATTAAATTTACTTCAAATAAGGAAGATTTGGGCTAGGTACCAAGCCATCAAATGTATTATAAATCCAAGAACTAATTCCAGTGCCCACATGCTCAAGAAACGGGGAATCAGTCATTTGAATCTGCAGATAAGAGGCGCGCTGTTGCAGAAGTCTGGCTCCCTTTAAGACCACCTACCTGCTGCAGAGACCAGAGGGTTAAGAAAAATAATAATATACTAAAAGGCCAGCCTAGGTTTGCGAGCTAACAGTCTGTAGGAAAATAGGTTATTGGTTGAGGGGGGTGGAAGCCTCACTCAGGAAACAACCGCAAAACTTGTGAGGGTGAACCACAAAAGTCACTAAATTAACTTGTGCTTAACCCAGTGGTAGCTTGGAACAAAATCAATTAGGCTTAACTTAGAAGCAATGAGTAACATATAATGCATCACACAAACAGTAATAAAGTGTACAACACAAGAAAACACTCACACCAATTTAGAAAAATTGAGTAATTTTTATTAGAACATTGGAGTGTTCGGAGCTCCGTTGAAGACAGTGGAGTGCTCCAGGTTTTTGATGGCTGATAAATGCCCGTAGCTCCAACATTCAAAAGTGTGTCACACAGCAACAGCTGTGAACAAAGGTCTCAATCCCCTTGAGCTCTGTGAGGCCTTTGTTTATTGGAACGTTCTACCCTCTAGTGGTGGAATGTTCTAATAGTCTTATAGCCTGCCGTAGCTGGGCTGTACTGCCCATTAAAGACCCACTCCAGCATTAAAGGGTTGAGTCAAAGGCAGGCCATAATAAATCAAATAAATCCATAATGAGAAAAATCCAATCATTAAAACCGAAGATATTATATTTCTAAGGTTTAAGTAGAAATGGCAAAATGAAGCCGAAAGTGTCAACTGCAGTAATCTGGTTGGGTTGGTCGTAAAAAGTCATAAATTCCAAGTGCAGGCTGGGTACAGGACCGAGGTTGATCTGCTAGGAGTTGTACCTTTTCATCCTTGGTGCTGTGATGCAAGGTCCTGCGCCAGGCTGGGTTGGTTCAGCGAAGTTGCAGATCAGGAACTGCGAAGTCATGCAACGCGATGCCCTGAATGTGGATATCACAGTTTGCTGGTTCTGGCATAACTGTTGACCAGGATCTGTGAGGTGCGGTGACGTGAAGTCCTGTATTGTGCTGCATCGTGCTGCGCAAGTTCCGGTGTAGCTGCAGACCAGGAGCTTCAAGGTGCTGCAGTGTGAGGTCCTCGGTCATGCTGCATCGCTCTGCATTGGTTTTAATGAAACCTTCCGTTAGGAGTGCTCTCTGAAGCTTGTTGTGTCCATGTATTTCACACAGCAGTCTAGCCACCTGGTCTTTGATTCAAAAGACAGGTCCAGTCGTCCTTCCTCTGATTCAAAGGTAGCAATACTGTCCTTTCAACAGCACAACAGTTCTTCTGGTAGTTGAGAAGTCCTTCTGAATCTTCCACAGGTCCAAGTGGAAGTGTACAGAAGAGTGGCTCTGGAGGTCCAATATTTACACCTGTTGCCAGCCTTTGTGTGTGGGGACTCCCTGTCCTACACCCATATTTGGTTTTGGAAAGTTCTTTCAAGGCTCCAAACACTCTGGGGGGTGACAAAAGGTAGAGTAGGTCTGGTGTTGAGTTCCTTCGTGTGTGGAGGAGGCAAAGACCTTTGAAGTGTAAGTGGGGCCGAATACAGCCCTTCCCCAGCCATCCTGCCACACCTAAACCCCCTTTTTGTTAATGTCTAAAAGCAATACATAAACCTTAACTGCCGGGCAATTCACAGTCATGTCACCCAGGACACTGGTAGAAGGTGCAGATGGTTGGGGCAAGAAAATGCTCACCATTCAACAGGATTCAAAATCACAAGTCATCTGAATGTAAACTGCTTATCTCCATTGAAAGTCTAGTAATGTTGGAGTAAATGGTGTGATTTTGATAATTTCATGTAACTAGATTACGCAAAATTACCAAGATTACGCTATTACTCTGCATCACATAATTTTGAGGGAAAAGTTTAACGCCAAATGTAGCGTTTAGGTAATGTTTTTAGCATGAGCTGCATTTCTGGTAGGTTTCTTACCCAAGCTGACTGCTAGGTTAACTTTTTAGTGCAAAACTACAAATCTGAACACGAACAGCAGCGTTTTAAACGTGAGCTGTAGCTCCTTTAACATGGGCGATCAACAAACATTTCAGGTAGATATTTTCCCTGAGCGGACCGCTGGGCTAATTTTTAAACCCAAGACTTAAAATCTGAATGTGAGCGGCAGTATATTGAATGCAAACAGCACGAAATCAACTTGAGATTACATTTTTGAGCTGAAGTTTTACCCGAACGGACCGTTCGGGTAATTATTTTTAGTGTGAGCTGCATCTCACGTAACATAGTCTTATAGCCCACTGAAGCGGGTTATACCAGCCATCAAACACCCGCTCCAGCGTTAAAGGCCAAAGGCGAGGGCCTTTAACAGGGGAGCGGAACTTTAATGGCTGGTATAACCCAGCTACGAAGTGCTATAAGGCTATTGGAACATTCCACCACTAGAGGGAAGTATGTTCTAATAAAGAAAGCAGAGGCGTCACAGAGCCCAAGGGAATTTGAATCCCTTTGATCTCCGTGAGGCCTTTGTTCACTTCTGTTGCTGTGTAAATGGCCCTTTTTGCAAGGTTATTCTCAAACATTTTGCTTTCTTCATCCTACTTTTTTTGTTGGCTTTAGGACTCTGGGCACTTTACCACTGCTAACCAGTTTTAAAGTGCATATGCTGTCTGTCTAAAATGTATTGGCGATTAGTTTATCCAAGACTGGCATATTTGATTTATTAGTAAGTCCCTAATAAAGTGCACTATGCGTGCCGAGGGTGTGCTACTCGTGGGCCTGCAGGCACTGATTGTGCCACCCACATGAGTATCCCTGTAAACGTGTCTCAGACCTGCGGTGTCTGTGTGTGCAGTTTTGTACTACCAATTCGACCTGGCAAGTGTACCCACTTAACAGACCCAAACCTTCCCTTTTTTTTCACATGTATGTCACCCGTAGGGAAGGCTCAAGGCAGCCGCATGGGCAGGGTGCAGTGTATTTAAAAGGTAGGACATGTACTGGTGTGTTTTACTTGTCCTGATAGTAAAATAATGCTAAATTCGTTTTCACTATTGCAAGACCTATCTCTCCCATAGGGTAACATGGGGATTGCCTTGAAATATCTTTTAAGTGTAATTTCCAATAGGGGCAGATAGATAGGGTCTCTGAACTCACAGTTTAAAAATGTGTCTTTTGGTGAAGTTGGTTTTAACATTGTGAGTTGGAAAAGCCACTTTTAGAAAGTGGGCATTTTCTTCCTTAAAACATCTGTGCCTCTGCCTGTCTGTGGAATAGATGTCTGGGTCAGAATGACTGTTGGGATGTTTGTGAATTCACCCCAGACAGTCACAAAGGGAGCTGAGGTGTGCCCTGCATGTCATGATGTGTCTACCTGAGCTAGAGTGGTGGGAGGAGCTTATACTTGCACCTGAATAGGGCTGTGCCTGTCCTCATATAAAGCAGTCACTAACCCCCTGGAGTGTGGCTGGGGCCAGAGCAGGGAAAGGCAGGGTCTTGTGCACTACAAAGACTTCTCTTTGAAGTTTGCCTACATCAAAGACAGAAATGGGTATAATTACTGGACCTCTGACACCACATAGTAAGAATCCTTCTGGACTGAGGACATTCTGCCAGGAAGACAATCTGGATGTTGTAGGAGGGGCTTCCTCTCTGCCTGTTGCTTTGCTCTGCTGGTCTGCTGCTTGCTGCTTCTGTCCTGGGGTGAAAGGACTGCACTTTGCTTTGTATATCCTGCTTCCAAAGTTTCTCCAGGGGCTTGGAATGAGCTTGCCTCCTGTTCAAAAGTCTGAGACGTCAAAGAATTCGTCTGCCAGCATCTGGGCTCTCTTTCTGAGAGTCTTGACAGGTGGGGCCAAATCCAATTCCTAAGCCCTTGGAAGTGATTTCTGGTACAACTGAGAAGAAACCAGGCATGACGCCTCTATAGCGACTTCCAAACCGGCGCAGTTGACTGACTCTGCATCACTCACTCCCTGCACCAGAGCCGTTTTCCCCACGGAGTGTAATGACCGACTCTGCAGGCCTGATGCCACTGCAGCAGCTCCGAAGTCCAGCCACAGCATGAGGCCTGAGTGCAATGTCACTGTCTGAAACGTCAACTCATTACCCTTCTTTCTTTGGAATAATTTGGAATATCTATTTGAGCTTTTTGCTATGTTCATTAGACATACAATCTCCAGATATATTTAGAAAGTGGGCATTGAGTATGTTGGCATATGCCAACAATTGTAATCTGTGATTGTATGGGATCAGACATTGTCAATGTACATGGAAATATCAGTGATGTAGAACCCCGATCTTTTGTATTCTTTGTTTAGTTTTCTACTTGGTTCCTAATACAAATGTAAGAACAGATAACCCTGCTGGTACAATGGTTTTCTTTCTATCACTAATGTGGGAAATAATTTCTTATGTAAATCATAGACATCTGTAAATAATGAAGTCATTCAACAATTATTTAAACAATATCCCATGTTGGCACTCTTAACACATAATTTTAGTACCCAAGTCCACAAGGGTGTATTGGGTTTCCCTTTTTCTGTTATGCAGGCCCACTAGTAGCATTTAATTTGCGTGCCATAGGTATACGCACTACCATTTACTAAGGACTTATAAGTAAATTATATTTTCCAATCCAGCATATATGCCAACTGTACCGTGTGTTAGGAAGAGAGCACAAGCACTTTACCACTAGTTAGCAGGAAAAAAGTGCCAACAAAAACGTGTTCAGCAACAGAGACAAAACGTCTGACTGTGAGCATGCAAATAGGGCCAGGGCCAACAGTGTCCCACTTAGCATTAGCCAAACTCTGAAAAGAAAAAAGTGTTGAAATATCTAGTCCCTCTATCTGATGACCTCTGCAATTAACACTAGATTTTCGTTTTCAATAATTGTCTAATTAGGAGTAAAATTGTCTGTTTTGTTACTCTGCTATACACCAGTAACTACATTCTACCATAATGTCATAGTTCTAGTTAAGACTTATTTAACACCAACAACATTTTAAATCTAAATAACATCCTCTACCCAGCCTCCATTCATGCATGTTTAGCTCCAGTCTATAACGTGTGTGCTCACTTTTTAGTGTCTGCCTTAACTATGAGGATTAACATCAAACAAATCCTTCTCAAAATCCCACATTCCCCAATGCCATAGGCACCACCTTTACCCACTTTGCACTGGCAAACTCCTAGAAAGACTGGCTTAAAAGCTGGACTGCAGACAGTCAGTGTCTTGATAACTATTAGTCAGGTCTTGGGCCTATGCATAGTGTGAAGGAATTTGCCCTTGATGTTAGGGAATGCAATAGCTCTTGAAATACTTAACATGCAGATATTATGAATTTTCATTGCACAGTAAGGAACCTTTCTTTGGCATAAAAATGACGGACTTTTATCAACCTGGCTCTCTGCCCGGTCCCTTCCTTTCTATTCTCCTATGGTTGACATCATAGCGTCTTCAATGTCGTCTAGCCCTTCCTTCCTTATTGTTGCATGCTACTTACAAAATCTGCAATGCTCTCTATTCACCTTTCTTCAAGCATCTAAGTTTTGTATTCCCTGCTGTAAGTTTCCATAGGGTGTCCTGTGAAGTCACCTTTTCCTTTGGTTGCTGGGTACTTGCCATGGTCAGATCCCAGATGAAATGCCAAGAACAGTGGCCAAGGTTTTTCTGACAGGTACCACCAGATGCCTTGTAAATGTTCTAAGGTACCTAGGTCACCATATGTCTTTGGGCAATCAAATCTTCTATTTTTGCAGGATTCCAGAAATATGGTTCTGCCAAGTAACTGAAGCACTTCTGGAGTGCCAGCTGTGGCTTTCTTCAATACTGCATTATCTTGTCTTTTTCTCTTGCACATTTACCCTACTATTTTAGGATCTGATTTTCTCAGATGGTTAGGGCTCCTCTCCTTCCACTTATGAAGGATTCTGCGGATCTCCTTTGCACCTCCTTTATTCTTGATTATCGTAATAATAGTTTCAGCTACTACTACCACCCCTCACTTCAGTGGCGTAACAAAACTTGAGCCCCCCCCTCCCCTGCACAGTACATATAGGGTCCCTCCTCCAGAATCACTCAGGAGCTCTCATACCAGGGTACTGTGCTGAGTGGGCCCCCCTGAAGCTCGCCTCCCCCGTTCTGCAGGGGCCTTTGTTACACCACTGCCTCACTACAGATTTTAGTCATAAAGGCTGACACATGCTGTTTTGGCATTAGTTTCTGTTCCACTCCATATTTAATTTTTAGAGTCCTTTATTGTGGACTGAAAATATAATTCTTTCATTTCAGTCATAAACTATCTTCTTTCCAAGCCTGTACCATCTTAGTTGTGGTATAACCTGAGCACAATTTTCAAACATAATTAGAGGCGGTAGTTTTATTTTGTTTACAGTTTTGCTATAGGGATTGTGCTAGCAATTTGTACTTTGATGATGTTAAATTCTGGTCGAGGGTTTAGGATCTTCTTCAGAGGGCCATATAACACATTGTTTCCCTTGAGCAGGTAAGAGAATTTTACTCTTCCTCTTATATGGTGGTAAAGAGTGTCCTTCACCACATTTTTTGCATTTTTTACAAGATTCACTCCTTTTCCTAGGAATACAAAATGTGGATTTTGACATAGGTTTTAGTAACACGGCATAATGACATTGGCTGTAGTCCATGAGCTTTGTGCACCTTCTCATATACCAGTCAACTAAAACCACACCACTAAAACCACCTACAAACGATTCATTATAGGCAGACATCATTGCCAGTACATGATCAGTACACAGCCCCATACGTGTAACACCACTTTCCCAGCCTGGTCTGGTCCTATTTTGATGTCCAAAAAACTTCAAAGTTATATGGAAAGATGCCTGATCATGTTGGGGTGATTTTCACATGTTGAAACTTGTTGGTTGTATAAGACTCACCCCGCTCCTCATCCTGTGTTCTGCATTCAAAGAAGGCCATTGTGCTTCTGCCCTTCAGTTATGAAGCGCCTAGAGCCATCCTGCCTCACCCAGGAAACTTCTCTATATAGTTTACCATTTGCGGCTCTGGTGGAGACATCACTATAAGCTCCTTTCTGGTCTGCTTAGCCCAGACATAGAGCAAGCAGGCCTTTGTAAGCCTTGTCCTGGTGTGAGGAAGCAGCACACTTGTCTATACACCCTGGTTTGATCTTATTTTGATGCCATACTTGGAACCTTTTGAGAGCAAGGGCTGCCTCTGTTATCTATTGCTTCTTGCTCACCAAGGAAGACGATTCTGACCCTGCTTATCGAAAGTTTCTGCCACTGGATTAGAAGCCACAATGAGGAACAAAGTAGCAGGGGAGGGGAAGGTGGCTTTATATTCATGTACGATTGCCACTTTGCCTAACCCTTAACTGCATAGCTTGAGCACAGCACTGCACTGATTCATTCATCTAATTGGATTAATGTTGGACTAATGCTTTTGCATTGACACAACTCACCATTACAAAGATTTTAATTAAAGATTTTGATTCCTTGCCATCTTAATTTCCATGACTCAGTAGTGCCTGTTATAGATACTCTTCCCCACACCTTCCCATTGTCTGATGAGTGTGGATACTGCAGGGTAACCACCAGGTGCTGAAATTGGTGGTACGAAAATTGCACTCTGGTAGAGTGCTAGTGAGAAGAATGAGTGCCCTTCTAAGACCCAAAGTTTCCAGGAGGAAATTATTGCAAATAGGGCCGCTTGATGTATTTCCTCCAGTTCCATCATTTTTCCCAAGGGTTTCTCTGCCGAGACTCATCCTAAAACAACATTAAAATACTTCACTATGACTGATACAAAGGATGGTTGAACAGAGGTAAATGCTGGCATTAGTGGGCACGCTGATTAGGTTCCACTCCAGCCAATGTCCGCGGTTTAAGTGTTTAATCATCAAGCTTGATTCCACTCGAATTCACCCACCTAAATAGTGTGAGAGCTGATGTAGTTTCCCCGAGTCTCCAATCCAGCACCTGAAAGAACTCTGCATTTATTCAAACGTATCATTGATGACAAATTGCTACTTGATCACAGTTTCTTTGCCACCTCTTCCTAACAGTGCAGAGGCTTTTTTAACCCTCCCAGTGACTATCCCCTGTTCCCGGAAGCCTTACAGACTCTTCAGAAAATATTACTGCTGGAGAATTCTACTCTTAACTCAAACCATATTTTGGGGAATGTTCTCCACCACCTTTGGTGCACTGACATTAACTCCCAACCATGGAATAACTCCTAATCAAGTACACTTGTACTGTAGGGGGGGTCTGGGCATGCCGTGCACACAAGCCAGGGGTCCATCCCTAACACCATTCTGGCCTACATGTAGGAAATGGTGACCTCTCAAAGAGGTGTACCATTACTAAAGACGGACAACTCTAGTAAATGTCTACCAAGGAAAACAAAATGCACTTGATGCAGTTTTTTTGCTCTATTTTTCCCGGGTACAGACCCTCCATATGCAGTTCACATCTGAAAGGGTATTTGCTATCCAATATTCAAAACCCAGATCTAACTACAAAACCAAATTAAAATCTCCTAAAAAGAGCAGAGGAAGGGGAAAGTGAAAATAGGAAACATAAAGCTGCACAGAATCGCTCCTGTTAGATGACTGATAGGTGGGTTTTTATTAAGCTCAGGTGCAGCTATAACTTGCCTACAGGAGACTTATGAAAATGGAAATGTTCAGATGGAAAATTACTATATATTTAGTAGCCCAACAAGAAGCTCAAGGATGAGGTTGTGCAAGTGAAATCATCACCTTTTTATTCGCTATAAAAAAAATATTGGAAGCATATAGTTTTTGATAATGTATTTAATACAACACAGTCTCTGAGGTTTAATTTTGTGGAGGAGATATCAGGTCAGAGTAAATACTGGCTGTATGTTTACTTACCTCTCAGCCCATATCATGCTCAGATTTTTCCACAATTTTTGATTTCATAAGTAAAACAATTGAGAATAGGCAAATTGTCCATCATACTGCAGAACTGTCAAATCATGTTCTGGATATATTAAGAAACCCTGACATGGGAGAACTCTCGGAATATTCCACCAGCAAACTTTCCACCAAACTGCTGAGCAGAAAAACGTGGGTTAACAAATTATGGAGCAACTCGGAGAGATCAACAGTGTGATAACCAATGGCAGGATGAGGCTTTTCTCCAGAGGTCTACATGCAGGGAACCAAATCAAATCTAAATAACTGAATATACAAATTCTTCTGTTGAATTTTTTCAAGTTTTTTCTGAGACCTGTGTTCATGAAAATGACCTTAGTGATAACTCGTTTTTAGGCTCACGTCTGACCTTTTACCACAAATACCTTGAAGGTGGGACTCGTTTACAGGGCGGGAGTTGTGGTGCATGAATTCTGTTCCCCGATCAATTGAGCCTAAAAGAAACCTCATCCCTCTACAAATTGCCAAAATCATTATTACCCTATTTGATAATCAAAAGGGTGACTTAATCCCAAAATTCGAAACCTGTGCAGACAGTTTTGTAAACTCAATTCAGCAGCAAACTGGCCACCGAAAAGTCTTTAAGGCCATTCCACTTAGGCTGCAGTTTGTGAAGTCTGAGTCCTGTCAGTATAGATATATAGGTTAACCCCTAGACAGTATATAAACCATTCTAAAAGTTGTGTTAAATCAATTGGTCTTTGGAGGAAGAGGTGGGCTCGATACAAGACGACATTGAAAAGGAAGCAGGAAGATTTTCATTGCCATGACTTGCACAAAGCAACTCCGATAAAGAAATTGGGACATTTCCGGCTATTAATAGCTTTGAAAGTGCTGGTCGAAAGCAAAAACGTAATGTGCAGTGATTCCTTGCAAGGAATTACCTGGTTGCTATTATAGCTTAATGCAATCAGTTTAGAAGGGCTGTTTGCTCAAACTAATGATGCATCATGGACCCATTATGTACTGAAGTGTGACATTTCACTTGGCCCCTTTTATAAGCCTCGCCATCGGCAAAGTGAGGAGCAGATTTTTTCTGTTAGCGAGACACAAGTGCATAGGTGCCTGATAGGAACAGGATCCTGATTTTTGGGTCAGGTTTTTTTGTCTCCCTGCTTTACCACTGCTTTATAACTTGCAAGTATCCAAAATCCTGGGTAATAGGAGGATCACTGTGCACTCCGTATACGAAAAAGAATCCCCGAAGAGCCACAGAAGATATAGCCAAGCGCACTACTTGTCATAGTGGAAACGAACTTCGCTAAAGGAGCCCTTAAGCATCTTCAGCCATAAGCAAAAGGCTATAATTCTGTTTGAAATATCAGGATTTATAGCCAACTGCTCCATGCTACATAATATAGCAACTGTCCAGTTTTTTTCTGAAGACGAGTGTGGCTCTCAGGGAGTAGCCACTATATGCTGCCTTCATAGATTTCTCAACCGCATTAGATCCAGTGGATAGGCATACCCTCTGACAGAACCAAGCATCTCCAAAGATTCCTGCAGGCCATCTGACATTAATAATAGCAATACACATTACTTGGTGGAAGGTAACAGAGGGATGCCTTACAGTCGGGCCGTTTCATAGCTCGACTCCTTATTTCCCTGTACCTACATCATATCTCAGATCATTTACAGAGCCCTCAGGTTTTGCACCTAATCTTGGGTCCCGACACCTTTATTTATTTTACACAAACATGATAATCGTGTCTACACGTTAATCCGATACATTGTTCATTAATTCCTTGAGTCATTCTCTGAGGATTAACTTGTTAAAAAGCACGGCGGTGTTTTTTTAAAGAGTCGGGATGCATTTCCCTTATTTTTGGAAGCTGGCTACGGACGGGGTAAAATATGTGAAATCCTGTTCTTATCTACAAAGAATTTTTTCGCATATCCTAAACAGTGCACACCATCTGTCCCAGCAGGAGGGCAAGCACTGGTCCATAGGGGCCCCAAATCCCTTTACAAATCACTTGGACCTTTACATTTCAAGCACCTATTTATGATTTATAAACCAAAAAGCACTCCCATGCCAGCCTATGCAACAGAGCACATAGCCCAAACTCTGCTATCTAAACTCGAGGATTCCTATCCAAGCACTCAGGCTGGATCTTGGATTGCCGATCTCTTATACTGCAGCTCTGGCTCAGTTGTAGGTAGGACTACTGAGTGATTCAGGCCACAGAAGGTTCCCTTCAGAAACACTGTTTTTGAGGAAGGGGACATATATTTCCTTCCAAACATGTGTGTCCCTTGCCATGGATAGCTGTGGCATATCTGAGCAATGCTTATTTATTACTGTGGTCATCCGGTCAAATGAAAATGCATTAAAAAATGCAGTCTGAAAAGTGACCATTAATGTAGACCGAGGTTATTGTACAAAACAAAGAAAGTACAAAATGGTAGCAGGCCCCATTGCCTAACAAAAATATATACAACCTTATCTGAATTCTCTCTAGAGCAGAGGGTGCATAGAACAAATCTTCTGGTATGGCTAGATGGTTTACTACTGGGAGTATTACCACGAATGTGGATGGGTTTCAGTTAAATAGGAACGTATTTGTCCCGTTGGCACAGAACGTGTTCAGGGTTTTAACCATGCAGGTTGTTTTCAGATTTTGAGAGCGCAGCAAAGAGACCCCTAAACTGTGTCTGATTACACCAAACGTGTCATGCAGCTGCTTATGCTATCAAGTGGTTTTCTAAAACAATGGCCACGAAGATGGAAAAAAACACGTAGTGGCTTCTATATCAGAAACAGTAGTTTATGGCCAGAATTTCCAGTGTAGGATTGGACCCAGTGGGTCCTGTGACACTCAGTGGACAGATATTCTATCTACACTAACTGAATTACTGTAAATAATAGGATAAAAGCGCTGAGGCAGCGCAAGTAGCAGCAAATGCAATAGTGCTATGGGATCTTGGATAACAAACCGAATAAATCCTTAGTGAGACTCTCAGACTCCAAAGATGATACAGGCTTCTGCAAAGTCAGCACGAGGTTACCTTGAGATCACACTCTTCTAGCAACTAGGGCATGGTCCTAAGTGCTCACTACTGGATTTTAAGAAAGGTTCATGTTGGTACAGCAACAGGGCACCAGACTAAATCCTTTGTTTCCTTGGCGTATTGCAAAAAAGTCACCAATAGCTTCTGGTGCTAAGACATGACCACCTCCCTCTCCAACCTAAGTTGTGGTGCTTACAGAGAAATATGTTGAAACAGATGTTACAAAGGTATTAGAGAATAATCGGGGCCACAGAGCTAATGTTAATCTACGAGGGAAGGATTTGATTTTCCTAGACGCACTTTATTAACACCTAGGTTCGTAATTGACTCTGTTCTTTGTAACCTGCAGAGGGACAGAGGTGCCAAACAGAGTACTACAATGTATCAAGATTGTTATGACCCCTGCCTTGCTTCTTAGTGCTCCTGTGTGCAAGGCTGGATAACCTGGTGACTTTGTAGTCCAGGTTGCTGAACATTTATGTATATGGTCTAAAACTCCAAGTATCCCCAAATTGTGACACCCAAACAGCAATTTTACTAAGTGTTGAAATGTAAATGCTAAGATACCATTAAACTAGTATGCATAGCTTGGTGTTCAGTTTACTTGGCTATCTTGTTGTCTAGTTGAGGCATTATGACATGAAATGGGAAAACCTGTTGAGGAACAGGGTGCCATTGTAGTCAACGTTCAAATCCGGGGGATTGCATGTGGTCAGCTATGCTGGTGCTCTAATGATACCTCTCTGGGGCAACAGCACTTCAGATGCCTGTGGCTTGAAACTGGCAAGTCATGGTTGATACTTTCCATTGAGGATTACACCATGACGCCAGGGGTACTCACCGGATTCATTTGCTTACTAGGTGTGACTGTAGACTTGAAATTTATTAAGGGTGGGAAGAAGGTTTTGTTCCACCTACAGAATTTCGACCACCCTGCATTACTCTTTAATTCAGAGTTCTGGCCAAATTTCACCAATCGGTGCTTGGGAAAAAAAAATCCCGTGAAGCTCCGGAAAATGTGAGCTGGCAAACGCGAGGGAGCTGTGATTTTCTAATGCGGAGGGTCTCCGTCTTAGGGCTGCCATTTGAGTAGATTTGCCACTTGAGCGGCAGCAAAATTAACTCAAATGAGTGTGCACTCTTGTGCAACACACGGTACTGTGTGTGTAGATTTTTAAAGCCCTGCTGATACTACCGTCACTAAATTGCAGCACCAGCTGCATATTTTCTGCCCGTTGTTGGAACTCCTGGAATCTCAGACCACCCCTACTAATTATGACTTGACATTTTTTAACCTCCCGATCCATAAAGATCACACTGATAATTTAAATGGTTCCAGAACCATCACGATAACTAGCAAAAGCCCATAAGTCAGAATCATAAGCCAAGGTTGACAAGGAAGAGCCTCCATTGGCCTGGGAATGGGCATCAGTCAAACTGTACGTCACTTTCCACTCACACAATATATTTTTCATGTTCATCATGTGCTGCAGATTTAGAAAATGCCATGAAGCGGATATGGATCCCGGTTCTGAGGGTGGGGGAAGGAGATGCGTGCACATATTTTCCCAGAGAATGATCAAAAGTTGTTCTGTCCCAACAGTAAAGGGACAAGGTTACCATATTACTCCGTGTCTTCGGGGACCTCATTTTCCAGTTCTGGGCTTTCTTCTAACAACATAAAGCATTCTGGTTGTTTTCATATTGATTCAGTTCACCAGCTGGACTAATACGCATGAAAACAATGATTTGTAAAATACAAGCTTAGAACTGGAGCATGATGTCCTTAATGAAGTGGTGTCAGCTGTTAACCTTAGGAAATAAAGGCCTGCGTCCAGCACTGTTATCCGCTTCTAACAATCTTATCCCTCCACATAAACATGTAGGTGGAAGTAGCAGCCACCCTTGACTACAGGTAGACCTAACATGCGGCTGCATCCTACAGAGCTTAGTGCTCTGCAGTCAGGCATCAGAAAATGCTATGTGGATACTTCAGTGAACTTGTAGATTGTTCCCAGGCGGCAAAACACGGGTCGGGCACAAAGACAAGACAAGACAAACCGTAGCAGGAAAGCATGTCTTTCCTTTCCTGCACGAAACTCATGAGAGTCTGAGAATTGGGAGTGTGTGAGAACAAAAATAGCATTTTAGGCAGCAGAAAGGGGCATGCAGAATCTTAAGGGAGCCACATGCGCACGAAAACGGGTTAGCACACACTCTACTACTGTTCAAAAAGGCTGGCATGCACCATGGTGAGAGCTTGCAGGGTCTCAGGGCAGGCACAAATGAGAACTGCAAGGGTAGTTGCATGGGCATGAGCACTAAGCGCCATACTAAAGATTGTCTGTGTTTAGGTTTCCTGTAAAGATTGCACCTATGAGGAGAGTAGTAAACATGCCTGGTATTCACAGTGCTGCTTAACTGCCCTAACAAATCATAAGTAGAAACATATATTTATTTTTTCACAATGTTGTTAGGAATACAAAGTTGGGATGATACATCTATGCCACAGTAAGTCACCAGGATCATACTTACTTATAAAGGTCTCTGCTTTAGTCTTCTTCTGATAAGTCAAAAATCAACTTAATTTATATCAGCACTGTTTGTCCAATGTCAGAAAAATATGTCTCATTGGATACCCTAGGCCCCACTACTGTGAACAGTTTTTTGCTACAAGTGGTCATTTTACATCCTGATTTCCAACTACATTCTGGCACCTGCAGTGTACAGCAGAAAAATGCACACCCACTGTAAATTCAGACAATAATGTTGATTTGTGCAGCTGGAGCCGTGCAAAATGTGCTGGTCTGTGCATGCAGTTGAGTTGAAAGTTCCCATTTTCCACTTTAATACCAATAGTGAGGAAGCAGGAGTATTTGGACACTATAATCACTTAAAGTATTCACCCCTCTGGATGATATTCTCTTGAGATCAGCAGTACTTGATGTGGTGAATATCCAGTGCTTAATTTGAGCCAGTGGTGTCCGGTGCTCGGCACCAGCGCTTAATTGTCAGCACTGGCACTTCTGGCAGTCTCCTACATGGTGGTGCTCTTTGTTTAATTTAGAAATGAGCACAACGACAGTTCTTTAGTAATTGAATATAAATGTAAAATGACTAATACCTGCTGGACAAGCCATTCTTATAGCTTTAGGGCCTGGAATAGTCTGAATTGTCACACCTGTTGGAGTGCGATGGTTAGTAGTTGTGTTGATGCTGTCACCGGCAGCTCCGCTAGGTGCAATGGGTGACTCAAGCTGTGGTGGCCGTCTGACAAGTGCCCTGGCACCTATGTTTTTTTAAACAAATTAAGCTCTGTGAATATCCCTCTAAATCACTGAGAAGCTCATCCAGTCCGGGTGTTTGCTGGCACTTGTTGTCCTAATTTCATAATGTGAGCAATAGGAAAACAAATCCCAGAGTGCAAAGATTGAATTTGGCTTTGTTGAACTACTTGTTCATGGAGCAGTGAAACTTGGTGATTGTTAGCAAACGTATTAGATGGTGGAGGTCAGGGTTTGTTCCAGAAAAGAAGCTTTTAATAACAAAATATATATAGTTCAAATTGGGGAAAAAGTAAGATAGTAAAGCTGTCAGCTTAATTGTCAATCTCATACACTATCTAATTTTCTAACGATATTTTGAACATTTCATTTTTTTTGCTTTTAAAACATTACGGCCCATATTTATACTTTTTGACGCTAAACTGCGCTAACGCAGTTTAGCGTCAAAAAATTTAGCGCCGTCTAACGCCATTCTGAAGCGCCATGCGGGCGCCGTATTTATGGAATGGCGTTAGCCGGCGCTAGCAGACCGGCGCTGCCTGGTGTGCGTGGAAAAAAACCACGTAGACCAGGCAGCGCCGGCGTAGGGGGAAAATGGCGTTAGGGCGTCTTAAAATGGGGCAAGTCAGGTTGAGGCAAAAAAATCGCCTCAACCCGATTTGCGCCATTTTTTTCGACGCCCAGACGCCATTTAAATGACTCCTGTCTTAGTAAAGACAGGAGTCATGCCCCCTTGCCCAATGGCCATGCCCAGGGGACTTATGTCCCCTGGGCATGGTCATTGGGCATAGTGGCATGTAGGGGGGCACAAATAAGGCCCCCCTATGCCACCAAAAAAAATTAAAAAATATAAAAAATTATACTTACCTGAACTTACCTGAATGTCCCTGGGGTGGGTCCCTCCATCCTTGGGTGTCCTCCTGGGGTGGGCAGGGGTGGCAGGGGTGTCCCTGGGGGCAGGGGAGGGCACCTGTGTGCTCATTTTGAGCCCACAGGCCCCTTAACGCCTACCCTGACCCAGGCGTTAAATAGTGGCGCAAATGCGGGGTTTTTTGACCCGCCAACTCCCGGGCGTGATTTTTGCCCGGGAGTATAAATACGACGCATTTGCGTCGCCGTCATTTTTTTAGACGGGAACGCCTTCCTTGCATCTCATTAACGCAAGGAAGGCATTCACGCAAAAAAATGACGCTATTTGCCCATACTTTGGCGCTAGACGCGTCTAACGCCAAAGTATAAATATGGCGTTAGTTTTGCGCCGAATTTGTGTCGAAAAAAACGACGCTAATTCGGCGCAAACGGAGTATAAATACGGGCCTACATTTTGAACTTTCAACCTAGAGTCTTTTAGTCATCTACTGCTCAGAGACTTACAATTTCAATATATCTCTGGTATGAAGGGAGGTAGGAAAGAGTTGAAATACCACTGATGCCCTATTTAGTAGCTCTACCTTTTTATTTCAAAGGGAGGGAGGCAGTGCGTGAGAAAAGAAAAAGGGGAAATTGGAATATTTGTATTTTTAAGCTTTTACACAGCAAATTAGAGAATTGGACCAGCTCCCACGATATATTGATTTATATTCTCAGCTGTTCCTCATTAGCACGACAATCCTAATTTATATTTGGCAAATAATATATATATTTTTTTTTGGGAAGCCACCTTTTTATTGGCGGAGAATATAGAGATGGAACAGACTGCATATTAAACCCTCACCAGTGCTGCTTTCATCATTATCAAATTCACTTTTACCCAGCCAGTACTTAATTTGTAAATAAAAACGTGCCAGTGCTTAAAGCTCTCCTTTTAAATACGCGGCTGCCGCAATTAAATGTGCTAACACGGAATACTGAGGCAGCGTAATCCTGAAGCCATCTCGGACATCTTCAATCCCTTTAAAGCCACTCCCTGCACCTTCAGCGCACTCTTGCAGCTTTCTGCTTTCTTCCTTTGTGACGCTTTTTCGTTTTTCTTTTTTCTTTTCCTCCGTCTTTCCCAAATGTTTCTTTTGCTCACAGTAAATGCTTGAGGCAGAAAATTAAGTGCCGGCCCTCAAAAATAAGTGCTGGTGCACAGCACCGGAAACAACAAGCACAAAATAAGCACTGTATCCAGCACTGTAGGTGCTCTGGGTGGGCTCCGAGGCTACCAGGTAAATAAAATTCCAGCTCCCACTGGTAGAGATGATGTGTGCTGGGTGGGGAATCAGCTGGGGATGCAGTGGCCCTGGGGCTTCTCCCACAGCCCCAACCAAAATAAAATATGCTGGTGTTTTGGGTGGGTACCAGTACGCTCACAAAAAAAAGAAAGTGAACAATAAACTAGTGGCCAGAGTCGCTCATTTATTATTCACTGCTTGGGCAGGGTTTGCCCCATAGTGCCCTAGGGCTTTTTTAAATCATTTATTCTTGCTTGAGGTGCTCCTAAAAGAGGCAGGGGCACCATCAAGTCATTTTTATGTTGCTAGGGTGCTGCAGGGAGTGCAGCAGCCGCCCCCCCAGCAACATTTAAAAAAAAAAGCATTAAGGCACTCATTACAACCCTGGCGGTTGGTGTAAAAGTGGTGGTAATACTGCCAACAGGCCCGCGGTAATTACTGCCAAATTATGACCATGGCGGTGTTATCTCCAACAGACAGCCAATGTACCACACCGACCGCCAGGGCGGAAACAACAGCCACCACAGTGGTAGCCGCCTTTGGCCAGGCAGAAGTCAATGTTCCGCCCACCATATTTTGACCTAGGAAACCGCCACCTTTTCCGGGGTGGTACCAATGACATCAAAAGCCTGGCGGAAACAGAGCTCAGAAGGGAAAGGACTCACCATTGGAGACACAAGGATCAACCACGCCACCATGGAGCCCGAACTGCATGTCTTCCCCGTGGTCTTCTACGTGCTGCTCCACCACGAACACCAACAACGGCGAAGACGACGACGACGACGGTGAGTACAGCCGCCTAGCACACAAGGGAGAGGGGGAGGAAAATGACAGTGACACACGCACAACACCCCCCCCCAACACCATACATACAATCAGCTGCATTACTAAAACAAATTCACCCCGTACCTCGGATGAATATTGCAAGGACAAAACATTTTAGAAAAAGTGAATGTAATGCGAGCAACACAGCAATATAAATAAGTGAGGCAAGATAATAGATATATACATATGTACATAAAAAGGGACACAGCCCAGTCCACAATGTACGTTGTCCACATGGCCACAGGCCAAATTCCAAGGCCACACAGGGCAGCTGCCTCAACACGGAGAAAACACTGCAGGGGCATCAGTTTGGAAATAGGCAGGCACCTCAGGGGGACGGGAGACAGGGGGGCACCTCAGGGGGCCGGGAGACGGGGGGCACCTCAGCTGGCAGATGGAACAAGACCACTGGCTCTGGAGGGGGCAACATGCCCTGTGCTTGGTCCTGGGGAGTGCAAGGCCACAGTCTCTCAAGTGGGTGACATCCCCACATGCTCTGGAGGGGGCAACATGCCCTGTGCGTGATCCTGGGGAGGCTGAGGTTGGTGGGTGTCTTACCCACTGGTTCAGGAGGGGGCATCGTGCCCTGGGCTCTTGATCCTGGGGAGTGCAAGGTCACAGTCTCTCAGGTGGGTGTCATACCCACTGGATTTGCAGGGGGCAGCACACACAGCAGCCCATGGAGGCAGGATTACATACCATCTGCTGGCGGTGACGGCTGCTCAATGGTGGTGGTGGTGCTGCTGCTGCTGCTGGTGGGGGGAGGCTCCTGCCCATCCCCTGCAGCCTCGGATGGCTGCTCAATGGTGGTTGGTGGTGGGTCTTCCGTCACAGTTCCAGCCCCAGGCCCCTTGCTCTTCCTGCCTGCTGGTGCAGGCTCCTTGCTCTTCCTGGCAGCAGCTGGGGCAGGCTCTTTATTCTTCCTGGCAGCAGCTGGGGTAGGCTCCTTTAACTTCTTACCAGCAACTTGGGCAGGCTCCTTAGTCTTCCTGGCAGCAGCTGGGGCAGGCTCCTTAGTCTTCCTGGCAGCAGCTTGGGCAGGCTTCTTGCTCTTTCTGGCAGCTGTGGCAGGCTCCTTTTCCTTGAGGCTGCCTAGTGCAGGCTCCTTCATCCTCAGCACAGGTGCCCTTGATCCTTTGCCACCACGAGTCGGTATGGTGACGACTGGGCCCGTGGACTGGGTGGCCGAGGTGCTTG
This sequence comes from Pleurodeles waltl, assembly GCF_031143425.1. Classification (NCBI taxonomy): domain Eukaryota; kingdom Metazoa; phylum Chordata; class Amphibia; order Caudata; family Salamandridae; genus Pleurodeles; species Pleurodeles waltl. The sequence goes on from NC_090442.1 coordinate 1,016,194,779, forward strand.
GCTGGATTTTTGCCACCCTGGCCAGACGTGCAGGACGGGGGAGGGGTAGGGAAGAGGTCAATGGTGGATAGGAAAAGTTTTTTAGGGACACTGGGACGGGAAGAGGGAGAAGGTTTGGGAGTGGCGGAAGAGGGAGTGGTTGTAGGAGGTGTCTGTCTGCTGATTTTGGGTGCAGGTGCATGGGCTGGATGCTGTTGTGAGGTTGATGGCTGTTGGGTATCTGAGTGCTTGTGTTTGTGTACCTTGGGAGCGGGGGAGCAGACACAGTGGGAGGAGACACGGGACGTGAGCATAGCTGTGGTGGAGAGTTCTGCCAGTGAGGTGTGTGTTCTGCTAGGTGTGGTGGTGATGCTGGTAGTGGATGATGGTGTAGTGCATGCAGGTGTGAGTGTAGATGGAACTGTGAGGGAGGTGGTGGAGGAGGAGGATGGGGAGACAGTGGGAAATGTGGATGTTGGTATGTCTGCATCTGGATGGTGTTTGTGTGAGTGTCTGTGGGATGAAGTATGGGGCTTGTGTTTGCCTGAACCACTCTTGTGTGTTGTCTTGTGTGCATGCTTGTCTGCCTGTGTGCTTGGGATAGGTTGGGGTTGAGGAGAATGGGATTGGGAAGAGGAAGTTGGAGAGGGTAGGGTGGAAACAGGGACAATGGCTGCCATCAGAGAGGAGGCCAGAGCCTGTATTGATTTCTGTGTGAATGCTCTCCAGAAATGCATTAGTCTCTTGCATCTGGGCTGCCAGCCCCTGGATGGCATTCACAATGGTTGACTGCCCTACAGAGATGGATCTCTGGAAGTCAATAGCCTCCTCACTCAGGGCAGCAGTGCTCACTGGGGCAGGGCCTGAGGTGCCTGGGGCGAAGGAGATGCCTACCCTCCTGGGTGAGCGGGCAACTCGATGAGGGGCTGCTGGGCGGGTGGTGCTGGTGCGGGTGTAGCAGCTGTAGCTGGGGTGGTCACAGAGGTGTCCACCACCACCATGGAGCTTCCATCGGATGAGGTATATGCGTCAGAACTGTCCCCTCCAGTCTCTGCCGTGGTGCTCCCCTCGCCCTCCGTCCCACTGGTGCCCTCAACGTCGGTGGACCCTGCCTCCTGGGTCCTGTGGGATACAGCCCCCTCTGTCGCCGATGCCTCTGCAACTCCAACCAGATGATGCTAATGCACATAAGGACAGGATGACAAAACAAGAAGGGGGAGGGAGAGACAAAGGATACACTTGGTCTATGGCTGCTCCAACACCACGTTGGCATACACAGCACCCTCACACACAGGGAAGAGGCCTACGCACCATGCATTGCACTACCAGTGGTATTGCTAACCACCAAGGCATGGGTGGGGCACACACCGGCAAATCCAGCACATGGGACCCACGCAGCCCTGACCAGTAGTGGATGCCTACAAGCTAGGTAGCAAGACTATCCCTTCAAAACCCTAGCCACCAGGGGACCTACGCTACAATGTCAGCCCTGGCCTAGGGGCACCCACTGACACACATCCAACGACCGGATACCACCCCACCAGGCGTTAGTAGTAATGATGGGCACTGTACTCACCCCCTTGTGGCTGCTGTGATGCTCTCAAGCGCCTATCCAGCTCTGGATAGGCCACCGCCAGTATGCGGGCCATCAGGGGGTCAGGGTTCGACAGGCACCCTTCCTTGTTGGGAGGCCATCACCAGCTGGGCCTCCACCGTCTTCCGTGCCCAGCATCTCAGGTCCTCCCACTGTTTCTGACAGTGGGTGCTCTGCCTGCTGTAGACCCCCAGGGTCTGCACGTCCTTGGCGATGGCACGCCATATACCCTTCTTTTGATGGGTGCTGACCTGCAAGGAAATACACACAGGAGAATAGTATTAGTCAGACAGTCCCGCCTGTTGCACTTATGGCCCACTATACCTCTTCACATCACCATTTGCACACACATGGCCAGGCACACAATCAATATGCCGCCCAAAGGACATCCACCCACCCCCCTTACACGGGGCCTTCACACACACCACTCCATGCATTCATGCCACATGCATCGTGCCCACAGTGCACTCCCCTGTTGGTCTGGAGGCCCATACAGCAGTCCGTTCTGGGGTAGGACCATATCCACCAGTCTCTCCAACTCTGCCGAAGTGAAGGCAGGGGCCCTTTTCCCAGACATACAGGCCATGTTAGGTTCCAGACACAGGAAAGCAGCACATGCAGTGTAGGTCCTCTCCTGTTGAAAATCAGGTAGCAAGTGAGGAATATGATAGAAAATGGCAGTCACGTCCGCAGCAGTGCATACCGTCACTGCCGGCGTACATCACCATTGGCCACTGTAACCCATAGGGCCCAATCTTACTCAATGAGGAGTTGCACGTCAGTTCCCGACCGCCTCCCGCAGCGGCGCACTACGTCAGCGGAATTACCTCACTTCCACCTGTCCCTCCACACAGGACAGGTGAATGCCATTTCAGGGGTGGGGGGCAAGCCCTGGATAATAGCTGCGTCACTGTTTACATTTGGACACACTGGACAATTCACACACTAACCCATTACAAATTAACAGCATGCAATGTTCTGTTGTAGCCCGATTGTTCAGCTTGTGTCAACACCAGGACAGTGCTGCAGACATTCAGAGTGTGTTAGGGTGTGGTCCCTTTCCAGGGCCTTCTAGAAACTTTCCCTGCTACATGCCTGGGCGTGGTTCTAGGCTGGGCCAAGACTCTATAAAAGAGAGTCAGCCCAACTTCCAGTGCTCACTATTCAGAGGTCCCGGTGCAGAGCAGCAGCTTCTTCCTGAGCTCCTGTCCCGGCGGCCTATTTGGATTTTCCAGTCTTCTGCACTCATCTCTCATTGGTGATCACTGTTTCCAGGCGGTAAGACGGTGTTTGGACATTTCCCAACACCGTAATTGAGAATTTTCATATTCTTGATTTTAATTCTTAAATGAATAACAGATTACTTGTGTGCTGCCATTTTTTGACATTTGTATGGTGGTTTGCAAATAGGGAGGACGCACAATTTATTCCATAAAGATTTGACTTCGTTATTACTTTGTTGTTCATTGCGTGCTGAAATATCTTGACATTTACATGATGTTTTACGAGTTGGCAAGACGTGCAACTCGTTTCATGAGCATTTAACTTTGTTGTTCATTGCGCGCGTGCTACCTTTTCTTGACATTTACATGGTGGCATTCGAATCGGCGAAACGCACGATTCACTTCTTGTGTGTAATTCATGCTGTTCATTGTGCGCTACCATTTCTTGGCATTTGCATGGTGGCATTTGAATCGACAAGACGCGCGATTCTTTCCCTGAGTGCTTTTCATGTTGTTCATTGTGCGCTACCATTTCTTGGCATTTGTATGGTGTCATTTGAATCGGCAAGACGCGCAATTCTTTCCTCGTGTATAAATAATGTAAATTACTGTGCGCTACTATTCTAAGACATTTTCTTGGTAGCATTTCAAGTTGACACGTTACGTGATTTATTCCTTGAATCTACGTTGTGTGATTTCATGGTGCACAATCCTTTATGGTGTTTAATACTCATATAAAAATCTGCAATGTGCGCAATTCACTTCCCAATGTTTTTTCGGAGATGAACACAACAATACCAGAGTTCTAGATGTAATGCTGTGTGTTCCTGATATATATTCTTAAAAGGAGATTCATATGGTTGTTTAGAAATTGCTCAGAGTGTTTCCTGATTCTCATGCTAAAGAAAGTACTCGAATCTGAAAGTCCTATTTAACTTTTCCTGTTTCCTCCTCAGGCATTCGCTCATCTAAAGCCTAGTCAGTTTTAGGACTATTCTAGGGTTGTTCATGTTTTTCGGAAAAGACGAAGCTTAGAGTTGTAGCATGGTACTGATTTCATGAGATGTAATTTTGATGTTGTGTTTTAACCTTTTGCTTCCTACAGGTCTCCTTCCCAGCTGTTCCCGTCCTAATCCCCTTTTCCCCACTTGGACTCTCTTAGACTCTGTGATAAATCTAATGAGAGTATTGGAGCTGTCTTGTGGTGGAAGTGTTGGGAACGTGCACAGACCCCGAGGATCTGGTGACTCTGACAGAATAGTGAGAGCACAAATTATTATCCTCCTGGTTTGTGTATGTTCTCAGCATGGCCACACTGGACGAGCTAGTCAAGGCTATCACCCAGCTCCAGTCAGAAGTGGTATCATCAAAGGATTTGACAAATAGTCTAGCTGAGAGGGTGAGTCAGTTACAGAATAAGGTTGAGAAGAAAGAACAAAGTCCCACAGGTGTGTCTTGGCCAGGTACTTCTTCTCAGACTTCTGGAGGTAATCCGACTAACATTTCCCTCAATGTTCCTTCAGCCATTCCTTTAGCTCCCCCAGAACGCTTCTCAGGTGATCCCTTGAAAGCGCAATCTTTTCTGGTTCAAGTGGAACTTCACTTCACCTGCAGACCACATACTTTCCCCGATGCCCAGTCTAAAGTAGCTTTCTTGTTGTCATATCTGTCTGGAGATGCAGCTACCTGGGCTATTCCTCTTGTGCGTAAAAATAGTCCCCTGTTGTACAACTGGAAAAATTTTGTTCGTGAATTTGAGAGAGTTTTCGATCGTAGAACTGTAACACAGTCAGCAGATCGTGAATTATTAGACTTACGCCAAGGGAATCAGGACTTAGTGTCATATTTAGCCAACTTTAATCGGCTGGTCGCTGAGACATCCTGGCCTGAAGAAAAACAAGCGGCCTTGTTTTACAGGGGACTCAAAGAGGAGCTAAAAGACATCTTAGCGCAAATCGACCCACAACCTGCAAACTGTCAAGATTTAATAAACCTTGTCTTGAGGCTTGATCATCGTTTAAATGAACGAAAAGGAACGTGTAAAAAGACTGAAAAACATTCTTGGCATGCTCATGATAACAAAGACTCAAGAACTCCGAGAGAAAGAACGCCGGAACCGATGGAAATTGGAACCATCAGGAGACCTTTGACCAAAGATGAAAAGGACCTACGCAGAAAAAATGGCCAATGTCTCTATTGTGGGCGGAAAGGTCATTTCGCCAAAGATTGTCCAATCAAAACAAAGAGCAAGCGAGGCCCAGTTCAGAAAGTTGCAACAAATGCATCAGTCGAGTCGGGAAATCTAAAGCACCCAAGTTGCAGAGAAGGGTTGCTCTTGGGTGTCACCGTGGATCCTTCACAATCCAAACATCTAAAATTGGGAATAAGAGTTCAGGTCAAGAAAAAGACCTATTTCAAGAAGGCTCTAGTTGACTCTGGGGCTACCGGAAACTTTGTTGATGCCCAATTGGTTTTTGCATGGGGGATCCCATGTATTGAAAAGAAGACCCCAGAAACCATCCAGGCAGTTGATGGAAAACTCTTGACTGGAGGTCCGATAACTCTTCAGACTGTCCCCTTGACAATAATTTGTGAAGGTAAAAATCAAAGAAAGAAACATAAAGAGGAACTCATCCTTGACGTGATCCATGCTCCCCAGTATGGGATCATCCTTGGCTTGCCATGGTTAACTCATCACAATCCAGAGATTAATTGGGCAGAACGAAAGATTGTGTTCTCATCAGTGCTATGTAAAGAACATTGTCTCCAAAGGACTCAAGAATCGGAAGTTCGCCATTCTTACATAGCTACCGCCGCAGAGACAGAAGTTCAGTTGCCCAAAAAGTATTCGTCTTATGAAGATGTATTTGATGAGAAGGAAGCAGAGAACTTACCTCCTCATAGATCTTATGACTGTCAAATTGATCTAGTCCCGGGGGGATACTTCCCAACTGTCGTGTGTATGCCCTGTCAGAACATGAAAATCAACATTTACGAAAATACTTGGATCAATTCTTAGAGAATGGTTTCATCCGCCCCTCTAAGTCTCCCACAGCTTCTCCTTTGTTTTTTGTTCCAAAAGCGAACGGAGAGCTTCGAACTTGTATCGACTATAGGGGCTTGAATAAAATCACCATCAAGAACAAATATCCTTTGCCTCTAATTCCGGTCTTACTGGAACAAGTAAAGAAAGCAAAAATCTACACGAAGCTTGATCTTTGAGGTGCTTACCATTTGGTCAGAATGAGAGAGGGTGACGAATGGAAAACGGCATTCAAAACAAGATATGGCCTTTTTGAATACACCGTCATGCCTTTTGGTCTGTGCAATGCTCCAGCAGCATTTCAATTTTTCTTAAATGACGTTCTTAGAGAGTACCTCGATATCTTTGCCATAGTTTACATTGATGACATTTTGATCTACTCAGACAATGAGAATGAACATGTTCAACATGTCAAGAACATTTTGGCAGCCCTTCGTAAACACCATTTATATTGCAAGCTAACCAAGTGTGAGTTTCATGTTACCACAGTTGAGTTTTTAGGGGTTATCCTTACCCCTCAAGGTATGGTGATGGCAGAAAGGAAAGTAAAAGCCGTATCTGAATGGCCCATCCCAAAGACTGTTCGTGATGTACAATGTTTCCTGGGCTTTGCAAATTTTTACCGGAGGTTCATCAATCATTTCTCCCAGACAGTGGCTCCAATTACTAAGTTATTAAGAAAGAAAGAAAAATTTGTATGGTCCCCAGAAGCAGACCAAGCCTTTTCAACTTTGAAAGAAGCTTTCTCCACTGCCCCAGTCTTGACTCATCCAGATGCGGATCGACCTTTCATAGTGGAAGCTGATGCTTCAGATGTGGCGATAGGAGCAGTCTTGTCACAACGAAACAAAGACACACTGGTCAGCTTCATCCTGTAGCTTACATGTCTCGGAAGTTGAACGAAGCCGAACAGAACTATGTCATTGCTGAAAAAGAGCTTCTGGCGATTCGTGACGCCTTTAAAGAATGGAGACATCATTTGTTGGGAGCGAAATATACTGTCACAGTATATACTGATCATCGCAATCTTCAATTCATGAGTTCTGCCAGACTTTTGACTCCTCGGCAATTACGCTGGATGCTGTTTTTTGCCGAGTTTGATTTTGTGGTAACCTTCCGGCCTGGTAAAGATAATCGCAAAGCTGACGCCTTGTCCCGCCAAGAGTCTACCACATTGCCTGCAGTTCAAACCTCCAGAGCTATCATTGCTCCTGACAAGGTCCTATGTATCATAAAAACAGAAGATTTCTTTGAAGACATCCGCAATTCATTCACTGTTGAAAAATGGCAGGCGTGGGCCCAAGCAGATCCGAAAAGATCAATCAAGCAAGGATTACCCTTTCACGATGCTCGTTTGTTCGTGCCCACTACCAAACTTCGCAAGATAGTGTTTCATTGGTTGCATGTTATACCTACAGCAGGTCACCCTGGTACTCCTAAAACTCTTGAATTAATCTAACGCTATTTTTGGTGGCCTACCTTAACAAAGGATGTAAAAACAATGGTAAACAACTGCGAAGTCTGTGCTCGCACTAAAACAAGTAATTCAAAACCGAAAGGGTTGTTACACCCACTCCCAACCCCAAGTCGTCCATGGGAACACATCTCTTTAGACTTTATTACAGGTCTGCCAGTGGTTCAACAGCATTCAGTAATTCTGGTGGTAGTAGATAGTCTCACGAAATATGGACATTTCATTGCCTGTAAGAAATGACCCACCTCTAGTGAACTGGCAACTATCTTACTGAATAGAGTGGTTCGTTATCATGGACTGCCAAAAGTGATCCTCTCCGATCGGGGATCGCAATTTGCCTCCAACTTCTGGAAGACATGGTGTAAAACACTCCAAGTGACATCTACCCTATCTACTAGCCACCATCCTCAAACAGATGGTCAAACGGAGAGACTAAATCAGACTTTGAAGCAATACCTACGTGCTCACGCTGAAAAACCACTTAATTCATGGACATCAATGCTCTGGTTAGCTGAGTTAGCCTACAACAACTCCTTCCACACGTCTACTGGCGTTACACCCTTCTTTGGTTTGTTTGGCTATCATCCTGACACCTTGCCCATCACAATTCCTCAAGAAAGTTCTCTCACTCCAGCTGTGTCAGAAATCATTCAACATTTGCATCAAACTCAGAAATCGATTCAACAACATTTAGAAAAAGCCCCAAAAAAATACAAAAAGCATTATGACAAGAAACATTGTGAGGGACCGCAGTATCAACCTGGGGACAAAGTGTGGCTTTCCACAAAACATATAGACTTCAAGAAGAAGCACATGTTCAACCCCAAATTTATAGATCCTTACACTGTTCTTCAGCAAATCAATCCTGTGACCTATAAACTACAATTGCCAAAATCATTACGGATTCATCCAGTGTTCCATACTTCCCTCTTAAAAAAGGCAGTCCAAAAGGTCCACCCTCATCCAGCTCCTGTTCTAGTACAGGGGGAAGAAGAATATGAAGTCAAGAAAGTGTTGGACTCTAAACTGAGGGGGCGTAACCTATGGTACTTAATCTCATGGAAAGGTTATGGCCCTGAAAGTAATTCATGGGTTTCCGCATCTGATGTTCATGCTCCAGTACTTGTGAGACGCTTTCATCGTCTCAATCCAGATAAACCAGGCCCTAGAGTGCGCCTGGGAGAGGGGAGTACTGTCAACACCAGGACAGTGCGCGCTCTACGGGCATCTAGAATGCAAAAACCCAACACTCGCAAGATAATGTAATTTATGCATAGTGATGATATGTTATTGTTTAACCTTTTGCATTGCAGAATTCCATCCAAAAGATTAATTTTTAAGGTGCTTATAAATACTGTACATTTGCAATGTATTGCTGCAGACATTCAGAATGTTTTAGGGTGTGGTCCCTTTCCAGGGCCTTCTAGAGACTTTCCCTGCAACATGCCTGGGCGTGGTTCTAGGCTGGGCCAAGACTCTATAAAAGAGAGTCAGCCCAACTTCCAGTGCTCACTATTCAGAGGTCCTGGTGCAGAGCAGCAGCTTCTTCCTGAGCTCCTGTCCCGGCGGCCTATTTGGATTTTCCAGTCTTCTGCACTCATCTCTCATTGGTGATCACTGTTTCCAGGCGGTAAGACGGTGTTTGGACATTTCCCAACACCGTAATTGAGAATTTTCATATTCTTGATTTTAATTCTGAAATGAATAACAGATTACTTGTGTGCTGCCATTTTTTGACATTTGTATGGTGGTTTGCAAATAGGGAGGACGCGCAATTTATTCCATAAAGATTTGACTTTGTTATTACATTGTTGTTCATTGCGCGCTAATATTTCTTGACATTTACATGATGTTTTACGAGTTGGCAAGACGTGCAACTCGTTTCATGAGCATTTAACTTCGTTGTTCATTGCCCGCGCGCTACCTTTTCTTGACATTTACATGGTGGCATTCGAATCGGCGAAACGCGCAATTCACTTCTCGTGTGTAATTCATGCTGTTCATTGTGCGCTACCATTTTCTGGCATTTACATGGTGGCATTCGAATTGGCAACACGCGCGATTCTTTCCTTGAGTGTTTTTTCATGTTATTCATTGTGCGCTACCATTTCTTGGCATTTGCATGGTGCCATTTGAATCAACAAGACGCGCGATTCTTTCCCTGAGTGCTTTTCATGTTGTTCATTGTGCGCTACCATTTCTTGGCATTTTGTATGGTGGCATTTGAATCGGCAAGACGCTCAATTCTTTCCTCGTGTATAAATAATGTAAATTACTGTGCGCTACTATTCTAAGACATTTTCTTGGTAGCATTTCAAGTTGACACGTTGCGTGATTTATTCCTTGAATCTACGTTGTGTGATTTCATGGTGCACAATCATTTATGGTGTTTAATACTCATATAAAAATCTGCAATGTGCGCAATTCACTTCCCAATGTTTTTTCTGAGATGAACACAACAATACCAGAGTTCTAGATGTAATGCTGTGTGTTCCTGATATATATTCTTAAAAGGAGATTCATATGGTTGTTTAGAAATTGCTCAGAGTGTTTCCTGATTCTCATGCTAAAGAAAGTACTCGAATCTGAAAGTCCTATTTAACTTTTCCTGTTTCCTCCTCAGGCATTCGCTCATCTAAAGCCTAGTCAGTTTTAGGACTATTCTAGGGTTGTTCATGTTTTTCGGAAAAGACGAAGCTTAGAGTTGTAGCATGGTACTGATTTCATGAGATGTAATTTTGATGTTGTATTTTAACCTTTTGCTTCCCAGCTGTTCCCGTCCTAATCCCCTTTTCCCCACTTGGACTCTCTTAGACTCTGTGATAAATCTAATCAGAGTATTGGAGCTGTCTTGGGGTGGAAGTGTTGGGAACGTGCACAGACCCCGAGGATCTGGTGACTCTGACAGCTTGTGACCGGCTCCTCACTCTTTTGCCCCATAGATTGCTACCGCTGCAGATGAATAGGAGATGGAGACATACCCCCGTGTACAGATCCCTGGTGGACTTGGCAATAATGGAGGACAGGCAAATAATACTCACCTATAGACTTAACAAGGCCACAGTCACAGAGCCGTGTGTCCAATTGGAGCCTGACCTGATATCTGCTATCTGTCACCCCACTGGGATCCCCCCCCTCTTGTGCAAGTTCTATCAGTGCTCTATTTCCTGGCAACTGGTTCCTTCCAAGTGACAGTGGGCTTGGCAGCAGGAATGTCACAGCCAGTGTTCTCAATGGTGCTGACAAGAGTGTTGTCTTCTCTGATTAAACACATGTGCAGCTACATTGTATTTCACCAGGTGGAAGATTTGGCCACAGTGAAGGCTGAGTTCTATGCAATGGGACATATCCCCAACATAATAGAGGTGATTGATGGAACACATATTGCATTTGCCCCCCCCCCCCATCAAAATGAACAGGTGTACAGAAATCGTAAGAGTTTCCACTCTATGAATGTACAGATGGTGTTCTTGGCGGACCAGTACATCTCCCACGTCAATGCTAAGTATCCTGGGTCGGTGCATGATGCCTTTGTCCTGAGGATAGCAACATTCCAAATGTGATGGGCCAACTACAGAGGCACAGGGTGTGGCTAATAGGTGAGCCCTGGTCCCCACCCAGTATATGTTGGTGTATGGGTATGGTGTGGGCCATATGGGATAGTGTGTGGCTAAATGTTGTCCCTCAATATTTGCAGGTGACTCTAGTTACCCCAATCTATCTTGGCTGCTGACCCCTGTGAGGAATACCAAGACAAGGGCAGAAGAATGTTACAACGAGGCACATGGGAGAACCAGAAGGATTATAGAACAGACCTTTGGCCTCCTGAAGGCCAGGTTCCGGTGCCTCCATCTAGCAGGTGGATCCCTGTGCTACTCACCCAATAAGGTCTGCCAGATAATAGTGGCATGCTGCATGATGCATAACCTTGCCTTGAGACGCCATGTGCCTTTTCTGCAGGAGGAGGAGGCTGGAGATGCCAGTGTCGCAGCAGTAGACCCTGTGGGACAGTGAGGATGAGGAGGCAGAGGATGAGGACAACAGAACAGCAGTCATCAGACAGTACTTCCAATGACACACAGGTAAGACAGTGTTACTTCACATTTCATTGTCATTATTTTTAGTTTCTGTGGAACTGGCATGCTGTTATTTCCCACTTCTAAGCCCACTTACTGTACCCTTTGGCAATCCATTTTACAGATGTTGATGCCTCACAATAGTTCCTGGTGTGATCACTGCAGCCAGCTACAGGTCATTAACATATGCTCATTTACTGTACAGTTGAATTGCAATGTTTGAGCCTGGTTAAATGAATACATGTTTGAAAAATTTGACATACTCCATACATCTATTTTTTCTAAGGGTGTTTATTGAAGTGCTAAGAAAAAGAGGGGCAAGTGCAGTAGGATGAGGTGATGATGGAGGAAAGTCCAGGGTATTGTTACAGCCTTTTTTAGCATAGATGCATTGTTTTAGATGACATAGGAAGGGGAGCAATGGCAGTTCAAGGTGGGCAGGGTGTCTGTGGGACGCAAGGGTGACAATCAGGAGAGTCTCATTTCCTGGTGGGGGTCTTGGCAAGTGTCTCTGGCTTCTGTCTGGATCGCAGGAAACGTTTATGGGGTGGTTCTCCTTCTGCAGGGAAAGGGGTGCTGGTGGCCTGTCGGTCCTGTGGCGGGGCCACCGGTCCACTAGCAGCAGCGGAGGTGGAAGGCAGTTCAGATGTTTGGCTAGTGGCAGGGGCCTGCTGTTGTGCGACTGCCTCCCTCATAATATTGTCCATGTCTGCCAGCACCCCTACCATGGTGTTGTTGATAGCCTGCAAGTCCTCCCTGATCCCCTGGTACTGTCCCTCCTGCAGCCGCCTGTTTTCCTGCACATTGTCCAGGATCTGGCCCATCGTGTCCTGGGAATGTTGATATGCTCCCAGGATCTCTGCAAGTGCCTCCTGGAGAGTTGGTTCCCTGGGCATGTCCTCCCTCTGGTGCACAGCACTCCTCCCAGTTTCCCTGTTGTCCCGTGCCGCTGTCCCCTGATCCGTGTGCCCTCTGCCACTGACCCCAGGTCCCTGATTCTCTTGGGTATGAGGTGTGCCCTGGGGTCCCTGTAGAGGTGGACACACTGCTGATTGACGTGTCCTGGGGACAGAGGTATGGTACACTGGGTGGGTGTTGTGGTGCTGTTTTCTGTTGGGGGAGGCTCTGTGGTGGTGTGTGACTGGGACTGGGTAACCAGCTGTCCAGAGGTCCCTGATGGGCCAGGTTGGTCATCCAGATCCTGAAGTCCAGAGTTGCTGTCATCACTGTGGACCTCTTCTGTGGGAGGACTGGATATTGCTGGCACCTCATGTCCACGGACATTGGCTGGGGTACCTGTGGGGATGTAAATGATGTGTTATGGTTTCTGTGTCTGACATATTGTGCATCCGTGGCTTGCCCTCTTTGGTTGTATTTGCCCTGGCAGCTTTCACTTGTGTACGTTGGTATGTGGTGGGATAGCTGATTCTCTCTAGTGTGCATGCTTTAGTGATAGGTGTCCATGTAGGGCTGTGAGTGGTGTCCATGCATTGGTATGGCATGCAGGGCTTGGCAGTGGGATGAGTGAGATGTGATGGTCGGGGGTGTGGGGCGTGGTGATGTGATGGGAGTGAGGGTGAGTGCATGTGATGGCATGGAGGTAGGGGGGTGATAATAGTAGAGAGTAGACTTACCAGAGTCCAGTCCTCCTCCTACTCCGGCCAGGCCCTCAGGATGCATGATTGCTAAGACTTGCTCCTCCTATGTTGTTAGTTGTGGGGGAGGAGGTGAGGGTCCACCGCCAGTCGCCTGTACAGCGAGTTGGTGTCTTGCAGCAATGGAACGTACCTTCCCCTGTAGGTCATTCCACCACTTCCTGATGTGATCCCTAGTTCTTGGGTGCTGTCCCACAGCGTTGACCCTGTCCAAGATTCTCCGCCATAGCTCCATCTTCCTAGCTATAGATATCTGCTGCACCTGTGCTCCGAATAGCTGTCTCTCTACCCTGATGATTTCCTCCACCATGACCCTTAGCTCCTCCTCTGAGAACCGGGGGTGTCTTTGTGGTGCCATGGGTATTGTGTGAGGTGTGTAGGTGAGGGTGTGTAGGGTGATGTGTTGGGGTGTGTGATGTGGGGTGCGTGGGTGGTGTATAGGTGTAGGTAGTGTTTGGCTCTGGTTTTGTTTGTGGTCATGGTCTCGTGCCAATGGTTTGTATTCGTAAAGGGTTGTGGGTAATGTGTGTGTGGTGTGTGTATGGGTATCAGGTGTGTGTTGTCTGAATTGTTCAATGTGGTGGTGTTTTGTTTGAGTGTGTGTATTTTGAGCGCAATGGTATGTACCGCCAGTGGTTTAACGCCATTGAATGTCCGCCGTGGTGATTCGTGGGTCATAATGTGATGGGCGTTTTTCTGTTGGCGTAGCGGTGTGGGTTTTGATACCGTCACTTTATCAATGACCTTTGGACTGGCGGAATTGTGTCTGTGGCTGAATAGTGACAGATTGGTGTGTGTGTGTCATAATATGGTGGACGGATATCCGCTGCCGCGGCAGTAAGTTTGCGGCTATCAGCGTGGTGGTAAGTTGGATTTACCGCCAATGACATAATGAGGGCCTAAGTCTCTTGGGCCATTAAACCTTGATCCCAAGAGAGTGAATCATATTTTTAAAGCACTCCTAGCTGGAGCTCTATGCTTTTAGGATAATCACTTTTTAGGACAATCACTTTTATTAAACATTGCACTTTTTGAATTATTGAAATATGTATTTTATTATAATTATTGCTCATTTCTTAATAAAAACAATGTATGTGCTGTATATATGTTGAAATCCTAACCTGTTCATAAAACCTATAGGCTCACTTTTTATATTGTGGTGTTTTGATCCTTTGACAAAGACATTAGTCCCTTACTTAAAAAGAGGGCATGTAACTAACCCCTGCTGCTCATGGCTCTGGCATTGGGGGGGTGAGGAGGGGTGGGGGTGGGGGTTGGGCACGAGGGGTTGGTCACAGGGCCTGGCACTCTGGGCACACTAGAAATTCACAGAAAAAAACAAAGGTTAAAGGAACAGTATAGTTACGTGAAAATGTCAGTTAAAATTTACCACTTTAAACAAACAAAACCACTGAAATTCACAAGTTATAGTGAATAACTGTAACTCGTGCCCTAAAGTAACTATAACTTGCGTCCTCGCGAAGCACTGCTAATTACCTTCCATTTTACATCACTTATAACGTGTTCTAGGATGTCATTGATAGAATGACTGTAATGTCTGAGCTGTAGCTCTTCACCCCTCCCATTTTAAAACTTGTAACCTGCAGATAAGGGTTGCAATTGGTTTAACCAATCAGCTCAATTTGTAAAGATGTGTGATGTTTAAACTAGTCTTGCAGTAATTTCTTAACTTCCTTCCTTGTCACATTCCATTTCACATGATAGTTTTCTAGTTCTATGTACAGCACAATGTGGTCAGACCTGTATTAGCAAAACTTTATAAAAAAATCTAAATGCAAATACAGCCTTTTGAAATAGAGATCCTTGTGCTGACTGAAATATTCTCTGTGTAGCCTACTGCTGCTCTCTGCACTTAGGTTCATATTATTAAATATGTAACATTAAAAGAATACTCAGTGCACACAGCCTTTCGTTTCTCTGACTTTTCTCAATCTGCTGCAGTTGCTTTAATCCACCAAGCTTCCTTAATGACTTTGAAACCTGTGACTAACATTATAAGCAAATCAGTGCAGCATATACTTTTGATTTGCCTGATTGGGGCAAAAGTCTTGTCTCGGTTTCTATGGCATGCTATTTCTCTAGTCCATAGCCAGCATTTCCCAGCCTCCTGTTTTTTATAAAAGACACGTAGACTTCAATTTTAGGTAAGATTTGATGATTTGAAGCCCTGCCACCTCTTTCTACCGCCCAAAATGTTTCTAATGCCACAATTTTCAGGGCACTATTGTTTAGCTGGGCGCACTTTACTGCTGGGAAATCACAGGCTCTGCCCTTCATCTTACCAAGATCATACCACCCCATCTTCAGCATCCAGTTTTACTGGCAGAGCTGCACCACACTTTGGATCATCTTATGACTACTCGAATGGACTGCACTTTGACCCTGGGGGAGGCCAGGGCCCCTCCTCCCATTTCCTGAGCAGAGCCAGGAGGCGCATAAAGTCATTGCACTCTTCCCGTGACAAAGGACTCAAACGGACCGCACTTTGACCCTGCGGGAGGCCAGGGCCCCTCCTCCCATTTCCTGAGCAGCGGCAGGAGGTGCATAAAGTCATCACACTCTTCCTGCAACGCAGGACTCGAATGGTCCCCATTGTGACCCTGGGGGAGGCCAGGGCCCCTCTTCCCATTTTCTGAGTAGCGCCAGGAGGTGCATAAAGTCATTGCACTCTTCCCGCAACGAGGGGCATGCCCGGGCCAGGAGAGGGCCCATCTGCAACCATCCGCGGCCAGTCGAGGCTGGGCTGGGCCACCCCCTATGGTCTGCATTTTGGCTTGTTGTTTTTATGATTTAATAAGGACTAAAGCATAAGTTATAAATTATAATTTTGGAATTATCTGTTTTTTTTACTTAACGCTATTGAAGTAAAATTTGTGTGCAGGTTATCACTCCCCCATATGATTTTAGGTAATATGGGTAGACGAAAGACACCATTGGCTCCTGCAACTTCAAACTCCACATTAGGTGGGTTTCTGCAAAGAACAGTGGGTGCTCTTAACAAGGAGATTCAATTGACAGAGAGAAGACTGTCACTATCCTCACTACCTTCAAATAGATCACATAATCCAAATCCAGCCCAGACCCATGATTTCGCTCCTAGTATATCATGGGAGAAAGGTAATCAGGAGGAAGAAATCCAACAATCCCTGCAGGTTCTCCCTTCACCTGTCCCAACTGTTATAAATGTAAATTCTGGAACTTTGTTGAATGCTATTGATCTTCATGTTTCAGCGGGAGAATTAATACCCCCAATGAATCAAAAACCCATTGGTGCTAAAAGGAAAAGAGTTGAGGGCATGTCAAGATCCAAGAAGCAGAGAATTGCTATCCAGAATACTACCTTGAGCCAAAGTGGGGAGAGAACCTAGGGACTGGCCAATTGATCAATGAGGCCATTGAAGGTTTGCTGTTTCCACAGAAGGGGTTTTAATTGAGTATAAAGAAGATGTTTATTGTGTCCTTACAACCGATCTTGGAGCGATTACAGCAGATAGAGAAACAACTGAACCAATTAGAACGATCATTGACTGATCTTCCTATGCCAACAAATCGAATTACTAGGGGTATTATTGACACGAACCAGGAGGCTCAGGTGGGTGTATGTCCAGCGTTGTCTCATGAGCCTATTTTTAGTGCTGCTCTTCGCAGCATTATAATCCCCTCTAATAGGCATAATGAAGGATCTTGGCGTCGCCCTCCCTCACAGCGCATAATATTGAATGGATTGTCTGATACAAACCCTGTGCGACATAACCCACAGGTAAGTCCCTCAAGCTAAGGAGGTTATTGATCATTTGCACTTGCACCCTGAGTGTACCCCATATAGAGTTATGCTAGCTGGGGCGCCGCCTTTGGCTGCTGATTTACCCGAGGACACTCAAAGCCTGATAAACAAAGCAGCAGACTGGTGTAAAGAAATGCTAAGTGTCACCACTCAATAAATGATTATATTATCATGGCCCGTAGAATAAGTTGGGTGGGACCTACACACAAGACCCTTGAGGGCATTGCATTGTACTTAGTCTTAAGAACACTAAACGGGTCAATTTTGTGCTATCTAGGTTGAATCCTATAGAATGACCACAAAGTAGGTTAGTGCAAAGACCATTGTTTTTTTTTTTTTTTTTACCCGCCTACATCAAACGTACTTATGGGGTCTATCCCAAATGGATCACATAAGTCTAACGGGACATTTGATCGGATTAATTTTGTAAATCCTTTTATCCATCCCAATCGATATGAGGCCGTATCAGATCTTACAGATATTGACTTACGCCAATCTTTATTAACATCTAAAGTTTCCAGGGTTGTGACTAAGTCATCAGAAAGAGACGCTAATGTTTCTAATGTGAGTCCTGCTTCTCTTAGGTCACCTCTAGTAGTAGTTGATGGTCCAATAAGATTAAGACCCGCCAAGGACCTGCAGTTTTAGTCCTGGAATGTAGCAGGGATAAGAGAAAAACTCATGAATGAAGACTGGCTGGATTATATCGACAATTATGACATTAAGGGCCTCATTACAACCTCGGCGGTCTTTCAAAAAGACCGCTGAGGCTGCGGGAGCCAGAATACCGCCATTGCCGGTGGTATTCCTGGCTCCCTATTATGACATTTCCGCTGGGCCAGCGGACGGTAACAGTGTTACCGTCCGCTGGCCCAGCGGAAAAGTCACATCAACATTGCTGCCGGCTCATATTAGAGCCGGCGGCAATGCTGATGTGCAGCGGGTGCAGTAGCACCCGTCGCGCATTTCACTGCCCGCAATTCGGCATGGGCAGTGCAGGGGCCCCCAGGGGCACCCCAAGTCCCCTTACCGGCAGCCTTTCCATGGCGGTGTTTACCGCCACGGACAGGCTGGCGGTCAGGGACTCATAATCCCCAGGGCAGCGGTGCTTGCACCGCTGCCCTGGGGATTATGACCGCCAGGCGGAAGCCTGGCGGAATGTTGGAGGGGCCGGTGGTATGGCCGTGGCTATTGCGCCACGGTCATAATAGCTGGCGGAACACCGCCAGCCTGTTGGCGGTGTTACCGCCGGCCGCCAGGGTCGTAATGACCCCCTATATGTTGTCAGGAAACATGGATTCTTAACCCTGTAACACTGAGTGGGTAAAGGTCCTATTGCTCACCCGCTACTGCTTCAGTAGCTGGGAGAAGAAAGGGGGGCGTAGTAACCTTCGTATCTTGTGCCTTAGATAATTTAACCATTAATGTGGTGGCATCTGCTCCCAATTTGAGGTATTTTAAAATGCACTGTGTTCCGTTTAGTGATCACAATCCAATTCATGTTGTTCTCACACTTAATAATTATGTAACACGAACAAGGCCTGCTTGTCCCCCCATTAGTTCTACAAAAAACAATGGGCCCGTTTAAAATTGAATAATGTTAACCCGGACAATTTCCTTACTAACTTAATCATCAATCTGGAGACTGACTTTAATTGCTGTTTATCTCCTGAAAGGGCCCCTGAAGATATCCTCATGAGTTTCAACAATATGAGTGGCATGGTAGTTAACCAATTGACTTTTAAAACAAATCCAAATGTGTGCCCTTTGAAAACTTGGTTTAATCATGAGTGCACTCAAGGGCTTAAAGCACTCAAAAAGGTGACTACCTGCACTCCACGTAATCAAAAGACCATAACTAGTTCCAGAAGGGCTTATAAGCAGGCATTATTAAAAAGGAAGCATGAGTTGAGGACTAAAGCATGGGAAGATCTAGATAAAGCGGCCAAATTAAAAGATGGCAAACTTTTTGGGGAAATTGTTAATCGCCCATTTTTTTATAATGATTTGACCCAAGAAATCGAGTGTTGTATCTGCAGTCAGGATTGGATTGATAATTTTTCCAATATTTTTAATTCTGAGGAGACTTCTCTTATTCAGCGGGAAGCTTTAGCCTTGCCATGTAACTTAGCAGGGGAAGAACGGCTAGCTGACCTTATTAATTTACCCTCTGTAATGAACGCAATTCAAAGTGCAGCAAACAGGAAGGCTCCATGTCCAGATGGGATCCCAATTGATTTGTATAAACATAATATTATTAATCTCTGTGCCCGCCTATTGACTAATGTCCTTAGAGCTACCTTCAAAGGCAACCTTAGAGATTAATGGAAAGAGGCAATTATTGTTCCAATTTTTTAAAAAGGAAACCGAAGTCTACCCACGTGCTATCGCCAGATATCCTTGCTAGACTCTACAGGAAAGATTCTTGGTCGGGTAATCCTAGATAAATTCGAAATATGGGCAGAGGATACAGCCTTTTTTGCCCATGCAGTATGGTTTTAGACCCAGTGTAGGGACAGTAGATCAGACCTTAAACTTAATCCTTATATGGGGGAAGCCAAGAGAGGTGCCCTTCATATGGCTTTTATGGACCTCTCTTGTGCTTTTGTCCTAGTGAATTGGTCAATTCTTTGGGACTTAATGGATCAAGCTGGCATAGATCACGCTTTGGTGGATCTGGTGCAAAGACTACACACAGATAAAACTACAAAGGTGCGTTATACATTGCTAGGAGATTGTACAAGTCCTATTAGGGTGACCAGAGGTGTGAAACAAGGGTGTATTCTTGCGCCTTTTTATTCCTACTGTACATTAATTCACTAGGAACTTTTTTAGTCTCCTACAGTTTGGATATTCCATGCCTAGGCTCACAGGCCATCCCGGTCCTTCTCTACGCAGATGATGCAGTCCTTTTGGCACTAACGGCAAATGGCCTTAAACAATTATTGGGTGGATTTTATGACTTTGGGGGTCATTCTGACCCCGGCGGGCGGTGGGAGCCGCCCGCCTGCAGGGAACCGCCAGAATACCGCTGCGCGGTCAAAAGACCGCCGCGGGTATTCTGGGTTTCCCTCTGGGCTGGCGGGCGACCGCCAAAAGGCTGCCCGCCAGCCCAGTGGGAAACACCCCTCCATGAGGATGCCGGCTCCGAATGGAGCCGGCGGAGTGGAGGATGTGCGACGGGTGCAGTAGCACCCGTCGCGAATTTCAGTGTCTGCTGAGCAGACACTGAAATTCAAAGTGGGGCCCCCAGGGGCCCCACGACACCCCTCACCGCCATCCTGTTCCTGGCGGGCGGAACCGCCATGAACAGGATGGCGGTGAGGGGGTCGGAATCCCCATGGCGGCGCAGCAAGCTGCGCCGCCTTGGCGGATTCCCATGGGCAGCGGAAAGTCGGCGGTACACCGCCGACTTACCGCTTCTGGCCGCGGCTGTACCGCCGCGGTCAGAATGCCCGGCGGAGCACCGCCAGCCTGTTGGCAGTGCTACCGCCGACCCCGGCCCCGGCGGTCCTTGACCGCCGGGGTCAGAATGACCCCCTTTATGTCTACATGTAGGCTAAGTTAATTTAAAAAAATCTTTAGTAATGACTTATTGCTCCAAATCTACAAAAACAAAGAATTTTCATATGGGGGACCCAGTTAACAAAAGTGCCTTTCTTTAGTTACTTGGGCATTTTGTTTGATTCACATGGGTCTTGGGAGAGACTGATTGCACGAAGAGCACTTAAACTAGGAGCAGTATCAGATGCATTATTTAGATTTGCAAATCAGCTTTGTAGTAAACCCATCAAGAAATTGATACAATTGTATAGAAGCAAATGTACTTCGATTGGGGTGCTGGTGTATGGGTAGCTCCCATCTGGGGCAGCTATAAGTTGCAGCGAATAGATTTTTATCTCGCCTACTGGCACTACCTCAAAGTACAGCAAGTCTGATCCTTCACCTCGAATTAGGGACAGATTACATTGAGGATCTCACAGGCTTAGCTCCCCTGTTACTATGGATCGAATCTGGCTTACACCGAATGCAGCATTTTCCTGGTTAGTGTTAGCAGACTGTTTAAAATTGTCCAGATGGCAAGCAATCCCTTGGTTGGCATATGTCAAAATAATTTTTAATGATCTTGGCTTACAGGCCCTTTTTGATCATCCTGAGGATATTTGCTTTCAAACTAAAGAACAGGTAAACAATTTTTTACCTGGAATGCAGGGAAGAAGGGCGCATTGAAAGAGCCCTCAACAATGATGTCAGTGACTAATTTTAAGCAGCTTGAAAATATTTTAGGGATAAACACATATCTGTTATGGTTAACTAATCCCCAGCATAGGTTTTATATAACAAAGCTAAGGCTTAGTCTGATTCACTACCTGGTAGCTTTTCCAGTAGCAGAGACAAGAACACCAATTCATTCTTGTTGCCCATGTGATAATATCTCCATTCAACCCACATTGCATTTTATGCTTTTTTATAAATTATATTCCGTTCCTCGGGCCCGCTTTCTTCGTTCTGTCCTCAAACACATGCAACTCTTATCATATAAAAACAGTCTGAGATACTTGCAGTCTGTTGCCTCTGCTGAAATATGTTTTGCTGTTGTTAGTTTTATTATTGCAGCCAAAAGCCAACGAAAAGTGAATGGTACGGGCTCTTGAATTTTTAAGGCTGACTGAGTGTTTATTTCTGTTATTATTCAACCTTACATAAAATGCACTTTATGAAAATTAAATAGAGATATAAATCTTATAGAGCACTGATTCACCAAAACTAATGGTTTTAGGGGTACTATAATATGTATATCGGATAAAGACGCTACACAACTAAAGAGTCCTTTTATTCTGTAAGATTAGATTAAAGGTTTTGTTGGAAGAGCCTCACATGTTTTGCCACTTTACACAGATATAATTTAATTAGATGTAAAGCGTACTGCATATGAAAAAGAGCTGAAATAGATTTTGTAGTGTCTGGATTTGGTCTTAATGATACTCCATTGCCTATTTGGGACTAAGAAGTAATATCAACAAATGGTGTCTTTTGTAATATTAGAGCAAAGGAATGGCTGAAAGTGCTGTCTATGTTTTGCTGTTTTGCACACACTTCTTTTATAAGATACAATCTAAGTAGTTGTAAAATGTATTTTATAAGAACAGAATCTAACTATATCCTGGAGAGTATTGTTTTTGTAAAAATGATGGCCCTAAGGATATTCTATTGTGGTTTATATTTCGTCTTCTTTTGTACATTCTCTTTTGTACCTTCTTTTTTAACTTTTTAACTGTTTTTAGATTTTAGGATCAGTTTTTATATATATAATGATCAATGTTTGAAATAATCGTTATGTACTTTTGTGATCTCAAGTTAGACTGAATAAAGATATTTTGTCTGTCTGCCTGACTACTTGTCCCAAAAGCGGTTCAACAAAGAGAAATGTTAAAATTTGACCATGTGTTTTCAGTTTTTATTTTGATTTCCATCTGAGTGTGTCAAGGGGTGTATCTTTAAGAGCCAACCCAAACAATCTGTTGAGTCACGGCCCACCAGTGACTGTTGGGTATAGTTGTTAGTTACTGTAATGTTGTGCCTGGGAGGGCCAGTGCAACCTAGCAAGTGACGAACAGGTAGCAAAGCTTTAAGCGGGCTGGGGAAAAAATTACTTTGAAATGGGTGCCTATAAGGCCATATATTCATGGTCATAATATGGTAGCTTGGTCAGTATGAGTGGGGTTGTGAACTTCAGATTTCCCGACAATCACGCTGGCACATGATGTTCAAATACATTACACAACAAGCAGGGCGCACAAGAGGTGCTTAAGGGGCAATTGAAAGTGAGAGGAATGTGTATTGGTAGATGCACTGAGTGGGAGAAAGCGCATTATTTAGTGAAAATAACCATCATTGTTGAAGTCTTTTCAAACAGGGAGGGATAGAGTGTATATGTGCTATTTTGTCTGTGCGTGTAAAGATTCCTGGTGAGATCTGACAGACACCACACCGTACCTGACTGAAAGCACCTGCACCTACCTATCTTTCACAAAATACATTTATTAGGGGGGTGTAATGCACGACTGAAGCTACACCTCTGGTTTTTAACTTTATAGGCAAAAACACTGATAGACTTCTCTACAATAACTGAGAGAACCCTTAAGGGTTTACATTTCACATTGTGTATCCTGCATTCTCATACTGCAAGAGTATTTGCATTTTCCATGCAGTGTGTTTGTTGTTTTCTTCATGCAACGTATGACTTTTGAATAGTGCATACTGTGAAATTTGTTGCCACTAGGTGTCTGGGTAGGTGTTAATGACATGGCATGTTTGAGGACGCCCGAGCTAAGACTGAAGACAGAGTGAGTTTCTCACAGTGCCTCAATGCGTCCTGCAGATATTCGAACTGCATGCACATCCAATCCTTGGTCTCTCTGTAGAGCTCCTAGGATGATGGCCACATATGAACCAAATGTATTAAGGAGAAAGTGTGGGAAGAAGATACACAGCTGTCAAACTATTAACAGTGCAAAAGGGTATGAAATATAGTGCTTACAGTGACTGGGTGGATTGTGTGTATGATAGAATAGTGAAGTGGAGAAGATGAAAGCAAGTTCATGCAGAAGACGAGCTTGAAAGAATGGTTCCATGCACAAAAATGATTGAGAATATCAATACGATGTGAGACGACTGATACCTTGTGTCCAGAAGAGTAAGAAACTGAAGAGGAATGTGGTGTGTAGGGGTAACAGGAATGATTAAGACACTGGCATCAGCATCCATTAAAGAGACCTCAGTAACCTTTATTTCACAGTGTAATGATATTTGTGTTTTGACCACTGACTCCACGTTGCACTTAGCCTAGCAGCACACCATCACATTAGTGATCACCATCTTCATTTTGCCTATTGACTTTATTTTAGCATTAGCCACCGCCACGTTAAAAGCTGTAAGTAGTTTTCCATGTTGTTCAATGTGCTAATGTTTTTATTCTGCTTGTTTTCCTGTTCTTTTCCACGAAGGGCTTAGGCTGATAAGAATGTTCTAGGATGACAGGGAATGGTTTTGTTTTGAAGGGGCACCTTGGGATTTTGGCCAAGTCCTAACGTGTTCTTTTCAAATCTGACCTAAAGTAATAAGCATTTTTGAATAATAAACTTGTGAGAGGGAGTTTCTAGAATGTTCCTCTCTTGTTTGTTCAAAGTATAAAAGGCCGAGACCAGATAGACCGGGGTGTGAGTGATTCAGATCTCAGACATGCTCAGGATGCTGAGGTGTGTCTTCCTTCCTGTGAGGATAATTGGTCTCTCTCTCTCCATGATCGATTCTGAGATCTGATGTTGATAGGAGGGAGATGAAGCAAATGTGCCCTTGCCTCATGGTGATGCATATTTTTTTATTCATTATTAGCTTTGCATTATAATATAGATACATATATTTGCTGTATATATTTCAGTGGAGAATCATTTGTACTTGTTTTCATTTCATTGCTGTGACCATTTTTAAAGGTGTGCTTTCAGCATACTGACCTTCCTTTATGAACCTTGCAAAGTGAATTAATAAATGTCTTCTTTAGACTAAGAAGCACATTGCAGAGATTTTTGTCAGTGCATGAGTGTTTCAGCTCGGTCATTAGTGAAGCAAAACACACAGTCTAGTTTCAGAAATAAAACATGTTCAATTCTAATTATGCACAATAAAATCATTGTTTTTACTCTTTATGGGTGTGCAAAATTAGCCTAATTTGCCTTTTCGTAATTATGCATAGTTTAAAAAAAAATATATATGCATAGTTAAGAAAAATGCAAAATAGGCATTTGGTGCAATATTTTAGTGCAGAATGTGGTTTTTAGATTCATTTTGGTTGCAAAGACATATTTTGTGGTACAAAAGAAATAACAGAAAATGCAATTGCTGCAAACAGCAGCCACATGTTTTCTGGTCATTCTCATTGTTCCTGTAGATGCGCTCCAAATTTTTGCGGCAAACAATGCATAATTACATGAAGTGGCATAATAGAATAATTTTGGGAATTTTGTGTAATATGTGTAATGTGAAATTTCTGAAATTATGTGGGATTACACCTGGGTTATGAAAATGTTGCCTGTCCAGGCCTATTACTTATATATTCGATACTGCCAACAAGCAAAGCCTATAGGTCTGGCTTGTTTTAGGCTTGTCTTTTGTTGTGTTAAATGGCTGGGGGCAGTAAGGGAAAACGAAGAGAGAAACCTAAATAGTGGACAAGTGGCTCTCCAGTGTGAAGCATGGGATTTTAGTTCACATGTACTAAGCAGAGTCTGCAAGTACCTAGGCCACAACATTTTGAAAAGATTTCTAGTTACACGCACCTCCCCCTCTGCACACACACACATACACACTAACACCTTTTTAATCTGTCTTAAATTATTGGCAGCAAGGCAAGCTTTAGCATGGTGGCTCCTGGAGCGACAATCTTTTTTTTAACACCGACCCCTATGACAGGGGCGGCTCCTCCGCTAAGGCAGAGGAGCGTTGCCCCACTGGCTTTTCCAAAAAGGAAAAATAAAATGATAATAAAGTACAATACGTTATCATTTTATTTTTCTTTGTATGGTGGGGCGGAGCTGGGCTTGAGAGAGGGGGCCGGAGGAGGGCTATGTGCACACAAAGTGCACAAGTCTTTTGGCCGACCGTATTCGGCAATCTATTGTAAAATGCATGAGCTGCAACGATTAGGCTAATGAACACAAAGACCCCCACCTTCTTGCAATACCAAGAATTGTAAAATAGGCCCTAATACCCTAGCATGATGCACCTAAAGAGAGCTAGGTGTTACAAACCTATTTTGCTGGAACCATATTCATTAGAAGCGCCCCCCCCCCCAACCCTTGTTACCTTGGAATGAGGTCTCTAGATCAGACTCTGTGAGGACCCAAAGGCTGGGTCTGCATCAAGGCGACGTGTAGCATAGATAGCATTGATGGCATCTGGTAGGATTCCCTCTAATATCCTTGTCTGCATGAGATGTACTTATACAGATCTTGTAGGACCCCTGATGCAGGTATGTTCCCAAACTATAGATATGAAGGCAAGCTTGAGGCGGCGATTATATAAACGGTTCCCTCCAAAAGTACATCATGTTCCTGTCACACGTAAGTGGGAAAGGGACATGATGTGAATACCTACGTATATCACTTGTCTTTGACGCTGATAGTGACGTCTTCACAGAGTGGCACTGATAACATGAAATCAAAACATCTATAACTATAAACATAGCAGCTATCTTGGAAGAAATAATTAAATAAATGTGCTAAAACAGAGCAGGCTAAGTAGGTTTAATGTCACTAGGTGACAGGGGCATTGGTCTGGAAGCCAGAAGGCTAAGTGAACTCCTGATTCTCAATAAAAAGGAATAGGATCCACTACACCCTCCCCATTGCCAGAGCAAGTATGACACCACAGTGGTGACGTCTGAACTAAAAACCAACTAATATATTACTAAAATACTATTAAAATCTAATTAGAAACTAGTTAAAAATAGCTAAAACATACAAAGAGACACACTATCGACCATGAAAATTTGAGCAAGCTGAAATTAATTTGATCAAAGTCAAGCATATAATTATGCAACTTTAGAATATAGTCAATGGTCAAATCTATTTTCCAATAGTTGTGATCTTGAAGAATGTCTCTGAAATCATCAAAAGGAAGGGCATCCAGGAATTAATCCACATCGTCGGATGTCAGATCGATGACAGGATTAGCAGATGGGCTGACGGAGTAGAAGTCTCAAGCAGCCTCAAGCACAGGATCACCCATGAAGGCAGCATCATCCAAAGTGCCTAAAGGATCCAGATAGTTCACCGAGGATGGCTCATAAGTGGCCTCGCGGATCAGCCTCAGTTTCATGGGGCATGACTGTGAATGAACCCTCATCGGGAACACCAGCATCTCACGGTCCACAGGAGGCACTGGCGGAATAGCAAGGCACACCGAAGGTAGACACTCAAAGGCACCAGGTGCAATGAAAGACACGTTGAATGCACCATAGGATCTGTCGAAACCACAATAACCAATCATGCTCCAAGTCCTCCAGCAACAGAACACCAAAGAACTACATCATGTGGTCACGGCACAGCTGTGCTGGTGGTAGTAGCTCCATTACTCTGCTTAGCTGGGAGGGCCCAACCGCTGCGTATCATTTCACAGCACAGCAGTATCCCGCTGATCAATGCCAAAGTCACAGGAAAGCTGCCAACCACACTTGAAAAGAGTAAATAGATGGCTGAAGGAATGACTCAAAAGACAGTCTGGAAGATGGACATAAATCCAGACCCAACAGCCTTAAAGAAGTGCACAATCCCTGTAGTGCTTGCAGCATTGAATATTCTGGATACCAGTTATCCAAAGTGCTTGGGGAAGTTGGTATTTAATGGGGATTGTATCTCGGCTGATGATATTGCTATTTGGAGAGTATACGCCTCTCTTGCTGAGGTCAATGCAACTTGTTTGCTCAGCTTGTCATAATTTACATTAGTAGTATCAATGTGAGGCCACATTTCTGCTACTCTTATCTGTTGTGTGGGGGGGAATAGAACACGTCCGCAACATGTTACAATCTTAGAAACTGAAATTGCGTAGGCAATTCCTGGTCTTATACCGCAACAGCTCTGTTCGTTCAAGACCACATAACATCAATTTGAAAGTATATGAAATGCTGGCCTAATCAAAGGGACAGGCGGACCCTTCAGAAAACAGGCCCATTTTGAGACCCCTGCATTGCAAATGCCATGAATGGACACCTGTTTGCAAATCATTTAATGACTTAACAGTAGTCTCACATTCGCTTTCACTGAAAAAGACGTCTGTTTCACCGTTCAGACATTTATATTCAAAGGGCAACTCCCACTCTTCTTTAATGTAGCTATCACCCAGGCCGCTTATAGCTGCCCACGGCAAGTTGTTTCAAGCATTTCATAAAACAAAGGGTGGTAATGGGTGGATTTATAATGCCATGTACGAGCTATAATGTTGAAGGACTTTCTTCAACAGTGAAAGGCAGCTTTTCTAACTTTTCTATACGAAGCATGGTGAAACTCGCTTCCCTTTTAGCCATTGTCTGTTGTTCCCTGGATAAATTAAAAGCAGAAAACAGGTCACTACTGTTAATGTATTTCCATAGAATGCAGCCATTCTTCAGAATCTGTAGTGTCCAACCTAAATGCATGATGAAATGCAGTTGACTTTGTCATGGTGTAAAAAGGACATGTCATTATGAATGATGCCCATCACAGATGACACTATGTTATTAAGGGAATATATTCTATTGGACAGAGTATTCATGCCATTATCAACAACAGCTAAAGCTTTTTCCAAATTTTCCTTATCTATCTGCCTTAAGCGCGCAGCCATTTCCATTTGAGAAAGCTTCCAGATCTCATTGTATACGGCATACAGGAATCGTTTAGAACGTGGCTTTCTAGGACCTAGCAAGACATTTTGTGAGTCTGTTTCTTCAGATAGCGTATTAAGATGTTCTTTAACTTCTGCTAAGGTGTTAGTCTGTAACCATTGTTGGCACAGTTTACCCACACTGTATATGGTTACTATACCTGAGTATTGACCCGAACAAAGCGAGGGTCCGGCCAGCTAAACTTGAAACCCCCTGAGGAATTAACAAAACGTGCCTGACACCCATTTGTGTCCATTGGCCAAAATAACCACCCGCCGTGACTGGAAAGTGATAAATTATAGGTACCAGCCTGAACCTTTGCATCTAGTTCTTCCTCTGTGATATTTAGGAAGAATTGCCAATTGGTGAATTTGGCCGGGTGGGGGTGGTACTGGATGCATTCATTTCCTTCATTTTTGCTAACCCTAGGCAGAATATCTGCTGGACTGTGTTGTTTAAAAATATAATAATTTGAACAGGAATAAGGCATGCTCTAAACAAAGCTTCCCTACCCAGAATTTGCCAATCTTGTGTTCCCCATACACTTTTTACATCAATAGTGCTTTTCCAGTATTTGTATCCTTCAACTGCAAGTCGTGAAACAAAGGAATCTGAATAGATCTCTTTAGTGTTTGTTAGCAAAAATGTCCTAATTTTAGAAGGTGGTAACTAGAAGTAGTATGATTCTGCATTTTTAATGTCATGCGCAAAAAAGTATGTGAATTTATCTAAATAATGCTTTGGGCTCCCCACGGGCGGAGTTGAACAGTGTTCCCAATGCTCGGTGCAGGTAGTAATGTCCCCAGTTATTGTAACAGAACATTTCCCCATAATTCTGTGCGTTAGTGTATACATCATCACTTTCAAATACTGTATAATCTGGCAGATCAGCAAGCATTGAATCAACTGTTTTAACATCCCAGTCATCCTAAACAGAATTTGAATGACCCCACTAGGCTTGTGTATTTCAAATTGAACTTTAGACCAAACAATCCCATCTGGAATTGGTACCACTGAAATGTTCACAAGGGACAAGTCTCTTCTGACCTTATTTGAGGAAAGATATGGAGCTAGAACTCCCTCCACTGGCTCAACAGAAGAGCATTCAGGAAGATAATGACCATTTATAAGGAGAAAGGAAACGGTCATGAAACCAATCCATAATAGAAAGGCAAGCAATATCAGAAATATCCACAGATATTTCCATGGATAAACTAAATAGTTATTTTCAAGCCATATGTACAGCTTACATGGCTTTGAAACATTTTCAGTTGTAGGTGCGGATAAAGTTGAAGAGACGACATCAAGGTCGATGAAATAACCAGAAGCAGTCTCTGTAAACACAGGAGCCGGCCTTTACTTTTGGATGGATCCACTTCGCGTGGAGGTTCATAGTAGACAGTATTGTCAGTTTGTGTTCCCTTGGAATAGAAAACAGCCACATCTTGGACTGTTGTTGTCGTCGGTGAAGGGGTAACAGGGATCAGCAAAAGCTCATTTTCTGTGCTCCCCATGCTCAAGGAGGTGTTTGTAGAATTGTTGTACATGCTGGTGTAGTTAGAAGAGTTGTTGTTTATTCTTTGAAGAGGTATGTCCTATTGGGTAGTGAGAGGGAACCGGGAAATACCCAAGGGACCTCTGTGTGTACTGTGCAGGATCAGCCACATGATGTAGTTTGATGTTGTCGATGGAGACAAATCTGTTTGGTTTAGAGCCTGTCAGTGGTGGTAAAATGATTGTTCTGGTGCCTTGTAACACCAGGGCTGGGACTGGTGCTCTGGAGGATGAGCCAAATTCCTCCTTTACAGCAATCTTCTCATGAACCTGATCCTCGACTTTAGGAATCCAGCCTGTAGAAGTTGTTGGCAAATCCATTATTCCTAAAGTGGCAGCACTGGTGGATGAATTATTATCATGAAATTTGCTGAAGCTCCTGTAAGACAGTGAGATGTTCATTTATGTCAAAAGGTGTGTCTGCTGCCACCAAACCAGGACCATCTAGATCTGGGACATACATAGGTTTCCCAAAGAAGACCTCATAAGGAGTGCGTCCTCCCGAGGACCGTCTTGGCAGATTATTCAGTGCTCTCTGGACACCGTATAGGTGATGAAGCCAACTGGGACCTGAGCCTAATACTCTAGCCATTGAGGACTGCTTTAGATCTCGATTCCTCCTCTCCACAAACAAATTACCCTTGGGATTGTAGGGTGAGGAGTAATTGAGTTCAACACCCATCATCCTCATGGTGTCCCTGAGTGCCTTAGAGGCAAAAGCAGAGCCCTGGTCTGAATGGAATGCTGCAACCTCATACCTACTGATACAGTAAGTCTTTTATAACAATTTGAGCGTCAGCCGACCACTGTAGCCATACCCACAGGAATCTAAAGCAAGAATCTACAGCAACTAAGATATACTTGTGTACACCATCAGGTTGTAAAGGACCACAATGGTCCAGGTACACTCATTGTAGTGGCCTATTGGACTCTAAGAGGGATGTCTGTGGTGGGCATTTGATGTTTGAGCTCTTTATCTGCTGGTAAATGTCACAACAAAGAACAAATTGCTTGGTCTGTTTGTATGGACCCTGCCACCAGAAGCATTTGTGCATGAGTGTTATTGTGGCTGCACAACTAGCATGTGTACAGGCAACACCCTCATGCACTACTTTGAATAGATCTAATCTTTGGTCTTGGTTGGGGATCACTCGATCTCCAACACCAGGATTTGTTGCAAAGGCAACATACTGTGCACTGAGGTGGTATGAATATTTTGTAGGATATGCTTTTGGGAGAGGTTTGCCTTCATCCGAAGGTTTCATGGCAGCCTGTTTTTCATTATCCAATCTTGTATGTGAACAAATCACTACAGCAACAGAAGCCGTAGCTAATGCGGATTTGGCCACTTAATCAGCCAAAGTGTTGCCAATAACGTGTTCTCCTACACATTGGTGGACCAATGTATGGACTACATGAGCACTAGGTAGCTTATCCTTAAATTCAGCTACCCCCTGAGTTCTGTGATTTATGGTGTTCCCCTTTGAGTCTCTCAACCCATTCAAACACCAATGATTAAGATAATCATTGTGGACTGAACACAGTAGTATGAACCACAGACAATCAATGTGAGTTGTCCTGAACCCGTATGTTCTAGCACTAGGAAAAGTGCTATAAGATCATCAGCTGTCTGTGCTGTCCCCCATGGTCTGCGTGTAGGTATTGTGAGAGTGGAATATACCATCCTTCACCACGCTGCTCACGGCTGCACAAGAGGCTGAATACTGATGTGTAGTGCCTACAGCTGGTTGTGCTGAATCACCAGTGTAATAACTGTATGGTATCTGTCAAGTGACAAGATGTCAAGAGGTGCGGGATACTCCTGTTTGTAGTGGAGAATTTCTTGTTTTTGAAGTATTGGATCAAAGAGGTCATCTACATCAGTGGAAGTCAGGGAGGTTGCCCATTGAATCCAATGTGGATGTAGTGTTTTAGCGTTAGGAATGCTAGCTTTGACGGCCTTTAAGGCTGGCATCGTGGTTATGACAATAATGCGTTTCCCTTAGGCAAGTGTCCTCTCCTTGATAACAGCCATCTGTACTGCAGTTAGATTTTTTTCAGTAGGTGCGAAGCATTGTTCTGCATTGGACTGTGATTTATATGCTATGGGCATCGTGTCACCTTCATTAAAGGTGGCATAAGTGAACCCACTGGCATCAGCAATTATTCTGATGTCCAAATTTGTTTGGTTATCATTGGTGTGTAAGTGTTTTGCTTCTAGCATATCCTGTTGCAATCCTCTAAGGATGCGTGTGTGTTCTACTATCCAGTGTCTACTTGATAAATCTGGACGTATTACGTCATGGAGTGGCTGGATGCATTGTGCATAGTCCGCAATGTATGTTCTGCCAAATTTGAAGAGACAGAGTAAAACCTGTCATTTCTTGATGGTATTTGGTGGCTGGAGTTGAGCACATTTTTCTAGAAAGTGCAGGGCCAGGCTCTTACCCTCATTTGATAGCTCATATTCCAGGAACAATACACTGAGAAAAGGCTATTTTAGTTTTCCTAAAACTGAATTTGTAGCCAAGGGCTGACAATCCTAGAACGATCCGATCGACCCGGGCAAGATGAATGTTGAGGTCGTCATCTATGAGATAGATGTCATCCACATTATACAGCTCCTCAGGGTCAATATCATGCAATATTGATGTTACACAGGTGGAAAACAGCCCAGGGCTGTTCTTATAGCCTGGGGGCAAACAACAGAAGTGTTTTTGTGTTCCGAATGAGAATGCACTCCGGTCCCGACTTTAATGTGCTAAATTTTGGCAGAAAAAAACCATTGGAGATATCCAAGGTTGTTTTGTATTTTTTACGCACTATGTTGTTAAGTAGTGCTGTGCTGTTTAAATTTTGTATTTCATATGTATGTTTGTGACTGTTTAAGTGTCTGTAGTCTAAGACTATTCTATCTGAATGGTCTGGTTTTGCAACGGGGAATAACGGGTTATTCATTGCAGATACACAGGGCTCAATTACTCCCTGGTACTCTAGCTGAGTGATGGATCTCCCTCACTGGAGCTTTGGATTTTTTTTTAACAGGATATTGGTGCTGATGCTGGGGCGTGGACCTAATCGGTATTACATGGTAAGGAGAATCCTTATCCCAGCCTACATGGTTGCGGTATATCACTGGTGCCTGCGCTAAAGCCCAGTTGACTGCGTACGGTCGTTTTACCGCTTCTGGAACAAGATCAGAGAAAGACGGTATAATGACATCTTCCCCATGTGGGAGCTTACGGACGTGTTCAGGAGGCCAGTCTCTTTTGTTCAATAGAATATCACAACTAAGTTCATCACAGAATGTTACACTAATTGTGCGCTCTATATCTCCCTCAATTTGGATATTTAAATCATAAACCCTGTCGGGTGGGAGAACCCGCCAGTCCGCAGTCTCAACTGCAATAAAGTCGCTAGTTGCTGTCGCATCCAGATGATCTTTCAGACCCTGGCAACATATCATGACTTCTGCTGCGCTATCCAGCAGGGTCATTGTCCACGTCTTGTTCTTCAGCAATGTTCTCAAGTTTGCTGGCATGTTTAATTGAAATTGCTGCCACCTTTTTGTACGTATGTATGTATGTATGTCATATTTATAAAGCGCATTCCGACTCACACAGAGCATCGAAGCAATGGTATAGAAGGTGAGGAAAGAGGGAAAAGAGACAAGAGATAGAAACCTCCCAAAAGAACAGCCGGAGGAGAACGAGAAACTTAACTAGGGAGAACAGGCCACAAACCAAACAGAAGCTATCGAGGAAATAGCCATGTTTTGGCCAATTTCCTGAACCTTAAGTAACAGGGTTCTTGCCTGATGTTCAGAGGCAACGAATTCCAGCATTTCACGGCAGCCACGGTGAAGGCTTTATCACTACCTTTGGCTTTATGAGTGCGGGGGACCTGGATTCTGTTGGCTTTGGAAGACCTCAGATTTCTCCTAGGTACATGCCAACAGAGCCTGGTGGTGAGGTAACGAGGACCAATCTGGTGAGTTGCTTTATAAGTCAAGCAGAGTGATTTAAAAATAATACGCTGAGCCACTGGGAGCCAGTGCAATTGTTTGAGGCTTTCACTAACGGATGCCCACTGCGAGAGGTTAAGAACGGCTCCAGCAGCAGAGTTCTGGACCAATTGCAACTTATTGATCAGCGCCTTATCCAAGTTAAGGAATAAGGCATTACAATAATCAACTTTAGACATGACCAACGCTAAAATAGCTGAGACTCTCCATTCTCGCTGGAGATAAGGAAAAAAAATTCTAAGCATTTTAATAAGCCAAAGGCATGTCTTTAAGGTATGATTTACCTGATTTTTAAACAATAAATGATCATCAAGGAGAATGCCCAGATTCCTATTGGCCGTGGTGGGAACAGGGAGGGTGCCACAGTCTAAAGGCCACCAACTTGAGTTCCATAACTCCTTTGCCAGCCCAAAACAGAGAATTTCGGTTTTTGTGGCATTCATTTTCAACCAGTTAGTCTTCATCCAATTACTAACTGCTTGCATGCAGTTATTGAACCAATCCACAACCTCCTCCCAGGGCCTTTTAATTGGGATGATGAGCTGAGTGTCATCGGCATAGGAGGTCGGGATAAATCCGAAAGATCGGATGAGATTTGCCAACGGGGCAACGTACAGATTAAACAAAGTAGGACTTAAAGAAGAGCCCTGAGGAATCCCGCAAGGTAATAGATAAGGCGTGGATCTAAAATTGCCACAGCTTACAGTAATCCATCTGTTTGTCAGGAATGATTCCAAGAGCTTAAGGGCTCGCTCTCTGATCCCTACTTGACTAAGGCGGGACGTCAGTAGATGGGGAGAAATGGTATCAAATGTTGCCGATAGATCTAATAATACTAAGATGGCCGCTTGACCCTCATCAACCAATCTCCGAATATCATCAGAGGATGAAATCAGGACAGTCTCAGTACTGTGCGCCTTTCTGAACCCATGTTGAGAGGAGTCAGATGCACCCACTTCCCCAAGAAATTCCACCAATTTCTTATTCAAGAGTTTCTCTAGAATTTTGGCCAGAAAAGGAAGAAGCGCTATTGGTGAGTTATTTAGATCCTGGCTATCGCCATCTGGCTTCTTCTTCAGGGGAACCACTGTAGTCTCCTTCCATAAGGAAGGATACATTCCAGAGTCAAGAACCTCCTGATAGATGGGGGCTAAGGCCCGAGCCATCAGGTCAGGGGCCAGTCTAAAAATCGAGGGGGGGCATGAATCCAAAGGGGAACCTGACTTTATTTCTGAAATCATCTTGCAGATGCTATCCTGAGTTGGAACATGAAAGTCAGATAAGACTTTACAGCTAGCTCTAGGGTCAGAGGACAGCACATAGGGAGGTTCCCTAGAAGCCTCATGGGGAGCAACATTAGTGTGTATATGAAGGATTTTGTTCTCAAAGTGCCTTGCAACCTTTTCACAGAACTCCTGAGAATTTTCCAGATCCGATGGCCTACAAGGAGTGGATAATGTTTTTATCACTTGAAAAAGTTCTCTGGGAGTGTTTAGCGCCTCCTTAACTTTAGCAGTATAAAAGTTGGATATGGCCTTGAAACGCACCGCTTTGTAAGCATTAAGGGCGGACTTTAATGCTGCCCTTTCGTCTGGGACTGGGTTCAGTTTCCACCGGTGCTCCTGTTGCCGGTAATTTCTCTGAAAAGTTTTAAGTTTGCTCGTAAACCAAGGTTGACTAAGCTTCTTCCATTTACAGGGCCCCAAAACCTTAGGAGGAGCCAATTGGGCCATGGCTGTTTCAACACCTTGGTGAAAGATATCAAGCAAGGGCTGAGCCAACTTATTCGCCCTGTCCCAACCCTCTTCTAAGGCTGGAGCTAGTTCTTCCACTGTGATCTGCCTCCATGGCCTCTACTTTATTCTCCGTTTCGTACGAAACAGAGAGATGAGTGGAACCAATTTTAAAGCTTAACAAATGATGATCAGTCCAGCTTAACTGAGTATTAGTTACAGCCAACTGTATGGAAGTACGGGCGGAAACCCCATCTAATATATGTCCCGCGCTATGGTTGGCTGTTGAGACTCTAAGAGTCCAGTCCAAGGCCTCCATAAGATCTAAAAACTCCCTAACTACTGGTTTGCAAGTCTCATCAAAATGGATATTAAAATCTCCTAAGATAATTGCTTAGGGGGACAAAACCATAGGTTCTATCAAATTGACCCAAGTTTGAACAAAATTTGTAGGAGAGCCCGGCGGCCGATAAATCAATAAGCCCTCCAGCAAGATACCATTACTGTTAGAGATCTTAAAAGCCATCAATTCACACGTTTCAACAGTGGGACCAGACCAAACGCATGTGAAAGTAGCCCTGCAGATAATGGCCAAACCTCTGCCCCTACATCGGGGTCTATCTAATCTGTAATGTGTATACCCTGGAGGGGAGGCTGCAATAAAGTTGGGATCTGATTCTATTCTACCCCAAGTTTCTGGTAAAAACAAACAGCCTATATGCCAAATGTCAAGCAACTCATAAATTTCCAACTTATGCTTGGGAAGAGAGCGGACATTATCCAAAGCATATTTTCTTTTTAAATTGTGTCTTTTGTTGTGGGGACTTGTCTTCTTTCTTGTCTGAAGATCACTGTAAGTCTTTCTTCTGTTTCACATTGTCAGGATGTTGCTATGACTGTCCCACTCTCTCGCTACGTCTATCCGGTGTGTCAGTATATCTGTCAGGAGCTTTTTATATTTTTTCTATGCCTGAAATTATATCTCCTTTTGGAGTTCTCTGGGTGTAGAGAGTCTGCTCTTTGACTTCCTCTATCTCTATTTTGTTTTTGTTTATCCCAGCACCTTTTCGAACCCTCCTGTGCTTGTTTGGTACCTTTCTTAGGGGTGGTGCTTTGAATTTCAGGCTTTTTCAGCTTGGCTCCCAAACTATCCTTTCCTATACTAGTATAGGTATCGGGAATATTTTCGGTAGTTGTTTCTCCTGTTCCTGTGACGCTGCGCTCTACTGCGGCATCCCTTGTTCAGGCTGCTGCCCATGTTTTTGTGTTTCTCTTTTTGAGGCGCGGCCTAGAAAGCACATTTCGTGCTCCAGGTTGTGCCACTGCCTAAGCCTACCTCCCTGATATTTTCCCTTACTTACCTCTGGGGACTATCCTCTTCTTTCTTCCTTTTCTCTTCTTCTTTTCTTCCAGCTTCGTTTTTTTCCTTGTTCTGGTGTCCATGTTGTCCTTCTTGGTGTTCTTTTTCCCAGCATGTCTTTTTTCTTTTTTCTTTTATACTGATACTTTTTCCTATTCGTTTCTATTCAGCCTTTCCCAATCCAAGATGTTGTCACTGTTTCTTCCTGTTTTTCACTTTCTGTTTCTTGGTATATAAGCCCTTCAGTTCTTGTCTTCCTTGCGTTGCAAACACTTCCGCTTGGTGGTGATCCTCGCTCCTGTTTCTCTGTGTTTTCTCCAGTTCCTGTCGCTCTTTGCAAGAGATTATTAAATTTTTTCCTTTTTTCGTTATTTCTTTTCTTCTTTTTCAGGAGTTCCTGTGTAGAGGTTTTTTCACACATTTTTGATTTGTTTTCCCTCTGTGACTTCTTCTGGAGGGTACGGTCTGCTTTGGCATTCCCAGTCAAGCAGCATCGTGGCTACTAGAAAGGGTCGCCCCTATCTTGGTCAGTCCAGAACCAGTAGGAGACCGGGTGCTCCTTCAAGTTCTTCAGCCAATGTTGGAAAGTGACGTGCAGACCGTGACAGATTGCTCCGCCAAAAGAATCAGCAATGTGAGACAACCATGGAAGGACCACAGGATGATGTTGTAGAAAATACACAAGCTATGCTTCATACAGTGCAACAATAATCTCAAGAATTACAACAGTTGCGGGATGAGAAAAGCGCACTACGACAAGTCTTGTCTTCCCGCCCAATGGATTTACCTCTGGTGTCCACCTCGATATTCCAGAGATCCGCATAAGATAAAGGAATTTCTGGACTCTTTGACAGTCTTCTTTGCCTTTTGACCGATACAATTCTCATCTGACAAGGCCAAGGTGGGTTATTTAATCAGTGCCTTATCTGGCCCCGCACTAGCATTTGCGACCCCCTTCGTCTCTGCAGAAGATCCTGTCTTAAATAACTATCATGCTTTTTAAAAACTTTTCAAGCAGATGTTCGAGCGACCCGGGTTGGACGCAGCTGCTGAAGAAGCATTATGTGATATACAGCAAGGCGATCAGGATGTCTTACAATATATAACCCGCTTCAAACAGTTAGCAGCTAAAACGACTTGGGTGGAACGCACTTTTAGAACCCTGTTTCGCCGTGGAATTCGAGAAGAAATAAAAGATGAATTGGTACATTCCACTCAAGCTAGATCTCTGAAAGAACTGATGGATCAAGCAATTAATATAGAGTATAGATTGCGGGAACGTAAGATGGAAAAACGAAGAACTTGATTACAGTACCAGCCTGGAGTACTCCATACTACAAGCCTACGATCTGACGAAGTCCATCTTGAAGCACCTAGATTTACAGAGGAAGAACCCATGTAGATTGATCTGATCCGTGGTCCTTTATCCGACTCAGAAAAGGAGGACAGACGGTGAAAGGGTCTTTGTCTATATTGTGGCAAAGCTGGTCTTCTGATCCGCAGTTGTCCTGTCCGGCCCTCCAGGCCTTCGGGAAACACCAACTCCCACCCCCTTGTGAGGAGGAAGGGGGTGGGAGGAGCATAATTACCTTCAATATGTTCCTCCAGAGAGAATTTTTCTGCCTTGTTTATATTACCTGTTATGTTACAATGTTCACAAGGTCAGGAAGAGCAGCTTTTTGCTCTATTAGACTGTGGAGCCAGTGGTATATATTTGGATGAGACCTGGGCCAAAGAGAGAGGTATTCCACGAGTTCCTAAAGAAAAGCCGGAACAAGTACACACAGTTGATGGTTCTCCTTTAACCTCAGGACCAGTGGTGGAGTCTACACTTACTCTATGTCTGCATTTTGGTAGGCACCAGGAAACATTACTTTCAATTTCATATCCTCTCCAATCCATACTATAATTTAAGGAATACCCTGGATAACTCGGCACAGCCCTTATATCAATTGGGAAATGAAAACCATATCTTTGACATCTCAGTTTTTCCAACAGAATTGCTCCTCCACAAACTCTTATTGGTCCCCCAAACGGTTAAGTCTTTCTCCCAAAGATAATAACTGCTCTATTAATACGATACAGAGAGTACCTAGTTGTTACCAGGAATACTATGATGTCTTCCAGAAGCCTAGCAAGCCCGTCTTACCTCCGTATTGTGTCTTTGACTGTGCTCTTCCGTTGGTTCCGGACGAAGTGGTTCCCTTTGGTCGGATGTATTCCTTGACGGAACAGGAAAAGTAGGTACCTAAAGAATACTTAGATGACAGTTTACAGAATGGTTTAATCGCCCAGTCCTCATCTGCTGCAGTGGCTCCTCTTTTCTTCGTACCCAAAAAAATGAAAGATGTGCGTCACCGTGTTGACTTTCGCTGATTCAATAAAATAACAATCAAGGATCGTTATCCCTTATGCTTGATTAGGGATATACTGGGCGCTGTCCAAGGAGCTAAGACGTTTACTAAACTGGATCTAAGGGGTGCCTATCACTTCTTGCGTATCAAAGAAGGAGATGAATGGAAAACAGCCTTTCGTACTCCATTTGGTCACTACGACTATCGAGTCATGCCATTTGATCTAACCAATGCACCCCCTATATATTCCAACAATTCATGGATTCTGTGTTTTCTGACTTATTGAATCATAGTGTGGTGATTTATCTGGATGACATCCTATCCTAATATACTCCCGTACTCCTGCACAGCATACTGAACATATACTTCAGGTTCTGGAATGACTCAGACAGAATCAATTATATTGTGAACCAGAAAAGTGTGAATTTAACAAGACTGAAGTACAGTATCTTGGGTTCTGCATCTATCAGATGGGAATAGCTATGGATCAAGACAAAGTTCAAGCCATCTTGGACTAGCCCTCTTCCTCTTCTGTTAAAGAAACCCAATGCTTCCTATGGCTCTCGAACTTTTATCATCCGTTTATACAAGACTTTGCCCATCAACAAAGTTTTATGACCAAGACTATCAAAAAAGAAAATCTGAAGAAGGGATTTGTCTGGACTGGTAGTGCAGAAAAGGCCTTTCAAGATTTAAGACGATCCTTTACCCAAGCACCTACATTGTGACACCCAGACACTACAAAAAAATGTATAGTAGTCACTGACGCTTCTGAGAGATCCATTGGTGCAGTCCTACTTCAAAGACAAGAAGACGATGGGTTGGAACATCCTATCTTTTACCTCTCCCACATACTGACAGAGGCAGAATGTAATTATTCAGTATTAGAGCGAGAATTATTTGCTCTCAAGGTAGCCTGTAAAGAATGGAGATATTTTTTAATGGGTACGAAAGAACCATTCGAAGCAAGAACTGACCATCGTAATCTACAATGTCTTAGGAGCTTCCAGTGCCAAAACAGCCGTCAAGCAAGATGGCCTGCCTTTTTCAGCCAATACGACTTTGTTATAACCTACATTCCCGGATCCCAGAAATTAGTGGCTGATGCTTTATCCCGTCGTTATCCTGAAAGCGCCAACACCTCCTCTCCAAACATGATCGAATCCAGCCGAACCATCAGGGTCACTCAGTCCTTTCTTGATCGTGTTAAATCTGAATAGCAGTACCTTCCACTAGAAGAGTGGAATAATTTGAATCCTCAACTACAAAAGGATCAGGACTACCTCTATTATCAAGACGCTCTCTTCTTGCCTACTAAGAAGGTACAAACCGAGGCATAACAAATGTGCCATGATTCTCCAGGAGCTGGGCGTCGTGGAGTTAAAAAGACCCAGGAGCTGCTTCTACGTTCCTTTTGGTGGCCTACCCTTAAGAACGATGCTGAAACTTATGTAACAGCATGTCCTGTATGTGCCCAAACCAAGATACCCCGAACCAAGCCAGCAGGATTATTGATGCCCTTACCTGTTCCCTTAGCTCCATGGCGCACCCTGTCTACAGATTTCATATGTTCACTACTGTCTTCTTCGGGTAATGATGTCATCATGGTAACTGTTGATTCCTTTACTAAAATGGCGCATTTTACAGCCTTGAAGAAGTTGCCCACAGCTCCTGAAATGAGTTGTATATTCATGCGGGATATTTTTCGCCTCCATGTCCTTCCACAAAAGGTCATTTCAGATCGAGGACCATAGTATGTGTCACGTTTTTGCAAAGGTTTTTGTGCCTTACTGAACATTGATATATCACTTTCATCAGGATTTCATCCACAAACCAATGGTCAAACTGAACATTTGAAACAAGAACTCCAACAATATTTACGTTGTTTCTGTAATACCACTCAAAGTAACTGGTCGGACTTCCTTTCTCTACCTGAATTTTCCTACAATAATACGGTGCATAGCGCAACTGGATCAACACCTTTTCGTTGCACCTATGGTTTCCATCCTAAGGCTTTTTCCACAATTCCTGGTAGATCTCCTCCTGTTCCTGCAGTAACTTCATTTGCACGACGAGTACCCATATTCAGGACCTAATCCATACCACCCTATTGGCTTCCAAACAGACTATGAAAAGGAAGGCAGATCGTCAACGTCAAGTGACACCTTCCTATCAACCAGGAAACAAAGTATGGCTTTCATCTAAATTTCAGCCCTCTCACTTCTCACAGAATAAGTTCAAGCCCTGTTTTATGGCCCTTTTCGGATTCTACAGTTGTTGAATCCTGTTGCTGTTGGGTTATGGTTGCCTCAAACTTGGATGGTTCATCCAGTCTTTCATGTCTCACAGTTAAAACCTTTCATTCCTGATCCGTACCACTGACGTTTTCAATGTCCTCCTCTTCCCCTATTTTGCCCTTCCTGGTGAACTTGGTAAAGAGGATTGTTGAAGTGGTGATTAGTAGTCTAATGTGGGGTGTGAGTTCCCGGAATCATGTGGAGTTGGACGAGCTATCATCAGGGAAGGAGTAGTCATTAGGTTCTCCCAAAAAGTCAACAAGCTCATGGAAATTGTTTCTGGTCCAATTCCCTGCACTGTACGCACACCTTTTCTTACTCTCAACCTTCCTAGTAGGACACCAGTGCCGCGTCAGAGATGGGAGGGGTGAAGAGCCATAGATCAGCAGTGCTTCTGGAGGACAGGGCTCTTCCACATTTATGCCTGTCAGATTGGTCCCACATGTCGGGTTTCATTGAGTTGCATACAGCACAATCAAAAAAGAGGGCATTGAATGTCAATTTAGTTTTCTCTGTTTGCTAAAGACTTGAGCTTAACTTTGAGTCATACATGCATGTATGACCCAAGAGATTGCATTCCTCTCCAAATACTTCTCTGCCACGGGATAATTGAATATCCTGCAGATATTCATGGGCATACAATAGTGCACCTTAAACTCCAATCTTAGTACCATTATTCAAACAAATATACTTCAAGTCAACCAGCTGCCTTACAGTATTGTCCCATCCTGTCATATAATCAATAATAATTCTATTTGAAATTGGTACATCCATTCATTACATATTATCCATTTCTAAAATCAATATCATTATGCCATTCCATCATTTAAGCAAAATCATACCTTTTGGAATTAATGCTTTATTATGAAATCATAACATTATAAATATCCTCGGGGGTATGACCTAACTACTGTGATGCAAGCCACCTATAATCATGTGGTTTCAGGACCCCCAATACAGCATATAGTAAAATTACCATGACATTATTGGCAAATTATCCAATTTAACCAACATGAACATAAAGTTCCTCATCTTGGTTCAATCCCCACGGATGTCTGCTATTTAATCGAATTATGTACTCTGATTCAATTTTTCTAAGAATCCGTTCCCTGTCACCCACCCTTGGGGTCAGCAGGTCCCTGTCAATTCCAAAGAACAACATTTTATCAATGTGCCCTCCATGTACCTGGCCACAGTGGCGTGCCACCGGATAGTTCACATCATTATTTCTGATTGCTCGCCAATGTTCCAAAATTCGTTTTTTCATTGGAAAATTTGTACTTCCCACATATCGGAGCCCACATGGGCAACAAATTACGTATATTGCAAAATCAGAATTACAATTTAAGAATCTTTTAATCTTGACTTCTTTACCCATAGGTAAAGTATACGTTTTACAATTCACACTATTTTTGCAAGCCTTACATCTGGCACATTTGTAAAAGCCCTGTTGACTACCTAAGAAAGTCTCTTTATTCTTATTTAAATAACTGTGTACCAACATGTCCTGCAGGGAGCTACTTTTCTTGTATGTTATTCTTGGGTAAGGACTTACAATTTTTCCAATCACCCTGTCTGTTCTTACAAGATGCCAATATTGTTTTAAGATTTTCATCACTTGATCTGAAAAGGCACTGTAGGTGGTGATACATCTCAGGGTATTCTGATTTCCTTTCTTACCTTTGGGAACTACTAGACTCTCCCTTTGTACCCTTGCTGGTTGTCGCCAGATGGAATTTGCTAAGATGAATGTCATAAACTTTGACTGTAAGCCCTGAAGAAGTCCGTAAGGATGAAACGCGTTGGCTATGGCTAGTTTGATTACCATTTGAATCTATATATGGACAATCACACCATAAATTGGGCTAAGGCCAGTTTGATTATCACTTGAATGTATATATGGACAATCACAGATGAACTAATAAAGGAAAAAAAATCTTTTTAAGAAGATCTGACTGGTGGAATAATGTGTCATATGGCATCTCATGAGCATATATAAATAATGTCCTTAATCCCTCTTATTAGCAGCCTTTGTAGTTAGTTTCACCATTTATTGTTGTGAAATCCCAGACCCACAGCCCCCTAACATTATTCAATCATGCTCTCTTCCCTCACAGATTGTTGTCATGGAAGTGCAGGGTTTGAAATCAGTAGCTCCTAATCGAATTGTGTATTGCACCATGGAGGTGGAAGGTGGGGAAAAGCTACAGACAGACCAGGCGGAAGCCTCAAGACCACAGTGAGTATTTCCTGTGTTTCATTTGGAAATGTTTTTGTGTATTGCGTAGCATCATACTGGATTTCAGTAACATTGCATGTGTCAATGTGATTGTATTTTAGGTATAGAATGGAAGGGTTAACTAGTTACAAGCAATCATTAATCCATCGCTTATTGTGAGTGTCATATGTGTATATATTTAGAATTTGAATGTGTGGGATTCAAGATGATGTTGATAGATTAGCACTTGTCTGCGGAATTGGAAATTGCAAGCTTTGGGCAGGGAATTGATGCAGTGTTCAATTATCCAGTTGGCAGATTCATTGATGATGTTAGTATAGTATTTAGCCTTGTGAGGTGTGATAAATTACCTGCATTTTGTGCAGAGGGACCTAAGGCTCGATCATTAATTATTGATATTGATATTGCTGTTTGATAAAATGCATCCTCCCAGTTACTGCCAAATGGTGTCCCAGCCTATCATGCCATTCCCTTCACACCACTAGGGGGATCTGCCTCTTCAGCAGTATGGGCACCCCTCTCAACCCTGTGTGAAACACCCTAGCAAACCCTTTATTGCCCATGAGATATGTTTCTTGCAAGAGGAGTATGTCTGGGTTGTATCTGTGTGCAGCTTGCATAACTGCCCCCCCTCTTTATTTTGTCCAGGAGATCATAGTCGTTCCATGACAGAACAGCGAGCTATCTCGCGAAAGTTGGTATGTGGTGTTCAGTCATAAGACCATCAGATCTGTGTCAAAGCCCCATAATCGAGTGTGTGTATTATATGACGAGTTGTTGAGATTAGAGATATGTGCCAGAGCCAAGCCTAAACATAAAGGAGAGAAAG
Organism: Pleurodeles waltl; assembly: GCF_031143425.1. Classification (NCBI taxonomy): domain Eukaryota; kingdom Metazoa; phylum Chordata; class Amphibia; order Caudata; family Salamandridae; genus Pleurodeles; species Pleurodeles waltl. Next base: position 1,016,239,437 of record NC_090442.1, read on the forward strand.
AAAAGAACCCACCCCTAGAACCAACCCAACAACCCCCCATACTTCCCTAACAAGGAGTACCGGTTGTGGTACAACTCGGGACAATAGACAAGTAGGCTATGCTGAGGTGTCTGTCTCCTCTACTATGCAATCCCTGCCCAAAGGAATCCCACCTCAATTCCTTCCCCCCCAGCTTGCATTTAAAACAACTAGTACAGAAAAAACAATCCGGGTCATAGATTACCAGCCAATCCCCCACACTACCAATCAGTTTCATATGAAATGATTAGACACTCACCGGTGTTCACAGAAGAAGTCAAGCAGGGAGTCTCTGAGAGGTGAGCAGGGGATCAGGTGCGCCAGTGTTCTGTGTAAGTTCCATCTTGGACCCTGAACCCAACTACCTCCCTTGAGAGCCGTACAAGCCCAGTGAACGGGCCATGCGCTCTTGTCATTGTTTCCATTGCTGCTGGTCAGTGTTGCAGTCCTTGGGAGGTCTTTCACCTCTGCTACTCTGGGTACCCCCCTAGCATTTTGACAGTACCCTTTGTTTTAGAAACTCTACCTTCCACGTCTGTGACCCTATCAACTGTGTTTCGTAAGTCCTATCAAGTAAGTGATGGGTCAACTTTCAACTCCCTCATTTTGCCCTCTATCATTACCTTGAGGTCTTGGATAGCTTGTATGATCGAGGTCGTTTGGAGGCCATCAGATCAGACATCTTCTCCTCTTGCAGCACTAGCCTCCTCTGATGTCACAAGTTGCTTAGTGTATTTGTGCACCTTTGGTTGGGTCACAGATCCTGAGGGCTTGTCACGTGCCATGATAATGTGCAGGTGATATATCCGTCCCCAAAGCTAAGCACATGACATTGCCCCTGGTTGGCAGTTGTCATTCCTACACTGGAGGTGCAACCCCTTACACATTAGCCAGCACCCATTGCCACGCTTCAATTTCAACACCACACAGGAGCTCATCAGCATGGCCCCGCGTCCGAGTGCTTATAGCATGGAGCGCTCCCCCAGGCGAAAGCCCACAGGAATGATCAGGCTCCCAGCTCAGGTCTTGTGTCGCACAATGGTGGCACAGTTCACAGGGGACACATGCGGCAACCATCACAGAGCTTGGTGGAAGGGGACAACATTGCCAGGAAGTTGCAGCCGGGAGGGGTGTAATACCAGTGGGGACAACCAGGAACACTCCCACCAGAGAGGCCCCAGTCACTCTGTCTCCGCTAATGGGCTGCCAGTGGGGAGGATGTGGGAGGAGAGCACAAGGGGGAGGGAGTGTGACTGGGGGGCGACCTCCCCCCTCCACACACACACAGTGGACCCCACAGTCCTCAGGGCTCAAGGCCCTGTCACCATTTCTCCACATGTGTCTTAGTCACGAGGATCCAGTGGCCTGCCCTAGGGCCAGGGATCAGGCAGTTTTCAAAAGGGCCTAGGGAGCTTTGGGGCTACGTCCTCAGATGTCTATTGTGAAAGCAGCAGGTTCCCACAGTATGCTAACTGGTCCCCTTGTAGGTCTTGATTCAGGCCGGCCCGCGACTCATTCCTTCCGGCCTGCTGGGGCCTCAATTTTCAGCAGGCTGCAGCATCCTCTGCGGGTTGCTGTACAGGCAGGACCATGCCCCACAGTGGCCACCCCGATCAGCTGAGCCATCACCATTGCCATCTGCCTCTGACCCCCCGGGATCCCGGGCCTCAGGCTCAGGCAGCCACAGCATTCAAGTGAGGAGCCGTCTGGAGCGGCCTCTCCAGGGAGCGCGATCTCTTGGTGATCATCGTTGGTGTATCTTAGCCTAGGCTTCAGTGCGAGGAAACAAGACTGGGTCACGGATGTCGCTTCCCCTCACAATTGCCAGCCCTCAGGGGGATCTGTAGGTTCCCCATGTCCTGGGACTCACTCCAATCCATGAGATCCCGGGGGAAGTCATGGGTGTCGATGGATAATGATTGTGGCGGTGTGGAGCCCACTTACAGAGCATCCGACATGCTTGGCTTGCAAGCCCCTGCAGTCCCCCCACCAGATGTCCCACTTTTAAATACCATGTTCCTTGCCCTTTGAGCTTATAAGGCTTACTTGAGGGGTGATTTATAAGTATTAAAATGGAAGGTTTAGGCTTGGCAAAAGATTTATCTTGAGTGTTCAAGACAGTTTAAAACTGGGTACACAGGCTGCAGTAGCAAGCCTGAAGACCTGCCTTACAGGGCTACTACAGCAGGTGGCACAATAAGTGTTGCAGCTCACTGGCAGTATTTAATTTACTGGCCCTGGGTATATGTACATGTACTAGTGACTTATAAGTAAATGAAATGTGTTAATCAGGAGTGTACCACTTTTACCATGTTTAAAGAGAGGAGCACAATCCTGTTACCACTGGTTAGCAGGGCTAAAGTGCACAGTCGTCTACAGCCAACAAAAATAGGGTTAAAACAATCATAGGAAACCCTGTAAAAACGGCAAATTTCCAACAAATAAGCTTGTTAAGCCTCTTTCCTAGACACATGTGTGTGGGGGTGGCCTGTTTCAAGTGCTTGTACTACGCCTGAGAGAAATGTCCCTGTTGGATCTAACTAGCACAACTAGCACCACCTATCTCTGAAACACCTAAAATACACACCCTGGTGAAGAAATATTCGGATCAGAGAGCCGCAGGCATCATTGCTGCAATAGAATCCTATTCCACTGCTTCTCAAGCTTAGCGCACTACAACGGGAACAATGTTTGCAGAAAGCTAAGAAAATGCCCCTCCTCATCATTCAAACCCCTATAAAAAGAAGTATCTACCTCTGACCTGATTATATACCTCGTAAACATTGACCTGCCTATTTTTAATTTCCGCTCTCATAAATCTGGAGAAAACTGGCAACTTAAATTCCCCTTTGACTTTTACTGCCTATGCCTCATAGTAAAACCTTCATACTCCTCTTTCCCCCATCATAAACTCTCCTTGCTATCTATAAATAAGTTCTACACTGGTTTGACGTTGGCACTGCAATAAACCACTGTCTTCATTTCTCTTTGACTAATATGATACCTGCATCACACAAATTGGCGTGTATATACGAACAGGGACTACTACGTTCCATGTCGTCTTCAAATATTTCCCATTATATAAAAATAATAATATCATTTATTATAATCCTCGTGTTACCCATGTGATGTGCAATTCGTTTCAAAGTTACCTTCATATGAGTCCAGTAGTATGCATCATATTCCTTAGGCCAATATGTTTTTCCACTGGGAGCCCTCTAACATCCTGGGGATAATATCCTCACTGTACAAACAAGCAAATAATTAAGTAAATCATGATGTAAATAAACGTACACCTCACCTACCCTGGAAGGGTTCAGTGGTGCTGCTTCTTACAGCCTTCTTGCCTGTCCTGTTTAGAGTTGAGGTCAGCTTGCACCATGCTCTTACTTTCTAGTAGGCACAGAGGCCCTCACCTATGCAAGACTGAGTGCCTGATTTAGATAATGGGGTACGAGTTACTCCATCACAGTGGTGACGGATATTCCGTCCACCGAAATCTAAATCCCATAGGATATAATGGCATTTAGATTTCGGTGTACGGGATATGCCTCACAGTTGTGATGGAGTAGCTCTTCCACAAACATCTAAATGAGGGCATAAGTCTTAGGGCACCCTTTATCCAGTCAGCTTTGGGTCTGTATTACCACACTCACTTTGGAACCGCCTGTGTCATGCTTGCCTGTGTTGTCTTAGTAATAAATCCGCCGCTGTTCCCAAGATAAGTTGTTTGAAACTCATGTTTGGTAAAAGCGAAATAAAAGCACTTTCTCGAGATTTCAAACCCTAAAAATGCATACAATTTTGTGGTTTTAAAAGAGGGCTATGTTAAGAGAAATCAAATAAAGTTGTCACCAACATAGGTATCCAATGCAGCACATGGTGTTTTCTTTCTGAAATGTTCGCAGTGACTTTTTTTCTAACATTAATTTATTTTTAGTGTGTTAATGATTGGTACAGTTCCTGTTAACACATTCTGAGAATGCTTAGCAGCCCATATTTCATGAACTAAGGAAGTTAATGGAGTAACAGTTATTTCTCTGTAGCGTATCGTTCTCCAGGGGCCATTTCTGTAACGGTAACACTCAAGGCATAGTCAGGGTGTTAAACATCTTTGGCTCAGAAACGTATTAAGGTATGGGCAAAATGGGCTATTGCCCATGGCCCCTACCTTCTAAAGACCCCCATGGAAAATAGAATTTCCTCTGTAGCGCACTTCGGTGTATTTTTGTATCTTAATCTTTAACATAAAATTCAATATTATCAGGCAACAGCGGACTTGAATTAAAAAAGGGTAAATAAACTTCAGAGTTATTCCAAACAGGGGCCCCCAAAATATTTCTTGCTTGGGGACCACAACATCGTTAAAAATACACTGGGGCTCCTGTATCTTTTGCTCCCTCAAAGTGATGATAAATGACCAGCCTTGCGTGAAAGTATGGCTGAGGCTAAAATGCGACTTTTTTTAAACATTAAAGTAAACTTATGACGCACAAAAGAGCAGGGTGTTACCTCACATATTTATGTTAATTTCCCCTCCCAAATTACAAACATGACCTTCATGCTAATTTGCTAATTACAGCAACTTGTTTTTTCTGTTTTTGATGTTTTGTTCAACATCACGTGCCATCCTGCACCATTTGTTAAAGAAACTAGATTAGGGAGGGAAGCAGTGAGTATTTAGGGCCTCCTTATGAGTTTGGTGTTTCCACCTGGTGGCCCAGCGGGAAGCTTCCCACAACATTGACGCCGGCGGCAATGTTGCGGTGCTCGGGTGCAATAGCACCCGTTGCGCTATTCACTGCCTGTAATTCTGGCAATGAAAAGCACGATGGGGCTGCCCATGGCGGCCCCTGCACTGCCCTTGCAAAGTGCATGGGCAGTACAGGGGCCCCCATTGGGCCCTCGGTACCCCATCTCCACCAGCCTTTGCATGACGGTAGAACCACTTTTGCCACAGTCATAATGTGGCTGTTGGACGGCGGTATTGGCGGCTGTCCGACCGCCACCGCAGGATTCGTAATTAGGGCCTTAGTCTTGTGCAATTAGATTCCTGGCACAGTACTCTTCATGTACTGCCCTTGATCAGTTCTAAAGTCAAATTATTATCTTGATGGGGAGTGTGGCCATTCATTCGCGCACCGAGATGGCTGCGCACTATTAGAGCTCTGGAGGCCACCGCTGACTCCTGGGTAATACCTGATCTCGAGAAGACTCTGCACTGAGGTGCAAAGGGGTTGGCGCAGGAGCTGGGCCGATTAGCTGTCTGTTGGGGGTGGTGGAGCCATCGTGGACTCATGTGGAATGGCGTGTAAAATGGTGGGCAGCAACTTGACCATTGGGGAGGAGCTCAGCTCTAAGACAGCGAGTCAGGAGCTCAGCCAGTGACAGCCCGGGGTGTAAAGCGGAGGGAGAACCAGCAGCACAACTTTGGCCCATAATAGGTACAACCATGTCAGGTGAGAGGACTTTTTTGGGCTGTGGTGGTGGCTGGTCGCGCTTGTGCCACCTGGATTGGGCCCTCAGCCCTGGCGGGTCCCCTACCTCCCCTCCTCTACAGGGAAGCCAAGAAAGGGGGAATTTGATGGAGGGGGCAGCCTGGATGGGGTGCGTGATCTGGGAGAAGGCTGTGCCGGTGGACCTGCAGCCCAGCGTTGGGATCTGATGATCCCCGGGGGCCGAGGCAGGCCGCCGCGAAGCTCTACCTCTAGAATGACTACCCGACAAAATAGAAATACTGGGAGGGGCCATGAACTGCAAAGCCAGGCCTTGTTCAGCTTGCCCTGCTTCCCTCACCTAGCAGTAGCTGCTTCCGGTGAGTGGCTGACTGTCCTAGAAGATTAGCTCCTCAAGTGCAGCACAGGCTGGGACCTGGAGGGAAATGAGAGTTTATAGTTGTGTGCCTACTCCAGGGGGCTCACCATGGCTTGCTTTGGCCTAGGAGGGTGCAGTGGTGACAGCGGTGTGTGGGGATGATATATATGGTGTGACAGTGTTATTGCCGCTCACAAATACGGTTGGGCCTCTGGTGAACTGCGGGTGCTTATGCAACCACACCGGTTCAGGCATCAGTTGGCTGAATCTACTGTGAGGTATAACGTCTGGATGAACTGAGGTACAGGCAGCTGGGCCAATGAGGCCGAAGATCATGCATTGGTCTTATCCCTGTGATGCAAAGATGGTGCTCTTGCAGAGGTACTTCCTCCCAACCAGTTAGAGCACACACAGAAGTAGAACTGTGTGGCGGTACAACCAGAAACTATGGGGCTCACGATAGGGGTGTGACGAACGGGGGATGCACTGATTCATTAATGCGTTTGGAGTTGAAGTTCCTTGCCCATTTTAGCAAGTCTTCTGCCTGACTGTTGGCCAGATATATATGTTATCCTTGACCCTTTTGCACATTGATTTCTGACTATCATTTGCAGGATTTGTTCCATCCCGACAGTGAGTCCTGAGGATGGTCTTGTGGACCTTTCTGGCTAAGTGAGACCGAAATGTCGACACTGTGTCCTCTCTGACAGAACTATTGCATATGTTGCTTCAGTCCTCTCTGGACATTGAAATTATAAGGATGAAAATTGTGTAGGACTATGGAGTTTTATACCTGTGTGGTTAAGAGGATTGTAGGCTTCTTCCAATCTTTGGAGTGTATTTATGTAGGGATTATAGGGGGCACCAGTGAGACTTTATGGGTATACTTTTGTATATGCTGGCTATCTGTTTAAAAAGCTTGTGATGTAATATTGATTGATTTTTGTGTGTATAAAAAACAAATTTATTTTTGCTTATAACAATATGCTGTCAATTGGTTATTTACACAATGTACTGATGATTTGCTAGTGGATCATTATGTTGACCATTATACAATATTGATGATTGGAATACAAATAATTCCTCCAGGAACACACATTTTTTTTTTACAGTACTTTCAAAGGTAACATTTTCAGCTAGACTAGCCTAGTCACTCTCTCTGGCCTGCGCTCCATCGTGGCCAGCCTGAACTTGTGACTTTTCCCTACTCCTGCACCACTAGATAACTGCAAGTGGCGCTTTGTGACTTTAGGTGCTGTACTTACCTAAACCCTTTAAAATTGTATATCTCCATTTCCACAGTTTCTATTTTTATCTTTTGTCATTTTGGTGTCAAATAATTTATTACATTATACTCTTTTTTTCGAAATTGGTGTGGGATTTTTCTTGTGTTGTGTTTTCACTTTATTACTGTTTGTGTGCTACATAAATATTATACATGTTACTTCTAAGTGAAAGCTGACTGTTTTTGTGCCGATCTACCAGAGGGTTAAGCACAGAATAATTTAGTGAGTCATTGTGGTTCATCTTGACAAGGATTGTGGCTATTGCTTGAGTAGGACTCACACACCCCTCAATCACCAACCCGATTTCTCAGTCATCAATTGTTGAATGCAAAATTGGACAATAATTAACAATAAACAATACTGATCCTTAATTTTAGATCAAATTGAATAGAAAATTCTGAAATTTGTGTAAAATGTGGAGCTGAAGGGGGCAACGCAGGAAATACAGAAGATTATACGATGGAAGACTATAAACATCTACTTGATCAAGATGCATGTTTGAAAATAGCACACAAACCAACAAGTGCATCTCTAAAATAATTCACTGAGCTTTTAGTTCTCTGTTTAAAATCAAAGGTTTCCATTTGAATATCTTTATTCAACTTTTAAAATACATACATTTTGCATGGCCTTCAGGGTGTACATGTATTGTGGTTTCGCAGAACGTAGGAGAACAAAAAAGAAAGGAAAAGAAGTAAGGGTAGTATTGTGATGCTATTAATTGTGTTTGACCAATGACTTTGTGTTTCACCACTGCGCATATTAGTTGCTCAATGTTCACCAGTAGCACATTATATGTTTTGTTCAGCCTAGCCGCCTATTGGCTTTGACATGGCATTAGCCATTACTTTCTGTATTCAGTCTAGCCGCCTATTGGCTTTGACATTGCATAAGCCATTGCATTCTGTATTCTGCCTATTGGCTTTGACATGCTGTATTCAGTTCAGCTGCCTATTGGCTTTGACATGATATTAGACATTACATTTTGTATTCAGCTCAGCTGCCTATTGGCTTTGACATGATATTAGACATTACATTTGATATTTAGGTTAGCTGCCTATTGGCTTTGACATGACATTAGACATTACATTTGATATTTAGGTTAGCTGCCTATTGGCTTTGACATGACATTAGACATTACATTTGATATTTAGGTTAGCTGCCTATTGCCTTTAACGTGGAGTTAGACATTGCAGTTGAGAATCCAAGCTGTATTTTTCCAAGCTATGTTTTTCCACAAGATGAACCAAGCTGTTTTCTTCACACCAGACTATACCTGATAAGAGAGAGTACATTTGGTGTTTTCCTTTCTGCTCAGGCTTGGGAAGAGGAGAAGTCTAGGAGATGTGGCCAGTCTCCAAAGGCTTGCGTAGTTTTCCCGAGTCTGAGAGGAGGGGGCACGCTTTTGTAAGGATGACTCTGGGCTTCAGAGATTTAGATTCAAATCTGCTTGACTTCAGGCTGGAACTAGGCGCCAGTTGCCAGTCTCCCGTTTGGGTAGATAATCTCTTTCTCGCAGTTGACCGGAGTCATCAACTTGCAGACCCCAGAAAGATGAAGCTGAGTTAGGCCCTGCCGCCTTGCTCAAACGGTGATGCATTTTGATTTATATGCTTTGCATTGAATATACTGTATAATCTGCTGTGTACATTGCAACTGAGAAGTACTGTGATATATTTTGTTTTCATTACTGCGACTACTTTTACTCATTTGAACGTGTGCTTGAAGTCTATTAATTCGTCTCTCAAGAACTTGTGGTTGGGGAAGAATTAACAACAATAAAGGTCTTCTTTGAACTCAGAAGTGCATTCCAGAGAGGTTCTATAAGCTCTGATACGAGATAAGTAGGATGGCAGAACATTTTGGTACCAGAAGTGGTGTCGAATTATAGATTTCTACATGCACAATTTAAAAGTGTAATTGTTTTTTGTTGTTTGGAGAATTACAGAAGCACGGCAGACCATGTTTGAAAATGCATGTGTAGTTAAACTGCCTGATGGTGCTGTGAGAAACATATTTTCTTGTTGTGATAAAGCATATTTAGAAAATGTGCCTTTTGGAAGCAATGATGATCCTTTTGTTTTTGACAGAAGGGTTTGGATACTTTTATCTGCTTACAGAAAAATGCAGGAGAAATGTAGGCAGTTAGAACATGAAAATAAGAATTTACGTGAGCAAATTAGCCAGAATACATTAATGCAAGATAATGCTGAAATGTATAAAAATGCTGTTTTAGAAGAATCTGTCTTTTCCCATTCCAGTAATGAGGGGGTTAAGACAGCTGTGAGCCAGTCTGAGCCTCCGTGTGAGCCGGACTTTTTGGCAGCTGAAGTGCATTTATTAACTGATAACACGGAAAACAGAGCTCAGAATGTGATTTACGAGGTACTGTCGCAAAATGTGCAGTTACTGGCACAAGTAAAACAAAAGATTTTAGAGTTTCTTACTGTTTGCACTAAGCAAGAGACACCGAGTTCCATTAGCTTGTTTGATTTTTGGAAACAGAATAGCCCTCAGCTGCGCTCTTGTGATTTGGCAAATGAAATAATTCAGACTTTAGATTTCTGCGCAGTGCAAGAGGAAAACACTGATTTACATGTAAATCAGGAACAGGGGAAGAAAAGAGTGCCCCTAGCTAGGATCATACACTGGATCTGGTACCTGCAAGACAGGGCTAGAGTACCACAGGTAAAAGAGTCACCAGTGAAATTGAGTGCACCATTTGAATTTGTGTCCACTGAGGATAAAAAGCATGTTTGTTTGACTAATGATTCATTGACTGAAATGTTGTTTTCTGGCACAGGAGAAGGAACAGCGTTGTACAATGTGTGTCAGATTTTAAAGGAAGAGCTGCGTGAAATGTGTCATTTTTACACTGATTCTTGGTTGATTGCCAATGGTTTAGCCGTTTGGTTTTCCACATGGCTTGTACCTAACTGGTTCAATTCCCTTGCAGATGTTAAAGAGAAAAATTCAGAGAGAGAAGTGTTCACCCAGAATTCTGCCTTAGTGGGGATGGCTAAGTGGGTGCACCAGAAATGTGAACAGCTGGGAGAAAAAGCCACTTACAGGTGGGCAGAGAGGAGTGAGATGTACATTCCCCTAGATTTGAAAAAAACTGTGCAGCACGCACAAGAGAAATCTGTCCCACAAGCAGTCACAGAGCAGTTAGAGAGAGGAAAGTTACCAGGACAGATATGGCAAATTGATCAGGTTTTAGGGTGAGTGATTGCTGCTGATTACCAAGGAGAAATCAAAATTATGCTGGCAACTAGAAAATAATCTGATTCATTCATACAAATTGGAGACAGAATGGCCCAAATTGTCAAAAAAGCAGTGAATGGAGGTTTGGTAAAGAAGGAGTCTGCCCCAGCCCTTCTGACAGTGCAAGAAAAGGGAAGCTGTGGTGCAGCAGATAAAAACCTCAGTGCTGAGGTGTGGGTTGAAGCCCCAAGTGACCCTCCAGAACCTGAAGAAATCATAACAAGGGGCCCTAAAAACGTCCTGCTGATTATAAAACAGGGAAAGGAAGAGGAAGGGTACATTTCAAATGACAAATGTTATTTGCAAGAAAAGTCATACTTTTTTCTTTTGCAGATCCTACCACATTTCGCCACTGTCCCTGAGTGTGCTGTGTGGTCCCCCTTCGGGTGTGTGCGTGTGGGGTCGGGGAAGGGACCGAACCCCCAACCTGAACCTGACTGAGTACAGTACAAGCACCATGGATCCATTTTGCGCAAATGGCGCCTTCAGTTCAAGTTCAACTTGTTTGATTACATTCTTCCACTGGAACTAAGCAACCTTAACAGTTAACTGTCTGTGTTTTTTCGTGTGGAACTCTGACTTTCACTTACCTTCCAGCAAACCATTCAGGTGGACCGTGCACCTTTACATGAGTAGTACTCATGCTACATCAAATTGCTATTTTAGAGACACTATAATCTCATTCAGAGTAAAAGTTTCAGTCTTTTCTGTGTAGATGTATCTGATGTGAAAGGTTATGAGATCAATATGTTAATCCACTTCCATTGCTTTACAGTGATTGCTTTGATCATTCAAATCTGATTTGCTTACAATGTTTTTTGTTTTTGTTTTGTGCTGATGTTTTTTTTTTTTTTTTTTAAACAAGAGATATGTGAAACAAAAATTCATTGGTCATAGGGTGGAATGTGATGCTATTAATTGTGTTTGACCAATGACTTTGTGTTTCACCACTGCGCATATTAGTTGCTCAATGTTCACCAGTAGCACATTATATGTTTTGTTCAGCCTAGCCGCCTATTGGCTTTGACATGGCATTAGCCATTACTTTCTGTATCCAGTCTAGCCGCCTATTGGCTTTGACATTGCATTAGCCATTACATTCTGTATTCTGCCTATTGGCTTTGACATGCTGTATTCAGCTCAGCTGCCTATTGGCTTTGACATGATATTAGACATTACATTTGATATTTAGGTTAGCTGCCTATTGCCTTTAACGTGGAGTTAGACATTGCAGTTGAGAATCCAAGCTGTATTTTTCCAAGCTATGTTTTTCCACAAGATGAACCAAGCTGTTTTCTTCACACCAGACTAGACCTGATAAGAGAGAGTACAATTGGTGTTTTCCTTTCTGCTCAGGCTTGGGAAGAGGAGAAGTCTAGGAGATCTGGCCAGTCTCCAAAGGCTTGCGTAGTTTTCCTGAGTCTGAGAGGAGGGGGCACGCTTTTGTAAGGATGACTCTGGGCTTCAGAGATTTAGATTCAAATCTGCTTGACTTCAGGCTGGAACTAGGCGCCAGTTGCCAGTCTCCCGTTTGGGTAGATAATCTCTTCCTCGCAGTTGACCGGAGTCATCAACTTGCAGACCCCAGAAAGATGAAGCTGAGTTTGGCCCTGCCGCCTTGCTCAAACGGTGATGCATTTTGATTTATATGCTTTGCATTGAATATATAATCTGCTGTGTACATTGCAACTGAGAAGTACTGTGATATATTTTGTTTTCATTGCTGCGACTACTTTTACTCATTTGAACGTGTGCTTGAAGTCTATTAATTCGTCTCTCAAGAACTTGTGGGTGGGGAAGAATTAACAACAATAAAGGTCGTCTTTGAACTCAGAAGTGCATTCTAGAGAGGTTCTGTAAGCTCTGATACGAGATAAGTAGGAAGGCAGAACAAGTATGGATCAAAAGGGAAGGAGGAGAAGGAAACAAGGCAGTAGGTACACATTAAGATGGGTAGAGATGTCCTGTCTAGAAGGATCACACCTTTCACAAGAGACCAATAGACATTGATTCAACTTTGCCCTCCACGGCAGTGACAAAACATAAAGTCTGTCCATGACATACTGTCTTATGTCAGGTGCATCATATCTGGCACGATACGTACCCCAGATCTTGTTAAACATTACCATTCGATTGTTCAACCTATAGCTCACACGTTCATGTGAGGCCACAGATGCAATGGTGCTCTGCCATTCTTGCTACGGTGGTTTGGAGGATTTCCAGCAGCGCAGCATACAGAGTTTGGCTACCCTCAATGCTATGTCAAGCCATCTTTTTTGTGGTTGGTGGTACCCACGAGGGCCTGTGTGTCATGCAGAAGCACACGTTCTATGGTGGGTTGGATGGTGAGATCACTGGACCTTTGCAGTTGTTGCATTACCACCGCAGAGTTGGGCATAACCAGAGCATGTGAGGCCCGGCCCGTTGATGTGGACATCTCCAAAAGTGTGCACGTGGAGTCAGTTTGGCCTTGTGGAGTTTGTATGGGGACCAGTTCCAATAGTGTAGTATTTTGTAAAACACTGAATCTCATCCTGGCCTCCCACAGGCTTTCGTCATGGTCATGAATCAGTAGCACCAGTTTTCTTCTGTATAACCTTTGTCCATACAAGGCTGCCTGACCTTGTGGCAGTATGGCAAAGTCAACTCTGAAAACATAGCATCAGTCAGAGTTTCATACACTATTGATACCAAGGTACTTTAGTTTGCCTTGCATCCAGGGTAATGGAAAATGTATAGTGCAAGCAGTCGTGGACGATGTCATGGGAAAAGCCTCACTTTTTGAACAGTTAATTCGATATCCCAAGAACCTGGAAAATTGAGAGATAGTGTTCATTAGAGCCGGGATGGAGGAAGTTGGTGTTCTTAGTGTAAGCAGGATATCCTCATCAAAAAGCAAGATTTTACGATTGCCTGCTGACGTATTTATGGCAGCAATGTCCCTTGAATGTCGTATTGCAATGGCCAATGGTTCTAGGCTCAGCAGAGGGGAGAGGGTACAGGGGACATCCCCATCGGGTCCTTCTGTGAATTTCAAAAGTATCTGACAAGAAGCCATTGCAGTTTACGAGAGTGGAAGGACTATTATACAGGCCTTGTCTTGTACCAGAGCAAGAAATTTAGGGCCCAATTAAATTCAAACTAACGTTCGGAAGAGAAAAATCTAAGATTTAAAATACAGATGATTTGGACTATCTTGTAAATTTAAAACCTAGGATACCAGCTTTTTGTGTGTATTGTTGAAAATCCATGGGATTTTGAGATCCCCTCCAAGTAGGTCTATTGTCAGTATAGGAAAATTAACTGAAACTGTCTTCTACTACTTGTAACAAACTTACCACCTTATTTAACCAATATTTCTGGTTTTCTAAGAAAAAATTAAACTATATGCCATTGATGAGGAACCAAATGTGGTTGGTAAGAATGTATGTTGCTTCGTTATATACATCTATAGGTCATGAGGATAACTTGACAGCAGTAGAATTGTTAAGACAATATCTGTCATCTATATTCAGCACTTCAGAATGGCACTTTCTATAAGTAGTTTCATTTTATCGCACAATTACTTTGTACTGAATAAAGAATTGTTCTTACAACCTCCCAGACTTGCTAAAGCATATTGATTTCATCCATCCCTGGCAAACTTAAAAGTGTGCTGATGGAAAGAAAGTTTGCATAGCAAAATAATATTAAAGAGCATGTAAAATATGTGTGCACATAGGTGAGGTATACCAATTACATTTTTTAGGGTCGAGCCTGTGTCGCATGCGCATGCGTTTCCCTTGCGAGATGCTTTAGTAGTTAGAAAAGGGCTCGGAGCCCCGTCCATGTCACGTCAGTGTCATTAATTGGTTTGTGGGTTTGCCTGTTAAAATCTGCTTGCTTTCATTAGTGAAAGGCATGCATACATCATGCCTTTTCCGGTGGTTAGTTCTCCTCGAGCGCAGCGACTAAGTACTGAAAACATGCGAGGCTCGCTGTTTTCTGTCCGGTTAAGGACTACTTTTTATCTTTTTTTGCAGCGCGATCTCGCTTGGCAGAAGTCGAGCACTTTCCACGACATCGACCCTGTTACATAGTAAATTGCACTTTTGCCGGGTACGTAGATAATTGCACTTTTGCCAATAGGTTTCACTGCGAGTAAACTGTAGCAGCGCGATCGCACTTTTTATTTCCATTTAATGTGGCAAGAAAAGTCCGGTTAGGAGTTTACAACTGCTATTAGCTCTAACTCGGATAAATGCGAGACCCGTTGCATTGCAAATGCTTGTTATTATCTGGAATGGTCCTGAAAGCTTATTAGATGAATATGTGGTGAACCTAAATGACAGCCCTTGCAATTTTACATTGATAATGGCAAAAAAAAGATGTAAATTATATATTTTTTTTTATATAGTACTTGATACAAACAATGACTGAGTGGAAAAATATAGTCAAAGAAAAGAGACAGCATCCAATTCCACTGCACATGCCTTTTCATGTCACCCTAAAAACTGACTGAAAGTATACCCTTTGGAGAATTTTTTGAAAGCGAAAAGAAGTTGTATCTCCGAAGAAAAAAGTGTATTGAAAAAAAAAACTTAACGGCTCTACAGTCTGGGCATTGAGGGTACAGGCCCCTCAAATTAAAAGCTGCTTTAAGTTATGCCAGTATAAGTGAAAATTTGTTTTTTAGACCTAATCAGTCAAAAAACGGTGACAATGAAAATATAGGAAATGCTTATTTATCCAATACACTCATGACCATTTTGAAATGAGCAACATTCTCAGTAAACACTGACATCGCCCTAATCCTGACCAGTGGTTAGATTTATCTACATATCCTGCTTTGACTTGTTAAAAGTTACCTAATCTAATAGACAACCTCCGCACTGGCTATTTTGAATAGTAGTTGTGTGTAGTTCACATCAGAACATTTAATAATGGGAGCCAAATTGTACGGAATATGCTATTTGTTTCTTTCTGAATTGTTTAACCGCATCTGAAGGACACATAATTGACTGTCCCTATGAGAAACAATATATCGGGAGCGCCATATGTAGTTTGAAAACACATATTTCCAAATATATTTAGCTGTCAATAAAACACAGAACATTTTCAAATAGCACATGACAGTAAAAAACGAAAGGCTAAAAGTTAATGCTATTGACAGCGTTTTGCCAAACATCTGAAGGGATAGGGAGCTCAAACTATGTCATAAAGAGACCACATATATTTACTGGATATGTTAAAAAATCCAATAAAATATTACATAAAGATTTGGAAATAACAACAATTTTATTAAGTGAAATGATAATCATACATTTATGCTAGTCACTTCTGGAATGCTTATATTGGGAATGGGATTTTATAACTCCACTCCCTGCATTCACAAATTTGGGGTTTACTAATGATTGGTAAATGGCGCAGTTGATGAAATTTAGATATTGATAACAAGAAACGAAAGTTTGTTATTTTCCTTTGTATGTTTTGAATTCCGTTTTGTTTTAAATTAAAATCATTATGCATTGATGTAAATTTATTTGTGATGGGTGAAGGGTTATGGTTCTAATAGTAATGAATTCAACATTTTGAATGATGGATAGAGATGGGTAAATTGAGGTTGGTGAATTTCAATGTTTGGTAGCTGCAACCAATTAGTCAATTAATTTTTAACAGCAAAGGTTATAACAATTTTGGGTGGTACATTTTCATGCTCACTCTTTTGATTGCATGACTTTCTATGATCCTGTGAAACCTCGAAGAAATGGTAACTCAGGCTTGAAAAAACATGCTGGAAAGCACTAAAATGCTGCTGCAGATTTTTAAATAAAGAACATAAGTAAAATAATTTATGCAATAGGATCTTCTCAGTTGGAGAGTATCCTTCCAAACAGTTTGTTCATAATTCATAAAATGTATGGTTATCTATGGTTGAAACACCTTAATGGGCAACCGTATTAACAATGCAGTCATTATCACGCAATACCTTTACCATGCAAATACCTTTATCACGCACGGCTTTACGAAGGCAATGTAAGTATTTCGGAGGCAAGTGTTTGTATACCCATGAGAGTGAATGGTTTGGCCCAGTTGAAGGCGTTGGCCAAAACGTGTAGGATTCCTAGGCTTCCCATTGTTTTATGGTACTTATAAATAAATAAAATAAAAGGAAGGAACCTATACCTTTGTTATGCTTTATTAATGGATGCAATATGTGGCATACATGATGCAGCTGAATTCCGTGTTGGAGAATGACACATGGAGCGATTGTTTGTATGTATGTATGTGTGTGTGTGTGTGTGTATATATATATATATATACATATATATATCGATATGTTCAATGGCATGTGTAGCTGCAGATACACATGCTGTGCACAGTCCGCCATCTGGTGTTGGGCTCGGAGTGTTACAAGTTGTTTTTCTTCGAAGAAGTCTTTTCGAGTCACGAGACCGAGGGACTCCTCCCATTTCGATTCCATTGCGCATGGGCGTCGACTCCATCTTAGATTTTTTTTTTTCTGCCATCGGGTTCGGACGTGTTCCTTTTCGCTACGTGTTTCGGGTCGGAAAGTTAGTTAGAATCTCGGAAAAAAACGTCGGTATTGTTCGCGTTTGGTATCGGGTTAGTTAGAACAAATCAACACCGAATTTTGAAGAGCTCCGGTGGCCCTTCGGGGTTTTTTCGATCCCCCGTCGGGGCCTGGTCGGCCCGGCCACGTGCGACTTCAAGGCTGATGGAACGGACCCCATTCCGCTTCTGCCCAAAATGCCATCACAAGTATCCGTATACGGATCACCATCTGGTCTGTAACTTGTGCTTGTCCCCCGAGCACAAGGAGGATACTTGTGAAGCCTGTCACAGCGTTTCGGTCGAGGAAGACCCTGAGAGACCGAAGAGCCAGGAGACTACAAATGGCGTCCACGCCGACAGGTCAAGATCGTTTCGAGGAGGAAAAAGAAGCTTTCTCCGTCCACGAGTCGGATTCTGAAGAACTCGACGCCGAAGAAACACCCAAAACCGTGAGTAAGACGTCGAAAATCAAGACTCACAAGAAGTCCACAAAAGCCCAGGGGACGCCACCGCCACCAGGCCATGGCTTAACCCGAAAACTAGGTGACCGATCCAAGGCACCGAAAAAGGGCATGCTGGTGTCGAAGTCATCCGACTCCGGTCGAGATACCGCCACACAGCAACCTCGGAGCCGAGACAGCGGCTCCGAGAAACTTCGGCACAGAGACAGCGGCACCGAAGAATTTCGGCACCAAGACACCACGCCGAAAACAAAGAAGGTTTCTTCGGACCCTAAAAATACTTCCAAAAAGGTTTCGGTTCCGAAACATCCAGCCTCGGAGCCGAAAACTAGTTCCTATACAGAGGAACAAGGATTAACCTCCCAATTACATAGATTTGGAGAGGAGCTTCAAGCTGTAGAGCCTGACTACACGCAAAGAAGGCTTCATATTCATGAGGACACAGGGAAGATAACCACTCTTCCCCCAATCAAAATAAAAAGGAAACTTGCCTTTCAACAAAAGAACAAGCAACCACAGGCAAAGGAGGCAAGGAAAACAACCCCACCACCGTCTCCACCGCCATCAATACATGCATCACCAGCAACAACTCCACCACTGATGCACTCACCAGCTCATACTACAATGAGTCAGGATGATCCCGATGCATGGGACCTTTACGATGCTCCAGTGTCTGACAACAGCCCAGACTCCTATCCTACAAAACCGTCACCACCTGAGGACAGTACATCCTACACACAGGTGGTCGCAAGGGCAGCCGAATTTCACAACGTCACCTTACATTCTGAACCAATTAAGGATGACTTTCTGTTTAACACCCTATCCTCCACCCATAGCCAGTACCAAAGCCTTCCCATGCTCCCAGGAATGCTAAGACATTCAAAACAAATATTTCAGGATCCAGTTAAAGGCAGAGCCATAACTCCAAGGGTGGAGAAAAAGTACAAGCCACCGCCAACAGATCCAATCTATATTACAACACAACTAACACCAGACTCAGTAGTTGTCGGGGCAGCTCGTAAGAGAGCCAACTCTCATACCTCAGGAGACGCACCACCTCCAGACAAGGAGAGCCGCAAATTTGATGCTGCGGGAAAAAGGGTTGCAGCACAAGCAGCAAATCAATGGCGTATTGCCAATTCACAAGCACTTTTGGCAAGATACGACAGAGCTCATTGGGATGAAATGCAACATTTCATCGAACACTTACCCAAGGAGTTCCAAAAAAGAGCGCAACAGGTGGTGGAAGAGGGACAAAGTATCTCAAATAATCAGATACGGTCTTCCATGGATGCAGCAGATACAGCTGCAAGGACAATAAACACTGCAATTACAATACGAAGGCACGCATGGCTGCGCACTTCAGGGTTCAAGCCGGAAATCCAACAAGCTGTGCTCAATATGCCATTTAATGAACAGCAATTGTTTGGGCCGGAGGTTGACACTGCCATTGAGAAACTCAAAAAAGACACTGATACAGCCAAAGCCATGGGCGCACTCTACTCCCCGCAGAGCAGAGGCACATTTCGAAAAACACCTTTTAGGGGAGGGTTTCGAGGTCAACCCACAGAAGCCACAACCTCACAAACAAGGCCTACTTACCAGGGTCAATATCAGAGGGGAGGTTTTCGGGGGCAATATAGAGGGGGCCAATTCCCAAGAAATCGAGGAAAATTCCAAGGCCCCAAAACTCCTCAAAATAAACAGTGACTCACAAGTCACACAACCCCATCACATAACACCTGTGGGGGGGAGACTAACCCAATTTTACAAACTTTGGGAGGAAATAACAATAGACACTTGGGTCTTAGCAATTATCCAGCATGGTTATTGCATAGAATTTCTCCAATTCCCTCCAAACGTCCCACCGAAAACACACAATATGTCAAAACAACATATAGATCTTCTAGGACTAGAAGTTCAAGCATTGCTACAAAAGGACGCAATAGAATTAGTACCAAATCTACAAAAAAAACACAGGAGTTTTCTCACTGTACTTTCTAATACCCAAAAAGGACAAAACTCTGAGACCAATACTAGATCTCAGAACACTAAATACCTACATCAAATCAGACCACTTTCACATGGTCATATTACAAGACGTAATCCCACTGCTCAAACAGCAAGACTACATGACAACATTAGACCTAAAAGATGCGTATTTCCATATACCAATACATCCTTCACACAGGAAATACCTAAGGTTTGTATTCCAAGGAATACATTACCAATTCAAAGTGTTGCCATTCGGAATAACAACTGCGCCAAGAGTTTTTACAAAATGCCTGGCAGTAGTAGCTGCACATATCAGAAGGCAGCAAATACATGTGTTCCCGTACTTAGACGACTGATTAATCAAAACCAACACGCTAAGACAGTGTTCACAGCACACAAAATATGTCATACAGACCCTTCACAGGCTAGGTTTCTCCATCAACTACGCGAAATCACACCTTTTGCCGTGTCAAACACAGCAATACTTAGGAGCGACAATCAACACAGCAAAAGGGATTGCCACTCCAAGTCCACAAAGGGTTCAAACATTTCACAAGGTAATACAGGCCATGTATCCAACACAAAAGATACAAGTCAAAACGGTAATGAAACTCCTAGGCATGATGTCTTCATGCATAGCCATTGTCCCAAACGCAAGATTGCACATGCAGCCCTTACAACAGTGCCTAGCATCACAATGGTCACAAGCACAGGGTCAACTTCTAGATCTGGTGTTGATAGACCACCAAACATACATCTCGCTTCTATGGTGGAACAGTACAAATTTAAACCGAGAGCGGCCTTTCCAAGACTCAGTGCCACAATACGTCATAACGACGGATGCTTCCATGACAGGGTGGGGAGCACACCTCAATCAACACAGCATCCAAGGACAATGGGACATACATCAGAGGCAGTTTCACATAAATCACTTAGAACTGTTAGCAGTATTTCTGGCGCTGAAAGCATTTCAACCCATAATAACCCAAAAATACATTCTTGTCAAAACAGACAGCATGACAACAATGTATTATCTAAACAAACAAGGAGGGACACACTCGACACAGTTGTGCCTCCTAACACAAAAAATATGGCATTGGGCGATTCACAACCACATTTGCCTAATAGCACAATTTATTCCAGGGATTCAGAACCAGTTGGCAGACAATCTCTCTCGAGATCACCAACAAACCCACCAATGGGAAATTCACCCCCAAACACTAAACAATTACTTTCAAATTTGGGGGACACCTCAAATAGATCTATTTGCAACAAAGGAAAACTCAAAATGCCAAAACTTCGCATCCAGGTACCCACAAGATCAATCCCAAGGCAATGCTCTATGGATGAACTGGTCAGGGATATTTGCATACACTTTTCCCCCTCTCCCTCTCCTTCCATATCTAGTAAACAGTTTGAGTCAAAACAAACTCAAACTCATACTAATAGCACTAACATGGGCAAGGCAACCTTGGTACACAACACTACTAGACCTTTCAGTAGTACCTCATGTCAAACTACCCAACAGACCAGATCTGTTAACACAACACAAACAACAGATCAGACATCCAAATCCAGCATCTTTGAATCTAGCAATTTGGCTCCTGAAATCCTAGAATTCGGACACTTAGACCTCACACAAGAATGTATGGAGGTCATAAGACAAGCTAGGAAACCTACCACTAGACACTGCTATGCAAATAAGTGGAAAAGATTTGTGTATTACTGCCAGAATAATCAAATTCAGCCATTACACGCATCTCCAAAAGATATAGTAGGATATTTACTACATTTGCAAAAATCAAATCTAGCTTTCTCTTCCATAAAGATGCATCTCACCGCAATATCAGATTACCTGCAAATTACTCATTCAACTTCACTATTTAGAATACCTGTCATTAAAGCGTTTATGGAAGGCCTAAAGAGAATTATACCACCAAGAACACCACCTGTTCCTTCATGGAACCTCAACATTGTCTTAACAAGACTCATGGGTCCACCTTTCGAGCCCATGCATTCTTGTGAAATGCAATACTTAACGTGGAAAGTTGCATTTTTGATTGCCATCACATCTCTAAGAAGAGTGAGTGAGATTCAAGCATTTACCATACAAGAACCATTTATTCAAATACATAAAAATAAAGTAGTTCTAAGGACAAATCCAAAATTTTTACCAAAGGTTATCTCACCGTTCCACTTAAATCAAACAGTAGAATTACCAGTGTTCTTCCCACAGCCAGATTCTGTAGCTGAAAGAGCACTACATACATTAGACATCAAAAGAGCACTAATGTACTACATTGACAGAACAAAACTAATTAGAAAAACAAAACAACTATTTATTGCCTTTCAAAAACCTCATACAGGAAATCCAATTTCAAAACAAGGCATTGCTAGGTGGATAGTTAAGTGTATTCAAACCTGCTATCTTAAAGCAAAGAGAGAGCTGCCTATTACACCAAAGGCACACTCAACCAGAAAGAAAGGTGCTACCATGGCCTTTCTAGGAAATATTCCAATGAACGAAATATGTAAGGCAGCAACATGGTCTACGCCTCATACATTTACCAAGCACTACTGTGTAGATGTGTTAACTGCACAACAAGCCACAGTAGGTCAAGCTGTACTAAGAACATTATTTCAAACTACTTCAACTCCTACAGGCTAAACCACCACTTTTGGGGAGATAACTGCTTACTAGTCTATGCACAGCATGTGTATCTGCAGCTACACATGCCATCGAACGGAAAATGTCACTTACCCAGTGTACATCTGTTCGTGGCATTAGTCGCTGCAGATTCACATGCGCCCACCCGCCTCCCCGGGAGCCTGTAGCCGTTTAGAAGTAGATCTTGAACATTTGTACATTTGTAAATATATTACTTTAACCTTTATTATGTACATATGTATTCATTCCATTGCATGGGCACTATTACTAACATACACAACTCCTACCTCACCCTCTGCGGGGAAAACAATCTAAGATGGAGTCGACGCCCATGCGCAATGGAATCGAAATGGGAGGAGTCCCTCGGTCTCGTGACTCGAAAAGACTTCTTCGAAGAAAAACAACTTGTAACACTCCAAGCCCAACACCAGATGGCGGACTGTGCACAGCATGTGAATCTGCAGCGACTAATGCCACGAACAGATGTACACTGGGTAAGTGACATTTTCCATATATATATATATACACACACACACACATTCTCTCTCTATATGAGTAAGGGCGTTTTTTGGTGGCAAGGGTAATTTTACGATTTAGGGTGGGTAAGGGAATATTGGTGGCAAGGATGTTTTGGGGTTTAGGGTAGATAAGGGTATTTGGGTGGTAGGGGTGTCTTTAGGATGGTAGGGGGGTTTAGGGTAAGTAAGGGTTTTTGGGTGGCAAGGGCAATTTTAACCCCTTCGCTGCCAGGCCTTTACCCCCTCAGGTGCCAAGCCTTTTTTTTGGCTATTTGGGACAGTTCACGCTTAGGCCCCCATAACTTTTTGTCCACATAAGCTAGCCACACCAAATTTTCGTCCTTTTTTCCCAACATCCTAGGGATTCTAGAGGTAGCCAGACTTTGTGGGTTCCCCTGAAGGAGACCAGGAAATTAGCCAAAATACAGAGAACATTTCGTTTTTTACAAAACAATGGGGGAAAAAGGGCTGCAGAAGAAGGCTTGTGGTTTTTTCCTGAAAATTGCATCAACAAAGGGTTTGCGATGCTAAAATCAGCATCTTCCCAGCTTTCAGGAACAGGCAGACTTGAATTAGAAAACCCCATTTTTCAACACACTTTTGGCATTTTACTGGGACATACTCCATTTTTACTATTTTTTGTGCTTTCAGCCTCCTTCCACTTAGTGACAGAAATGGGTGTGAAAGGATCCCAGAAAGGTAAACATTTATGAAAAGTAGACAAAATTCTGAATTCAGCAAGGGGTCATTTGTGTAGATCCTACAAGGTTTCCTACAGAAAATAATAGCTGAAATAAAAACATATTGAAATTGAGTTGAAAAACACAACAGTTTTTCTCAATGTTTTACTCTGTAACTTTTTCCTGCGATGTCAGATTTTTGAAAGCAATATACTATTACGTCTTCTGGAATCTTCTGGTTCTGTGGATATATAGGGCTTGTAGGTTTATCAAGAACCCTAGGTACCCAGAGCCAATAAATGAGCTGCACCTTACAATGGCTTTTCATTCTATACCGGGTGTACAGCAATTCATTTGCTGAAATATAAAGAGTGAACAATAGGTATCAAGAAAACTTTTGTATTTCCAAAATGGGCACAAGATAAGGTGTTGAGAAGCAGTGGTTATTTACACATCTCTGAATTCCCGGGTGCCCATACTAGCATGTGAACAGGGCATTTCTCAATTACACGTCTTTTTTACTCACTGTCTTACATTTGGAAGGAAAAAACTGAAGAGAAAGACAAGGGACAATAACACTTGTTTTAATAATCTGTGTTCCCCCAAGTTTCCTGATAAAAATGGTACCTCACTTGTGTGGGTAGGCCTGATGCTCGCGACAGGAAATGCAACATGGACACATTACATTTTTACATTCAAATCCGATGTGTTTTTTGCAAAGTGCCTAGCTGTAGATTTTGGCCTCTAGCTCAGCCGGTACCTAGGGAAACCTAGCAAACCTGCACATTTTTGAAAAATAGACACCTAGGGGAATCCAGGATGGGGTGACTTGTGGGGCTCCCACCAGGTTTTGTTACCCAGAATCCTTAGCAAACCTCAAAATTTGGCTAAAAATACACTTTCTCCTCACATTTCGGTAACAGAAAGTTCTGGAATCTGAGAGGAGTCACAAATTTTCTTCAACCCAGCGTTCCCCCAAGTCTCTCGATAAAAATGGTATCTCAGTTATGTCGGTAGGCCTAGTGCCCGCGACAGGAAATGCCCCAAAACACAACATGGACACATCAAATTTTCCCAAAGAACACAGAGGTGTTTTTTGCAAAGTGCCTACCTGTGGATTTTGGCCTCTAGCTCAGCCGGCACCTAGGAAAACCTACCAAACCTGCGCATTTTTGAAAACTAGACACCTAGGAGAATCCAAGATGGGGTGACTTGTGGGGCTCTCACCAGGTTCTGTTACCCAGAATCCTTTAAAAACCTCACAATTTGGCCAAAAAAACCTAGCAAACCTGCACATTTTTGAAAACTAGACACCTAGGGGAATCCAGGATGGGGTGACTTGTGGGGCTCCCACCAGGTTTTGTTACCCAGAATCCTTAGCAAACCTCAAAATTTGGCAAAAAAAAACACTTTTTCCTCTCATTTCGGTGACAGAAAGTTCTGGAATCTGAGAGGAGCCACAAATTTCCTTCCACCTAGCGTTCCCCCAAGTATCCCAATAAAAATTATACCTCACTTGTGTGGGTAGGACTAGTGCCCGCGACAGGAAATGCCCCAAAACACTATCTGGACACATCAAAATTATCAAATACAAAACTACCTGTTTTTGGGTCGGGGGAACCTGCGTTTTTGGTCCTGGGCTCAGCAGCAATCTAAGGAAACCTACCAAACCCAGACATTTCTACATTTCTGAAAACTAGACACCCAAAGGAGTCCAGGGAGGTCTCACTTGCATGGATCCACCAATGATTTCTTACCCAGAATCCTCAGCAACCCTCAAATTTAGCTAAAAAATAACTTTTGTTCCCACATTTCTGTGTGCGATCACCGCACCGGGACAAATTTCCTACCACTCAACGTTTCCCTCAGTCTCACAGTAAAAATGATACCTCACTTGTACAGGTGGGCCAAGTGCCTGTGACAGGGAAGAGCCAAAAACATGTGGAAATTGAGGGGGAACCAAAGCGGGTCCAAAGGGCTGACAAGTGCAGCAGAATTTTTATCGGTATAGATGGGACAATGTTGGGTGGTAGGAATTTTGTGGATTCCTGCAGATCCCGGGAGGGTCCATCACAAAAATGTGGGAAAAATGTGTGATTTTCAGCAAAGTTTGAGGTTTGCAGGGCATTGTGGGTAAGAAAATGGTGCTGGGTGCATGTGAAGCACACCACCCTGGAATCAACCAGATGTTTCGTTTTCAGATGTGTCTTGATCTTGTGTATTTTTGTACATGGCAGCGTCACAAAGTCAAAAAAGTGCAGTTCTCACCATTCCAAGTTGGCCAATTTTGAGAGGTACCAAGCTCTCATGGCCCATATGTAAAACCAAACCCAAAATAATCAAATGTCTTCTTGCTTGCCGTGAGATAAAATGTTTTATTGTGCAGGGGAAAGCTGAAAGACTGTTACCCCCTTCAGTTGGGGTGGGGGCATAACCAGGCCCATACTGGTTGGTAGCCACCACCCCACTATTTTTTTTTATTTTTTTTATTCCATGCCATCTAGTAGACTTTCTGCCCCTCCCACCGGGGTGTGGATCGGAAGTAATTGCCCCATCTGCCCACTGGTGGGCAGAACCACTTTGGCCCCATTTATTTGGGATGGGGGTCAGGCCATACCCCCACCCTCTTATTTTGAAAAAAATCATCCCTGGTCTCTGGTGGACTTTCTGCCCCCTTTGGGGGCAGATGGGCCTTCCAGAAATAGGCCGATATGCCCCCAAGGGGGGCAGATATGGCCAACAGTAATGTGCCCCCATGGGGAGCGACCCTTGCCAAAGGCGCAGCCCCCACAAACAAAACTCCTACATACACACTCACCAATCTCTGGTGTCTTGTGATTTTTGCACCCCTTGGGGGCAGATTGGCCTAACAAAAATAGGCTGATCTGCACCCAAGGGGGACAGAAATGGCCTAAATACAATTTGCCCCCCATGGGAGCTACCCGTGCCTAGGGGTTCGCTCCCCGTACATAAAAATATAAAGTAAATAAAAATATATATATCCCTGGGTCTAGAGGTTTCTGCCCCGCCCCCGAGGCAGATCAGCCTAATTATATTAGGCTGATCTGCCTCCAAAGGAAGGCAGAAAAGGGCTAAAAATATTTTGCCCACCCGGGGAGCAGCCCTTGCCCAAGGGACTGCTCCCCTTGTGCATAAGGATAATAAAAAATAAAAAAACTCCCTGGTGTCTAGTGGTTTCTGCCCCCCCGGCAGATTGGCCTAATTATATTAATGGCCTGGAAACAATTTGGCCCCCCAGGAGCGACCCTTGCTGAAGGGGTTGCTCCCTAAACATAAAAGAAAAAAAAAATCCCTGGTGTCTAGGTGTTTTCGGACCACCCTGGCGGCAGATAGGCCTAATTATATCAGGCCGATCTTCCCCCGGGGGAGCAGAAATGGCCTAAAAATGAATTCCCCCCTGGGGAGCGGCCCATGATCAAGAGGCCGCTCCCCTTATGTTCATTTAACAAAAAAAAAAAATCCCTGGTGTCTAGTGGTTTCTGCCTCCCCCCCCCCCCCCCGGGGGCAGATCGGCCTAATTATATTAGGCCAATCTGCCCCCAGGGGTGCAGAAATGGCTTAAAAACAATTTGCCCCCCCCCAGTGAGCTACTCTTGCTGAAGGGGTCACTCCCTAAACATACAAAAAAAAAAGATCCATGGTATCTAGGGGGTTTTGGCAGAAATGGCCTACAAATTATATGCCCCCCTGGGGAGCGGCC
The DNA here is from genome assembly GCF_031143425.1 of Pleurodeles waltl. Taxonomy (NCBI): domain Eukaryota; kingdom Metazoa; phylum Chordata; class Amphibia; order Caudata; family Salamandridae; genus Pleurodeles; species Pleurodeles waltl. Next base: position 1,016,266,417 of record NC_090442.1, read on the forward strand.
CTTGCCCAAGGGAATACTCCCCTTATGTTCATTTCACCCAAAAAAAAAAAATCCCTGGTGTCTAGTGGGCATTTCTGCTGTGCTTGCAGAGACATGAAAGGAAAGGAAAGGCCTTTCCTTTCATGTCTCTGCTGGCCCCCTCCTCCCGAGCAGAACAGAAATGCTGAGCATTTCTCTTCCGCAACCGTGCTGGAAGCATGCTTCCAGTGCAATGGGAGGTGACCTCTAATGAGGTCAGCACGCTTTCGCCTGCTGACGTCATCAGACGTCACTGGGGGTCGGGGTGGAAGGGGAAGCAATTCCTCTTCCTGCCCTATCCTGGAGGGGTGTGGGTGGGAGGGCGGCCCTCAGGGGGAGCGCTAGCGCTTCCCCCGAGGGCCGTTATATGGACGTAATGGTTACGTCCATGGCACCACACAGGCACAGCCATGGACGTAACCATTACGTCCGTGGCGGCAAAGGAGTTAAAGTCTAGGGTGGGAAAGGGTATATGGGTGGCAAGGGTATTTAGGGTATAGGTCGGTAAGGGTATGTGGGTGGCAAGGGTATTTTAGGGTTTTGGGTGGCAGGGGTGTGTTTAGGATGGTAGCTGGCGCCTTCTCCGTGCACAGTTGGCCCATCAATAATTTTATCGCAAATGTTGCATTGAGAATATGAAAGATGGCATAGAATATGTCATCAATGATATAATATGTGGATTAATAAGCTGTGCATGGCGAAGACGCGAGTTAAAGTTGCCTTAGAACGCAAGTTTTAGTTACTTGAAAGAACTCTAACTGCTGAATTTCTATGGTTTTGTACAAGCAAATTCAGAACCTAACTATAACGTCCCCGAAACTTTTGTTTTTTTCTGTGAATTTCTATGTTTTTTTAACTTATAGAAATTTTCATTGCTATACATGAATCCCACCAATGCTGCACACATCCTTTGGCCATGCGTATTGGCAGTTGGTCACAGGTCCTGGCCTGCAGCCAGGCCCTGAGGCAAGCTCCCTGTAAACACCCAACCTTGTGCGCAGTAGGTGTTGCCAGCAAGGGCTGGCCTGCATCCAGTCTCTGCGGCGGCCAACTCCCCTATCCACCTAACTAGATGCTGTGCGTGGCCCTTTGCGCATTCACAGAGGAAGTTGGCCGCAGCCTCCCTGGGTGTGAGAGTAGGTGTGAGGCTGTATCTCTGGGTAAGAGTGGCTGTCAAAGTGTCTGTCTGGGTGTGAGAGTACATACATCAATGTTTTAGTAGGTGCATGGCTATGTGCACAGGTCTGTTAGTGTTTGCACCATGGTCTCAGTGGGTCTATGAGTGGGTGTGTGAGTGGGTGCGTAACTGAGTGGGTGCATGAGGAACTAACAGGCTGTGAGATGAGGGTCTGAGTGGCTCTGTGAGTGGGTACGTGAGTGTCTGGGTCTGTGAGTGGGTGTGTGAGTATCTGGGTACATAAGTGTCTGAGTGGGTGTGTGAGTGGGAGACAGAGAGAGAAAGAAAGTGAGGGAGACAGAGTTTTTTAGGCTTTGATGTCTCATATACTTATAAAGAGTTATTTGTGTCCAATCTGAAATAAAAAAAGTGCCTGGGGAATGGGGGTCCGCACCCCTCCTACATTATATTCAATACTCTGGGGAGGTGGTAGTCCCCGGGGTGCAGGGGGGCCAATAGAATCAATGCCCGGTGAGGTGGTGCTTCTTTTGGGTGTGGGGGGACACAGACCCCCCTACTTACAATAGAATGGAAGCTCCGGGAAGGTGGTGGTCCCAGTAGGCACGGGGGGTCATGGCTCCCCCACATATATTTAAATACAAACCCCAGGGAGGTGGTAGTCCCCGGGGCTGTGGTGGGGCCAGGAGGCCCCCACACACAGAACTTTTAATTACCCCAGGACCTGGCCCACCCGGGGGCCCATAAAAAAACAAGCATGGGAGCCGGTGCTTGTTTTTTTAAAAACATTTTTGCTGGACATAATTTTAAAAATTGCTTTTTTGCTGTGGATGGTGTCCCTCACGGACCACTAACCAGTGCTAAAGGGTCAGGGTGTCTCTATGCTGGCCCCTTTTATTTTATTTTGTATTTTTTTAATGGGACATTTCTCCCATTTCTCTTCTGTGGCATTATGGGATATGTAGTCGTCTCAATATAAACTTGTGATTTTAAACATCAAAACAAGAAGAAAAACCCCATAATTACCATTAAAACCGAATATTTACATTTTGACAAAGAAAAAAACTTTTGTTATTTATAGTCATCACAAAAAAGTGTATCAACATAATGGCATAAAGGGACAAAGAGTATATATAGTCATGAATGGATCACTCATTTACTGTGATCAAGACCTTGTTGGTTGAAACGCGTTGGTGTTGTCATTTGCAGATTAAAATAAGTAATTCAAAGAATCCTTTGAGTGCTGCGTTGTTGACTTTGTGTCAAACGTGTGTGGTGATAAAATACAGGGAAATAGTCCTTCCCTGACGTGGGCACCGACGAGAGGAGCGCGCCTTCAGTGGACTGCGTGCAGTATATATATATATATTTTTTGGGGGGATTTCTAGTTGGCAGAGGTATGCACCCTCTCCAAGTAGGGACCACAATTCTAGTCATGGTAAGTCAGATACACAACCTAAATTAACCAGGGATCACCGTCTGGTAGCTTACCACAGAGCAGTCAGGCTTATATTACGAGGCAATGTGTAAAGTATTTGTGCAACACTTAAATTACAGTAACACAGGGAAACCACCACAAAAAGACTCCATACCAGTTTAGGAAAATAGAGAATATTTATCTGAGTAAAACAAGACCAAAACGACAACCATCCAGTAAGTAGAACTTAAGATATGAATTTTTAAAGATTAAACTACAATATAGTGCCTAGAAGATTAAAGTGTCAACCGAGGATATCTGGTCTTGCTAGACCGGGTTAAATTCAAAAGGTCAGGCTGACTGCAATGGAGCACAGGTCAGATATAGTCCCAGGCAAGTCCCGCTGAAGTTTTACCTTCTCAAGAAAAAGAGTCCTGTTCGCGGGGAAGAAGTTCACTGGGAGAAAGGAGAGCATCACTGGCGGTGGTCCACAGGGTGCGAAGATCTGCTAGGCATTGAGGATGGATTAGCTAGAGCCTTTGGGCTGTGAGTGGCAATCCTTGTTGTGCAAACAGGCAATCTTGTGCCCACCTATGCTGATCCTTTGTGCAAGTAGTGCGGTTTCGGTGCAAACGGGCCTGTTCGCTGTCACGAAGAGCCTGAAGATTGACTTCAGGAGCCAAAACCACTTCTAAGGGCCCAGGACTGGAGGGGGCCTCTTAGTGGCCAGGAGCTGGTTGAAGATGGGTCTAGGTGCTGTAGTAGAGTTGAGGGAAACCCTTCGATGGCCCTGAGACTTCCAGAACAGGAGGCAAGTCAGCAAGCTCTTAGAGTCACTTGGTCTGTAAAGGATATAGAGAGCAATGTCCAGTTCTTCTCACTCCGAGGTAAGAGGCAACAGGCAGCAAGCCAACACAGCAATACAGTTGAGCAGAGTAGCAGTCCCTCCTGGCAGTACAGCAGTCCTTCTTCTTGGCAGGTTGTCCTTCAGATCCAGAAGCTTACAGATTTGGTGGGTCTCGAGGTCCAGTACTTCTATCTAGTTGAGCCTTTGTATTGGGAGAAGACTTCAAAGTGAGGCCTTTGAAGTGCACAAGGTTCCTGCCCTTCCTTCTTTGGCTCCAGACACTGGTGGGGGTTAAGCAGCCCTTTGAGTGGGGAGAGGCACAGCCCTATTCAAGTGTGTCATCTCCTCCCTTGTATGTAGCTCAGGAAGACCCACCAGCCTGGTGATGGGCCATCAGGATACAAATGTCACACCCCAGGTCTCTTTGTGTGTGGCTGTCTAGACGGAATGCACAACGCCCAGCTGTCACGACCCCAGATGTCTATTCAGAGACAGGGAGAGGCACAAAATGGTTTAAATAAGAAAATGTCGACTTTCTAAAAGCAGCTTTTTCAGACTTAAAATTTAAAATCTGACTTCACCATAAGATGTTATTTTAAGTTATGAGTCCAGAGACACCAAACGTCCGATTTCTATTTTTCCCAGTTGGACAGTAAATTTAAAGACTGTTTCAAGGTAATCCCAATGTTAATCTGTCGGAGAGAGAGGCTTTGCAGTAGTGAAAAACAAATGTAATAGTTTTTCACTACCAGGACATGTTAAACTTGAAAGTACCTGTCCAACTTTTAATTACACTATACTCTACCCTTGGGGCTAACCAGGGCCCACCTTAGGGACAACCTATATGTAATAAAAAGGAAGGTTGGGACCTGACAAGTGGGTGTTCTTGCCAGGTCAAAAGGGCAGTTTAAAACTGCACCCACAGGCTCTGCTGAGTGGCAGCCCTAATGCATATTTAAAGGCCTACTTTAGTGGGTGGCACAATCAGTGCCGCAGGCCCACTAGTAGCATTTAGTTTACGCTCCCTGGGTACATATAGTGCACTTTACTAGTGTTAGGTCTGACACGCTGAGGTAGTGTTTCCCTAAACTTTGTGCTTTTCTGCACTGTTTTGCTGATTCTCTTTAAGTGCCTTTGGGATCCTAGGCACTTTCCCATTGTGAATACAGTGTGAAAGTGCATGTGCCTTCCTATCTATCCCAAGAAAGTGTAGCTGACTAGTGTATGCACATATGTACACTGATGTGCCCCTGTGTACTTGGTCACAGCAGGCCTGAATGGGTGCCCTTTAACTTGTGTCCATCCTGCCCCTGCAGGCTTGTGCATGCGCCAGAGAATATGTGCCCATGCAGTGAAAGAATACCCATGTGTGTTTTCACTACACATGAGAGCTGCTCTGCCAATAGGTTAACATGGGGGTAGGTTACAATTGATACTGAACTGCAACAATGGATTGCAGTGGAGCAGCCCCGTGGTATTTACTGTCATTGGATTCACAAGGACAAACCCCTTCCCACGGTAAAGGTAGTTCTGTCAGTAATGCTCTAGAAATGCCACTTCTATGAAGTGGACATTTCTATGTTCTAAACACTCTCTTTTGGTGCCTTTTAATTCAAACTTAATTTCACTAGAGGCTGGGGAAAGCACATCCTTGCATTCCCTAGCAACAGCCATAAAACAGCCATAAAACCTGGGCACCTGGAACGACAGGCCTTTGCCAGTTTAGGGTCTGGCTGGATATATTGGAGGGAGAGGTTTTGACACTTGGCCTCGGAGCCAGATCATGTCCCCACTAAAGATATCAAACTGCATTCCATGGCCCCATTGCAGACAGGACTAAATTTAGGGTATCTGTGGTTCAAAGGGGAACCCTTTGTGCCACCCCACCTTTAAAGGCACACTTCAGTATACCTGCTGGTACCACACTTAAGCAACCTAGAGCTATTCTTGCAGGAACGTGGGACGGAGATGCTGGACCATGTGTAGCACACTACCAGAGGACTCTGTTGTGCACAAGGAGTATTTACTGCCTCCAGGAAGGGACTGCGCACCCTTCCAGCATTGTGATTAGCTTGGGCAAACTAGTCACTGTAGTGTGGCACCCTGAAGTGTGTTTTCCAAGGGTATGACATGGTGCCCCCTGTTGTTTCGTAGAGGACTTAGTGACATCAAAGACCTCCTGTGAGGGACCTTCACCTTCTACCGGTGTCATCTAGAGAGCAATGCCCTCGTAGGCACTTGCTTCGTCGGCTGGACTTCTTCAGGCAGCACCGATGAGAGTGCTGAAACAAGTATACTATCTGGAGACATGCTTTGCCTGGTGCGGTCCCTTCAAAATGTTGCCCGCATTTCAAGGAATGTGGTCCTTTATCATGAGGCCAAAACACAGTGGCGGCTGGTTTGTTGTTGGTGGATTTATCAGTACGGGACCCCGCATGGCCTGCCTTAGTCAAGTGCATCACACTTCTCTCTCATGACTCCTGACTGCAAGCTTATTGTGTGCGGTGTCTGTGTCATAGGTAACAACCCTCGGAAGTGTGGGCTTCCCAGGAGCAGTGTTGTTTCCTACCGCGAGCATCCCAGCTGAACTTGCGTCTCTTGTGTGTGTAGCCGGATCATCTGGTGTGACTCAAGTCATTGCGCACCAGACTTTGTGTCTCATTCCAGAAAGTCAAGGAATTGGAATCCTTCATGTGCGGGCTCAAGAATTGTCTGGTGCGACTCGGGTCATAGCCCACCAGACGTTGTGCCTCATTCCAGGGAGATACCACATTGAGCACTTTGTGTTATCGATCGGGATTGTGTGGTGCAACTCAAGTCATTGTGAACCAGACGTTGTGCCTTATTCCAGGGAGGTATGATATTGCAATCTGAAGTGTCTGGTGCTACTCAAATCATTGCGCACCAGACGTTGTGCCTCATTCCAGGAAGGTATGAGAGTGGAGTCCTTTTTGTGTGTTTAACTAGATTGTCTGGTGCGGCTCAAGACATTGTGTACCAGACATTATGCCTCATTCCAGGGAGGTACGACATTGAGCACTTTGTGTTTGTGTTCGGAATCGTCCGGTGCAACTCGCATCATTGCGAACCCAGTGTAGTGCCTCCATTCAGGGAGGTGTGGTTGGTATCTCTTTGTGTGCAACAGGGATCATCTGGGGCTCCTCAAGTCATTTGCGCCCCAGAGGTTGCGCCTCCTCCCAGGGAGGTGCAGGATTTGGCTACTATTGCTTATTAGAGTGCCTGGCTCGGGTGGGTGCCGCTGTGACCAGCGTGTATCCCCCAATGACCCTCCCCCATGTTTTGCAGACCTGGGCCTGCGCCAAAAGGCACGGTGCAGAGACTTAGTGAACTTCCCGAGTGGTGTCCAAACCTCCATTTGTTGACTATTATCTGCTCCATTGGTATCTCTTCATTGCCCTCCCTTATTGTGCCCAAGTTCCTGAACAAGAGAGACTCTAGCAGTGTGCGGCCTAACACCCGAGGAAAGGCTGTTCACATCTTCAGCTAGTGTGGGACAGGGTAGTAGGGCCAGTTGGAGGCTGGCTGAAGGGTTTAGAGCCCAGGGGGGTGTCTGCGAGCGCAGTGACAGTTAACTTGCCAGATATAAGTGCACCACATTAGGGTGCTGGGAGCGAGTGTATGCAAGTTAATTTATGAGTTTGTAATTTGCGAGCTGCCTGATATCCGTGGCACAAATTGGCAGTGCAGATTGAGTGTGTGGGTGCAATTGCGGGTGATTATTACACCATACAATGGAATTGCCAGACACGTTATTTTCTGCCAGAGGACTTACCTGGTTGACATTAGATTTTTCCTGTGCGGCCCAGGCCGCAGAGCTAATTTAAAATGCTGCATTGCTCTGTATGTACATTGTGCTGCTGTTGTTGTGAACAGGGGTGCATTCTAGCACTGTGTATGATTGATTTGGGGTAATCTCTAGGGTGGGTGAACGTATGAAACCTCATGTGGATGCTTGGAGGGAATGTATTATTTTTCTCACGTGTGCATACTGCAAATGTTGTTTTAGCACAGTTGGGCCTCGTACTGCTAGTGTTGTTTCAAATGGTGATTCCTACCCAGAGTTACATGTTATTCGTGCTGTGTTAATGTGTGTGTTGAATATAAAACTTATTTACATACACCTTGTGCAAAGTCTCTTTTGTGACGCTCAGCATAATTGTTGTGTGGTATTGCTTTGCCATTGCTTTACACATTGCCCTGTGATAAGCCTGACTGATCTGTACCAAGCTACCCAAGGGAGTGCACAGGTTATACAGTGAGTGAAATCACCCACCTTGACGGGAGTGGTGAGTACTGTCTGAGTATGGCGCAGCCTCAGCCAACCAGAATGTGCCATCTCCAACAACTAGGGACTTAAAAGTAAATTAAATATGCCAGTTTTTGGTTAAGTCAATATCAGCACGTTTTAGAGTACAGATCATCTGCACTTTAGCACTGGTTAGCAGTGGTAAAGTCCACAGATTCCTAAAGCCAACAACGAGGTCAGAAAAAGAGGAGGAGAAAAGCAAAAAGTTTGGGGATTACCTTGCAGAAAGGGCCAGGTCCAAAATATATATACATATGTTCAATGGCATGTGTAGCTGCAGATACACATGCTATGCATAGGTCCGCCATCTAGAGTTGGGTTCGGAGTGTTACAAGTTGTTTTTGTTCGAATAAGTCTTTTCTCGAGTCACAGGATCGAATGACTCCTCCTTTCGGTAATACTGCGCATGGGCATCGACTCCTTTGTTAGATTGTTTTCTTTCCGCTGTCGGGTTCGGCCGTATTTCCTCTCGCTCTGAGACTTTCAAATTGGAAACTTAATAATAACTTTATTCTACCATCCGTATTGTTTCGATTGCGTTTCCATCTGTAATTGAGCCAATAGTACAGTCGGAAACCAGAAAACACCCTTTTGGGCACTTGCGCTCTACTCGGGCCTTTTCAGACCTACCACGGTGGAGCATGATGGATCGGACTCCATTCTGATTCTGTCCTCGATGCCACGCAAAATTCCCCTACACAGATAAACACGTGGTATGTAATCTCTGTCTCTCTCCAAAACATCAAGAAGAAGACTGTGAAACTTGTCAGTCGTTCCGGTAAAAAAAAACACTGTGTGACCGGAGAGCTGGGAGACTCGAAATGGTGTTGAAGCATACAGAGTCCACCGACATCTTAGAAGAATAGCAGGTACAGATGTCTGTTTTGATCTAGGACACCGACTCCGAAACAGACTCGGGTGAAGATAGCCAACCGATTACTGCGGCTCAGCATGTGAGTACACATGCCCCTAGTCCCACTTCCAAGAGACCTATTAAGGACTTGGGTGCACCACTGCCAGAGAGCCATGTTTCCACCCAAAAGAAAATCGTCGGCGACCAACCGTTGGGTTTGGTGCTGAAAAAGGCCACACCTGTTTTGATGCCGGAGGTGAGCAAATCTATTTAAAGCTCCACATCCGAGCCGACGTCCACACACTTTGGAGTCGAAAATTAGACGTCCGGCTTCGGAGCCGAAACCACAGGCTGTATCTTCGAGACCAAAAAAGTTATCCACCACTTCCGAGCCGAAAACATCTTTTTATAACAAGGACTATCTGATAGAAACTTCTAGTTGCAGATTCCTTACCTTAGGATTTTCCCCCAGGCATCAGACTGGATCCGGGGATTTTTCTTCAAGCAATACCCTTGCTCGTTGGCAGGTGGCATCGGTCGACTCCGCGAGCATTGTTGGTGTTGTGGTCACCGTGATGACGTTGAGAGTAGTATATAGACACCGCCCTCGCGCAGTGACGTCAGTTCTTTTCTTTCTGCGCCACGCGCTGATCCGGAGAAGAGCTACCATGGCTAATTTTGGGCCGAATTCGACCATTGAGTTTTTTCTGTGCAAATTTAGTGCGTCGAGGATGTCCCTGAAGACCGGGTTCAGGCCATGCGAGGACTGTCATCAGACGATGTCAGTGATGGATCCTCATCGGGTTTGTCTGTGGTGTCTTGAGCGCGACCACGACCCACAGTCGTGCTCCGAGTGCTGGGCCAGGCACCCGGCCCGGCACTCAACTCCGCGTAGGTCCCGGTCTCCTTCGAGAGGAAGGTCTTGAGATCGGTCGCAGAGTCATCACTACTCATCGTCTTCTAAATCCTCCAGCAAGGTAAGAAGAAGTAGAAGTCCCATCGCTCTCCGACTTCGCCCCGTCGCTCGCCCGACGTGATGCTGGAAGAGCATCCACTCACTAGGCCTCGGTCCTCGGAGCCTGCGTCTGGGTTGGCTCTGCGCTTCCCCGAGTTTCCCAGAGCCGGAGCTACCTCCGCCCAACCTAAAGAGTTTTTTCTGAGGCCATACGCCTCATATTTGGGCAGGCTGACCCCGATACGGTGCCTTGCGCGGATCTGCACTGATGCCGGTTGCACCCTTGAGACCTTCCCCGACGCCGGGTCGATTATCAGCGCTCCCGACAACAGTGGTGCCCACTATCGATGTTGACCCAATTCTTATCCCCGATGACTCAGAGTCGGAGCGGCGTCTGATTCAGAACCTTTTTCTTATGGGTACGAATATGGGGAGGAATTGGAGGGGTCCTTGGACCCTTATAAATTCCAGGATGACCCTACTATGGATTGGGCTCAGGAATTAGGCAAAGCCAGTGGTCTGGATACTTCTCCTGATGCTGGCATGCTGTCTCCTCCTACCATGGCTATGATCCAGATCCCATACCACTAAATGACCCAGACCTCTATCCGCCCAAACCTTCACCACCAGAGGATAGCACGGCTTAGACACAGGTAATTTCAAGAGCCGCTGCATACCATGGGGTACAAGTGCATGCTGAGCCTTTGGAGAACGATTTTCTTTTCAACACATTGTCCTCCACCCACTCAAAATACCAGTGCTTGCCGATGTTGCCTGGTATGCTTAGATATGCAGACAACATATTTAAAGAACCTGTTAAGGCTAGAATTTTAACTCCAAGAATAGACAAAAAATATAAGCCTGCACCAATGAACCCAGATTATCACACATTCAGTACCACCAGACTCTGTTGTAGTCACCGCTGCTAGGAAAATGGCCAATAGCCAATCTTCAGGGGATACCCCTCCCCTTGACAAAGAAAGCAGAAAGTTTGTTGCTGCTGGTAAGAGGGTGGCATACACAAGCAGCTAACCATTGGCGTATTGCCAATTCACAAGCCCTGCTAGCAAGGTATGACAGGGCACACTGGGACAAAATGCAGGAAGTTTTACAATACTTGCCAAAAGAATAGCAAAAAAGAGCTAAACAAATTGTTGAAGAAGGCCAGGCAATTAGCAGTAACCAAATAAGATCTGCTCTTGACGCAGCCGATACAGCAGCTAGAAGCATAAACACTGGCATAACCATCCGTAGGCATGCATGGTTAAGATCTTCCGGGTTCAAACTAGAGATCAACCAGGCAGTGCTCAATATGCCCTTTGGTAAAGAACATCTATTTGGACCTGAGGTTGAGACAATGTAGGAAGTTGGCTCTGTATATACTATCTCAACGTGAGAGATAGTGTGCACAGAGTCCAAGGGTTCCCCTTAGAGGCTGATAGTGGTAAAATTAGATAATACTAATACTCTTTTTTTGTGGTAGAGTGGTCAAGCAGTAGGCTTATCAGAGGGTAGTGTTGTACACACACAGGCAATAAATAAGTAACACACACTCAAAGACTTAACTCCAGGCCAATAGTTTTTATATAGAAAAATATATTTTCTTAATTTATTTTAGAACCACAAGTTTCAAGATTTGAAGTAAATTCATAAAATGCAAGGTGCTCCACACAGGTAAGTAAGGAACTTTGAATTAAAACAGTAGTACACACAGTATAGATTAAAATGGCAATAAGCTGTTTTAAAAGAGGACACTATGCAAAAATCAACAGTTCCTGGGGGAGGTAAGTATTGTTAAGTTTCTGAGGTAAGTAAAATACTTACAAGTTCAGTCTCCTGGGCATAGGCAGCCCACCGTTGGGGGTTCAAGGCAACCCCAAAGTCACCGCACCAGCAACACAGGGCTGGTCCGCTGCAAAGGTCAAAGGAGGGCCCAAAACACATAGGCGCCTATGGAGAACAGGTGTTCTCTGGTTCCGGTCTGCTGGCAGTTAAGTACCCGCGTCCTCGTGAAGAAGACCAGGGGGGGTTTGTAGAGCACTGGGGGGGACACAAACAGGCACACAAAACACACCCTCAGCGGCACAGGGGTGGCCGGGTGCAGTGTGCAAATTTGGCATCGGGTTTGCTATAGACAGCAATGGAGGGACCCGGGGGGTCACTTAGGTGATGCAGGCAGGGCACGGGGGGCTTCTCGGGCCAGCCACCCGACTGGGCCCGACTGGGCTAGGAAGAGGGCCGCCTGCTGGTCACTTCTGCACTGGAGGTTGGTTCCTTTGGTCCTGGGGGCTGCGGTGCAGTGCTTGGTCCAGGCATCGGGTTCTTTTTTGCCAGGCAGTCGCGGTCAGGGGGAGCCTCTGGATCCTCTCTGCAGACGTCGCTGTGGGGGTGCAGGAGGGTCATCTCAGGTTACTCATGAAGTCGCAGTCGATTGGGAGTCCTCTCTGCGGTGTTATTTCTCTGGAGCTCGAGCCGGGGGTGTCGGCTGCAGAGTGTGAAGTCTCACGCTTCCAGCAGGAAGAGTGAGGTCTTTAAAAGTTGCTTCTTTGTTGCAGAGATGATGCTGTTGGTGAACAGTGCCGCTCTTCTCAGGAGTTTCTTGTTCCTTCGGTTTCAGGGCAGTCCTCTGAGTCCTCAGACGTCGCTGGTCCCTGTCGGATGCGTCGCTGTGCAGGTTATTTTAGTCTGGAGACAGGCCGGTAGGGCTGGGGCCAAGTCAGTTGTCGTCTCCGTCGTCTCTGCAGGGCTTTCAGGTCAGCAGTCCTTCTTTGTGTAGGTTGCAGGAATCTGATTTCCTGGGTTGCCCCTAAATTCTAAATTTAGGGGTGTTTTTAGGTCAGGGGGGCAGTAGCCAATGGCTACTGTCCTTGAGGGTGGCTACACCCTCTTTGTGCCTCCTCCCTGAGGGAAGGGAGGGTACATCCCTATTCCTATTGGGGAATCCTCCAAACTCAAGATGGAAGATTTCTAAAGGCAGGGGTCACCTCAGCTCAGGACACCTTAGGGGCTGTCCTGACTGGTTGGTGACTCCTCCTTGTTTTTCTCATTATTTCCTCCAGCCTTGCCGCCAAAACTGGGGGCAGTGGCCCGGAGGGGCAGGCATCTCCACGAGCTGGGATGCCCTGGGGTGCTGTAACAAAAGGCATGAGCCTTTGAGGCTCACTGCCAGGTGTTACAGTTCCTGCAGGGGGAGGTGAGAAGCACCTCCACCCAGTACAGGCTTTTTCCCAGGCCACAGAGTGACAAATGCACTCTCCCTATGTGGCCAGAAACTCGTCTGGTTGTGGCAGGCTGGCAGAAACTAGGAGTCGGACTGGTATTCAGGGGGTATCTCTAAGATGCCCTCTGGGTGCATTTTACAGTAAATCCCACACTGGCATCAATGTGCATTTATTGTGCTGAGAAGTTTGATACCAAACTTCCCAGATTTCAGTGTAGCCATTATGGAACTGAGGAATTTGTGTTTGACAAACTCCCAGACCATATACTCTTTATGGCTACCATGTCTAAGGTTTTGCTTAGACACTGTAGGGTCATAGTGCTCATGCACATATGCCCTCATCTGTGGTACAGTGCACCCTGCCGTAGGGCTTTAAGGCCTGGTAGAGGGGTGACTTACCTATGCCACAGGCAGTGTGAGGTGGGCATGGCACTCTGAGGGGAGTGCCATGTCGACTTAGTCATTTTCTCCCCAACAGCACACATAAGCTGTGAGGCAGTGTGCATGTGCTGAGTGAGGGCTTCCAAGGGTGGCATATGGCATGCTGCAGCGCTTAGAGACCTTCCCTGGCATCAGGGCCCTTGGTACCAGGCGTACCATTTACAAGGGACTTATCTGTGTGCCAGGGCTGTGCCAATTGTGGGATCAAAGGTACAGTTTAGGGAAAGAACACTGGTGCTGGGGCCTGGTTAGCAGGGTCCCAGCACACTTTCAATCATAACTGACATCAACAAAAGGCAACAAGTCAGGGAGAAATCAAGCCAAGGAGGAATTTCCTTACACACAACTATTTAGAAACTCAGAAAGGACTCTGACACTGCAAAAATTATGGGAGGCCTATACACTACACCCAATAGAGGTTTCTTTCATAAACAGCAATTTAGATGAGCTTTTAAGCCCCAGTCTGCAGAGGCTTCCACCGCGCAAGCTAAACAAGGTCATCAGCAATACCAAAGGAGAACATTTAGAGGCTCTTACAGAGGTCAACACTTCGGAGCCAGAGGCAAATTTCAAGCCTCAAAGAGTGTCACCACTCCCTCATAAAAGTGACTTCCTCAGTATACCACAACCCCACACATCTCCTGTGGGGGGCAGACTGCAGCATTTCCACTCCCAATAGAAAACATCACCACAGACCAGTGGGTGCTTTCAACTATCCGTAATGGTTACTGCCTAGAACTCATTTCTGCTCCTCCAAACATTCCCCCTTGCTATCACAAGCTGTCCCCAGAACACAACGTTCTGTTACAGCAAGAGGTGCAATCGGTATTGCTAAAAGAAGCAATAGAATCAGTAACAGGGAAAAGGAGAATATTCACTATGGGCCATATGTCTGAACACATTTTCCCATAGACACAGAATGGGTAAAACTATTTGATACATCTGGCCCTATATTTCCTCATACCCAAAAAGGATGGTACTCTCAGACCCATTCTGAATCTCAGACCACTAAATCTATATATCCTGTCAGAACATTTTCACATGGTAATTCTGCAGGATGTCATTCCACTACTACAAAAACAAGATTACATGACTGCATTAGATCTCAAAGATGCCTACTTTCATATCCCCATACATCCAGCTCGTCAAAAATACCTAAGGTTTATAATAGCAGGAAAGCACTACCAATTCAAGGTTCTTCCCTTTGGCATAGCAACAGCTCCAAGGGTTTTCACAAAATGTCTAGCTGCAGTAGCAGCTTACCTAAGAAGACAACACTTACATGTATTTCCTAATCTAGACAACTGGCTAATAAAATCAAGCAACATTATACAATGCCAGGAACACACTCAATATGCAATAGAAACACTACACACATTGGGGTTCACAATAAACTACCCAAAATCTCATCTTCAACCAGCACAGGTTCAACCTTACCTAGGTGCTATTCTCAATACCCAAAAAGCCTTAGCCTATCCAAATCCGCAAAGGATACAGGCTTTTCAAAACCTTATATCACAGATAAAGCCCAATCAACGTTACACTGTAAAGTTTATGATGAAACTATTGGGAATAGTGGCATCATGCATAGCAATAGTCCCGCATGCAAGATTAAACATGAGAACACTACAAAAGTGTTTCTCACAGCAATGGTCTCAAGCACAGGGTCAGTTGCAGGATCTAGTGTTATTATACCGCCAAACGCACAATTCTCTTCAATGGTGGAATCACAACATTTTAATAAAGGGGCGGTCATTTCAAGACCCTGTGCCTCAGACCACAATAACAGCAGACGCATCAATGACAGGTTGGGGGAGCTCACCTCAACAACCTTACCATACAAGGGGAATGGAATTCAATGCAGTCACACAAACCATTTAGAATTGTTAGCTGTGTTTCTTGCCCTAAAAGCTTTTCAACCCCTTCTCAGGCAGAAAACAGTCTTGATAAAAACAGACAATATGACGACAATGTATTATCTGAAGAAACAAGGAGGAACACAATCATCTCAACTGTCCTTTCTAGCTCAAACAATATGGAAATGGGCAATTCACAATCACATTTACTTGCTAGCAGAATAAATCCCAGGGATACACAGTCAGCTAGCGGACCTACTAAGTGGGATGCAACAACAGATACACGAATGGGAAATTCAATCTCAGGTACTTCAACAATACTTTCAAATGTGGGGAACACCAGACATAGACCTATTCGCAACAAGAGAAAATGCAAAATGCCAAAACTTTGCATCCAGACACCCACACCCTCTGTCCAAGGGCAATGTTCTATGGATCAACTGGTCAGGGATATTTGCTTACACTTTCCCCAGTTAATTCCATTTCTGGTCAACAAACTGCGTCACACCTCTCTCACTCTGATACTCATAGCCACCAAGTGGGCACAACAACATTGGTACCCAACACCCCTGGTACCCAACACCCCTAGATCTGTCAGTAGTACCTCACCACAAACTTCCAAACAGGCCAGATTTGTTAACACAGAACAAAGGTCAAATCAGGCACCCCAATCCCAGTCTTCTCAACTTAGCGATTTGGCTCCTGAAGTCATAGAATTTAGATACTTACACCTTGCATTAGAATGTATGTAAGTTCTAGAACAGGCACGTAAACCTACAACTAGGCAATTCTCTGCTAATAAGTGGAAACATTTTGTTTACTACTGTCAGCCCAAAAATATAGACCCACTTAGAGTATCAATACAAGATCTTGTATGATATCCTGCTTCATCGAAAAAAAGCAAATTTAGCTTTTTCCTCTATTAAAATTTATCTTACTGCTACACCAGCTTACTTACAAACTATACAACATATTTCTCTCTTTAGAGTTCCTGTCATTAAGGCCTTTATAGAAGGACTTAAGCATATTAATACACCAAGAACCCCACCAGTTCCTGCTTGGAATCTCAATATTGTACTCACAAGAGATTAATGGGACCACCATTCAATCAGTCAATCAATCAAAAAATGTATAGAGCGCGCTACTCACCCGTGAGGGTCTCAAGGCACTTTGGGGGGGGGGGGGGGTGGGGGGTGGGAAGGGGCGGGTTACTGTTCGAACAGCCATGTCTTGAGGTTTTTTCTAAAGAGCAGGAGGTCTTTGGTTTTGCGGAGGTTGGTGGGGAGGGAGTTCCAGGCTTTGGGGGTAAGGTATGAGAAGGCCCTGCCTCCTGTGGTGGTTCGCTAGATGCGGGGGACTGTAGCTAGTGCGAGGTCGGCTGATCGGAGGTTGCGGATGGGAGTGTGGAAGTTCACTCTTTCGTTGAGGTAGGTTGTGCCGGTGTTGTTGAGGGATTTGTGTGCGTGGATGAGGATCTTGAAAGTGATTCTTTTGTCTATGGGGAGCCAGTGAAGGGATTGGAGGTGTGGTGAGATTTGTTTGTGGCGGGGGAGGTCCAGGACGAGGCTTGTGGCTGTGTTCTGGATTCTCTGGAGTTTGCGTTTGAGTTTGAGTGTGGTGCAGGCGTAGAGAACGTAGTTTAGTCTGCTGCTGATGAGTGCATGGGTGACTGTCTTCCTGGTACCATTTGAGCCCATGCATGCATGTGATATTCAGTTTCTAACTTGGGAAGTTGCTTTCTTAGTAGCAATTACTTCATTAAGAAGAGTTAGTGAAATACAAGCATTCACTCTGGAGGAACCATTTTTCCAAGTACACAAACATAAAGTAGTACTTAGGGCAAATCTAAAAGGTTTGCCAAAAGAAGTTTCTCCTTTTCACATCAACCAAACAGTGGAATTGCCAGTCTTCTTCCCACAGCCAGACTCAATTGCTGAAATAGCTCTTCATACTCTTGACCTTAAAAGAGCTCTGTTGTGCTGTGTTGATAGAACAAAAGAGTTTAGGAAAACTAAACAGATTTTCGTTGCTTTTCAGCAACCACATAAAGGAAATCCTATCTCTAAACGAGGATTAGCTAGATGGATTGTGAAATGCATCCAAATATGTTACATTAAAGCAAAAAGACAACTTTTAATAACACCTAAAGCACATTCCACTAGGAAAAAAGGTGCTTCCATGGCTTTTGTAGGTAACTTACCAATGGCAGACATATGTAAAGCTGCCACATGGTCCACTCTACATACATTTACAAAACATTACTGTGTGGATGTATTTTCAAAGCAACAGGCCAATGTTGGTCAAGCAGTACTTAAAACTTTCTTTCAGACCACTTCAACTCCTACAGGCTAGCCACTGCTGTTTTGGGAGAAGGACTGCTTTTTAGTCTATGCATAGCATGTGTATCTGCAGCTACACATACCATCGAACGGAAACTGTCACTTACCCAGTGTACATCTGTTTGTGGCATGTAGTGCTGCAGATTCACATGCACCCTCCCTCCTCCCCGGAAGCCTGCAGTTGTTGCAGTATTTACTTGTACATGTGTGTGTCTATTTATATATATATATATACACACACATATATATATATATATATATATATATATATATATATACTCGTATATATATATATTGCATTTACATGGAAATCTTATTTACTTACTACATTTACTTGTACATTTACATTCTTTCACTCTATAACTCCTTCCTACACCCTTCTGCAGGAAAAACATTAAAAAGGAGTCGATGCCCATGCGCACTATTACGGAAAGGAGGAGTCATTCAATCCTGTGACTCAAGAGAAGACTTCTTCCAACAAAAACAACTCGTAACACTCCGAACCCAACACTAGATGGCGGACCTATGCATACCATGTGAATCTGCAGCACTACATGCCACGAACAGATGTACACTGGGTATGTGACATTTTCCATTTATATATATATATATATATATATATATATATAATAATAGGCCTGCCATGTGCAGCGTGGGGTTGGCCTATGCGGGGTGTTGGATCCACATCTCTAGATATACATAGAGGTGTATTCTTTAATAACTCCAAAACTACTGAACAGATTTACACCAAATTACAAAAAAGAGATCTTTCCTGAACAAGATCTAGCTTTCTGCCAAATTTGGTGTAATTCCGTTCAGCGTTTCAGACTGTAGTCGTCTAAAATCCCTATGGGTACTTGCAGAGGAAAGACGCTTTTTAGAACCCCTCCTCTTGACTATTCACCCCAAAACTTTACACACAGCAGCTGAGTGGCAAACTAGCATTGAAAATGTTCTGCAGATTTTTCGAATGACAACAAAGTTATTAGCAACATTATAACGTTTGCTATGGAAACTAGGTCCTACCTATAACATATATATATATATATATATATATATATATATATATATATATATATATATATACACACAAAACAAAGCTGTCCTCTGACAAAAAGCGCACTCTCAACAGGTTGCAGTTTATTTTGGAAAGTAGCAAAGCCAGTAACATTCAAAGAATTCTTTACACATTTCCCAAGTCTTACACGTTTCAGACATCTGGTCCTTGGTCACAGGCCAAATGCTTGGATTGAGCAAATAATTGCAGACACCTGATTAGTTGATTAAATACTCTGGTGAGTTACACAATGCATCCTGGTAAAGGTAGTCCTGCACGTTTGTATTACATCTTTAGTAGATATTCATTTCTGCCTTAGTAGGTTGCTAACTGGCAGCTACCTCCGTGGTGCCTGTTGTTTCCACCCTGACCTACAGAGAGGCGGAAGACAAAGTACCGCCCACCATATTTTGACCCTGCAATCCGCCACCTTTTCCGGGGTGGTACAAACGCCATCAAAAGCATGGCGGAAATAGAGCACAAATGTCAAAGGACTCGCCATTGAAGACACAGTGAAGAAAACACGCCACCATGGAACCTGAACTGCAAGTTTTTCTGATGATCTTCTACGTTATACTCCACGGGAACACCAACGCCAGTGAAGACGACGATGGTGAGTACTGCCGCCTAGCACACAAGGGGGGGGGAGGAAAACAACAGTGACACACACACACACACCCAACACATGCACACCATACACACAACCATATGCATAACAAAAACAATTTGACCATGAAAATCTGCAGAATAATGCCAAGGCAACAGGAATTTTCGAAAATGATTGTAATCAGTCCAACAATAAATTCAAAAATCCGATTTACACATTAAACAGATCTGTACACATGCATAAACAAGGGACACTTCTAGTCTATAGTTCACAGAGCCCACATGGCCACAGGGCAGAGTCCAAGGCCCCACTTGAACCCGGCCCCAATATGGAGAGAACACTGCAGGGGCGTCAGTTGGCATATAGGCAGGCACCTCAGGGGGAAGGAAGCACCTCAGCCGGATGCAGAAACAACCTCACTGGTTCTGGAGGGGGCAGCATGCCCTGTGCTTGGTACTGGGGAGTGCAAGGCCACAGTCTCTCAAGTGGGTGTCTTCCCCACTGGTTCTGGAGGGGGCAACATGCCCTGTGCTTGGTCCTGGGGAATGCAAGGGCACAGTCTCTCGAGTGGGTGACTTCCCCACTAGTTCTGGAGGGGGGAACATGCCCTGTGCTTGGTCCTGGGGAGTGCAAGGCCACAGTCTCTTATGTGGGTGTCTTCCCCACTGGTTCTGGAGGGGGCTACATGCCCTGTGCTTGGTCCTGGGGAGTGCAAGGCCACAGTCTCTCGAGTGGGTGAATACCTCACTGGTTCTGGAGGGGGCAGGCCGCACAGCAGCCCTTGGAGGTTGGACTATATGGCGTCCGTTGGTGTTAACCGCTGCTCTGTAGTGGTGGTTGTGGGAGGCTACTGCTCAGCCCCTACACCCTCCATGGCTGCACTGTGGTGCTGGTTCTGGGAGGCTCCTGCTCAGCCCCTGCACCCTCCGATGGCTGCGCTGTGGTGGTGGTGTGGGAGGCTCCTGCTCAGCCCCTGCACCCTCCGATGCCTGCACTGTGGTGGTGGATGTGGGAGGCCCCTGCTCAGCCCCTGCACCCTCCGATGGCTGCACTGTGGTGGTGGATGTGGGAGGCTCCTGCTCAGCCCCTGCACTCTCTGATGGCTGCACAACCACGGGCTCTTTGACAGCTGCTGGTGCAGGCTCCTTCCCCTTCTTTGTGGCTGGTGCAGGCTCCTGCCCCTTCTTTGTCGCTGGTGCAGGCTCCTTCCCCTTTTTTGTGAGTGGTGCAGGCTCCTTCCCCTTCTTTGTGGCTGGCGCAGGCTCCTTCCTTCCCCTTCTTTGTGGCTGGTGCCTCTTTAGTATTGTTGGCCTGGAATACTTTCCACCACGAGTAGGTGCTGCTACCACTGGGCCCGTGGACTGTTTGGCTGAGGTGCTTGGCTGGGTCCTTGCTGCCCTGCCCATACATGCAGGATGGGGGAGAGGGGTTGGGAAGAGGTCAATCTAAGAAAGGAAAAGCTTTTTAGGGATGTTGGGGCAGGAAGAGAGAGGATTAATGGGACTGGAGGATGAGGGAGTGGGTGTTGGAGGTGTTTGTCTGCTGGATTTGGCTATATGCTGTTGTGAGGTGGATGGCTTTTGGGTGTCTGAGTGCTTGCGTTTGTGTACTTTAGGAATGGGGGGACAGACACAGTGGGAGAGGACACGGGGGATGCGTGCATGGATGTTGTGGAGGTGTCTGCCAGTGAGGTGTGTGTTCTGCTTGGTGTGGTGATGATGCTGGTAGTGGATATTGATGTAGTGCATGCAGGTGTGAGTGTGGACGTAACTGGGTGGGAGGTGGAGGAGGAGGAGGGAAAGACAGTGGAAATAGTGGATGTTGTGTCTGCAAATTAATGGTGTTTGTGTGAGTGTCTGTGGGATGAAGTGTGGTGCTTGTGTTTGCCTGTGACACTCTTGGGTTTTGTCTTGTGTGCATGCTTGTCTGGCTGTGTGCTTGGGATGGGTTGGGGTTGAGGAGAATGGGACTGGGAAGTGGAAGTTGGAGTGGGGATGGTAGAAACCGGGACAATGGCTGCCATCAGAGAGGAGGCCAGAGCCTGAATCGATCTCTGTTGGGCCGCCAATCCACCCTGAATGTCCTCCAGGAATGCATTAGATTGCTGCATCTGGGCTGCCAGCCCCTGGATGGCATTCACAATGGTTGCTTGCCCTACGGAGATGGATCTCAGGAGGTCAATAGCCTCCTCACTCAGGGCAGCAGGGCTCACTGGGGCAAGGCCTGAGGTGCCTGGGGCGAAGGAGAGGCCCACCCTCCTGGGTGAGCGGGCATCGGCAACTCGCTGAGGGGTTACTGTTAGGGCAGTGCTGGTACGGGGCTGGCAGCTGTACCTGCAGCTGGGGTGGTCACAGAGGTGTCCGCCACCACCAGGGAGCTCCCATCGGAGGAGATATCAGAGTCTGTGTTGTCCCCTCCAGTCTCCGCCGTGGTGCTCCCCTCACCCTCTGTCCCAGTGGTGCCCTGAGTGTCGGTGGACTCTGCCTCCGGGGTCCTGTGGGATGCAGCTCCCTCTATCGCCGGTGCCTCTGCTCCTCCGCCAGATGATGCTAATGCACAGAAGGACAGGATGACAACACAAGAAAGGAGAAAGAGAGACAAAGGATTCACTGGGTCAATGACTGCACCAACACCACCATTGGTGTACACTGTACCCTCACACACAGGGATTAGGCCTACGCACTATGCATTGCACTACCAGTGAAATGGCCACTCAACAAGGAATTAGGAGGGGTACCCACCGCCGAATGCAGCACACCTGGGACCCACGCAGACCTGACCAGTAGTGAATACTAACAAGCTGGATAAGCAGTATTTCCCCTTCAGACCATTAGCCACCAGAAGACCTATGCTGCTATGTCTGGCCTGGCCTAGGGGCACCCACTGACACACAACCACCACCTGGATACCACCCCTCCAGCTGTGACCTTCAATGATGGCCAATGTACTCAACCCCTTGTGGCTGCTGTGCTGCCATCAAGCGCCCATCCAGCTCAGGATAGGCCAATGCCAGTATGCGGGCCATCAGGGGGGTCAGGGTCCGACGGGCACCCCTTCCTCCTTGGGAGGCCATCCTTAGCTGGGCCCCCCGCGGTCTTCAGTGCCCAGCATCTCAGTTCCTCCCACCGTTTCCGACAGTGGGTGCTCCGCCTGCCATAGACCCCTAGGGTCCACATGTCCTTGGCGATGGCACGCCATATTCCCTTCTTTTGATGGGCACTGACCTGCAGAGGCAACACAGACAGGAGAACACCATTAGACAAACAGTCCAGCCAGTAACACAAATGACCCACCATACCCGTTTCCATCACCATTGGCACACATAGCCCAGCACACAACTTGTACACCACAAAGAGGGCATCCACCCACCCCCCTTACATGAGGCCTTCACACGCACAACTCCATGCATTCATGCAACATGCATCGTGCCCACAGTGTACTCACCTGTTGGTCTGGAGGCCGATACAGCAGTCCGTACTGGGGTAGGACCCCATCCACCAGTCGCTCCAACTCCTCAGTAGTGAAAGCTTGGGCCCTTTCCCTGGTCACACGGGCCATGGTAGGTTCCAGACACAGGTCGCAGCAGCACATGCAGTGTAGGTCCTCTCCTATGGAAGGTCAGGTAACAATTGAGAAATATGATAGAAAATGGCAGTCACGTCTGCGGCGGTGCAGATCACCATTGGCCACTGTACCCCATAGGGCCCTATTTCAACCAATGAGGAATTGCACGGCAGTTCACCACACTGTCCCATATCATGTTTGCAGATTGAGGACTGCTGTTGTGGCTCCATTGATCAGTTTGTGCCAGCCTTCTCACTCTTTTGTCCCTTAGATACATACCGCTGTGGATGAATAGGAGATGGAGACATACCCCGTTGTACAGACCCCTGGTGGACTTGGCTACACTGGAGAACAGGCATATTATACTGACATATAGACTGGAAAGGGCCACAATCACGGAGCTGTGTGCCCAATTGGAGCCTGACCTGATATCTGCTATCCGTCACCCCACAGGGATCCCCCCTCTTGTGCAAGTGCTATCAGTTCTACATTTCCTGGCAACTGGTACTTTCCCAAGTGACAGTGGGCTTGGCAACAGTAATTTCACAGTCAATGTTCTCAAATGTGCTGAGAAGAGTGTTGCCTGCCTTGATAAAACACATGTGCAGCTACATTGCATTCCCCCAGGTTTAGGATTTGGCCACTGTGAAGGCTGGATTCTATGCAATAGGATATATCCCCAATATGATTGGTGCGATTGACAGAACACATATTGCATTTGTCCCCCCCAGCCAGAATAAACAGGTGTTCAGGAATTAGAAGAGTTTCCACTCCATGGATGTGCAGATGGTGTGCTTGGTGGACCAGTACATCTCCCACGTCAATGCTAAGTATCCTGGGTTGGTGCATGATGCTTTTGTCCTGAGGAATAGCAGCATACCAAATGTGATGGCTCAACTACAGAGGCACAGGGTCTAGCTAATAGGTGAGCCCTGGTTCCCACCCAGTATATGTTGGTGTATGGTTAGGTGTGGGCCATGTATGATAGTATGTGGCTAAATGTTGTCCCTCAATATTTGCAGGTGACTCTGGTTACCCAAACCTATCATGGCTGCTGACCACTGTGAGGAATGCCAGGACAAGGGCAGAGGAACGTTATAATGAGGCACATCTGCGATCCAGAAGGATCATTGAAAGGACCTTTGGTCTCCTGAAGGCCAGGCTCCGGTGCCTCCATTTGACAGATGGATTTGTGTGCTACTCACCCAAGAAGGTCTGCCAGATAGTAGTGGCATGCTGCATGTTACACAACCTGGCCCTCAGACGACATGTACATTTTCTGCAGGAGGAGGAGACTGAAGATGCACCTGTGGCAGTAGTGGACCCTGTGGACAGTGAGGATAAGGAGGCAGAGGATGAGGATGTGGACAACAGAACATCTGTGATCCGTCAGTACTTCCAATGACACACAGGTGAGACAGTGCAACTTTACATTTCTAAGACTTTTTTTGTATTCTGTGTGGCATTGGCATGCTGGTATTTCACACTTCTTTGCCCACTTACTGTTACCACTGGATATTCATTTTACAGATGTTGGTGATTTGACAAATACCCCTGGTGTGATCACAACAGCCAGCTACAGGTCATTAATTCTATGCTCGTTCTATGTACAGTTCATTTGCAATGGTTGTAGCTGTTCCAATCAATACATATTTGAAATACATGACATACTCGAAGTCAAATTTTATCCAATGGTGTTTATTGTAGTGCTAATATATAGAGGGGAAAGTGCAATGGAATGGGGTGATGTTTGTAGCACAGGTGCATTGTCCATGGGGACATAGGAAAGGGAGCAATTGCAGTTTAAGGTGGACAAGGTGACTGAGTGGGACACAAGAGGGACAATCAGGAGAGTCTCATTTCCTGGCGGTGGTCTTGGCAAGTGTCTCTGGCTTCTGTCTGGTTTGCAGGTATTGTTTGCGTGGTGGTTCACCTTCTGCAGGGGGAGGGGTGCTGGTGGACTGTTAGTCCTGTGGCGGGGCCTCCTGACCACTAACGGCAGTGGAAGTTGAGGGCTGTTCAGATGACTGGCTAGTGGCAGGGGCCCGCTGGTGTGACACTGCCTCCCTCATAATGTTGGCAATGTCTGCCTGCACCCCTATAGTGAGATCAGGGTGTTGATGATGACCTGCAAGTCCTCCCTGATACTGTCCCTCCTGCAGCCACCTGTTGTCCTACATGTTTTCTAGGATCTGGCCCATCGTGTCCTGGGAATGTTGATAGGCTCCCAGGATATCTGAGAGTGCGTCCTGGAGAGCTGATTCCCTGGTCCTGTCCTCTCCCTGGCGCACAGCAGTTCTCCCAGTGTCCCTGGTGGCCTGTGCTTCTGTCCTCTGAACCGTGTGCCCACTGCCACTGACCCTAGGTCCCTCATTATCTTGGGTGTGAGGTGTGGCCTTGGGTCCCTGTACAGGTGGGCACACTGCTGATTGACGTATCCTGGGGACAGAGGTTTGGGGACGCTGGGTGGGCACTGTGATGTTGGTTATTGATAGGGGAGGCTCTGTGGTGGTCTGTGAGTAGGCTTGGGTGACCAGCTGTCCAGTGGTCCCTGATGGGCCAGGTAGATCGTCCAGATCCTGAAGACCAGAGTTACTGTCATCACTGTGGGCCTCTTATGTTGGGGGACTGGATAGTGATGGCACCTCCTCTCCAGTGACATTGGCTGGGGCACCTTTGGGGATGTAAAGGATGTATTATGCTTCATGTGTATGACATATTGTACATCCCTGGCTTCCCCTCTATGGTTGGTGTTGTCCTGCCAGCTTTTACTTGTGTATGTTGGTGTATGGTGGGATTGTTAGTTTCTCTATGCTGTGCCTGCTTTAGTGATGAGTGTCCATGCAAGGCTGTGAGGGGTGCCAATGCATTGGTACAACATGTAGGGCTTGGCATTGGGATTAGTGCGATGTGATGGTGAAATGTGTGGGATGGAGTGGAGTGATGGGAGTCAGGGTGAGGGTGTGTATTGGCATGCAGGTATGGGGGGGTGATAATTGTTGAAAGTTGACTTACCAGAGTCCAGTCCTCCTCCAACTCTGGCCAGACCCTCAGGATGCAGTAATGCCAAGACTTGGTCCTCCCATGCTGTGAGTTGTGGGGGAGGAGGTAGGGGTCCACCGCCGGTCCTCCGTATGGCAAGCTGGTGTCTTTCTGCAATGGAACGTACCTTCCCCCATATGTCGTTCCTCCTCTTCCTGATGTCGTCTCTTGTTCTGGGGTGCTGTCCCAAGGGTTGACCCTATCCATGAATTTCCGCCATAGCTCCATCTTCCTTGCTATTGATATTTGCTGCACCTGTGCTCCAAATAGCTGTGGCTCTACCCTGAGGATTTCCTCCACCATGACCCTTAACTCCTCCTCAGTGAAACAGGGGTGCCTTTGTGGTGCCATGGGTGTTATGTCATGTGTGTTGGTGAGGGTGTGTTGGGTAATGTGTTAGGGTGTGTGATGTGGAGTGCTTGAGGGGTGTATGGGTGTGAGTGGTGTGTGGCTCTAGTTGTCAAAGTTGTCTTGGTGTCAGTCTTATGCCAATGATTTGTAATCGTAAGGGTTTGTGGGTACTGTGGTGTGTTTTATAGTGGTGTGAGTGTGGTGTGTGTATGGGTGTCAGGTGTGTGTTGTTTGAATTGTCCATTGTGGTGTTGTTTTGTCTGTGGGTGTCCATAGTGAGAGCAGCGGTATGTACTGCCAATGGTTTGCTGCCGTTGAATGTCCGCCGTGGTGATTCGTGGGTCATAATGTGATGGGCGTTGTTCTGTTGGCGTAATGGTGTAGGTTTTGGGACTGCCAGTTTATCACTGACTTTTGGTCTGGCGGATTTGTGTATGTGGCTGAGTTCTGTCAGATTGGTGTGTGTGTGTCGTAATATGGTGAATGGATATCTGCCACCTTAGCGGTAAGATGGCGGCTGTTAGTGTGGCGGTAAGCGGGATTTTCCGCCAATGTCATAATGAGGGCCTTAATGCTATTTCTGCTGTGATTTTCTGTTGCCTCTAAAATTGCTGTCTACGGTTCTCCTGAACCATTACTGTTTGTTTTGGTGTATGTATGTACTACATGTATATCAAAAATAAGCCCTATTTTTAAGAATTGGTGTTGGATTTCTTTCGCATTGTGTCTGTTACTTATTGTCCATGTTTGGGCTGTGAAATGCTTAGCACATGTTCTTCTAAGTAAGGCCTGACTGCTCTTTGCCCCACTAACAGGACTGAGCTAAGGATTTATTAGTGTGAATCCAATGACCATTTCTGGGGTATTGTGAGAGTATTTGATGGTGAGGACTAACCCCCACACCACATAATTCTCCACTTTCCCAATATACATATATATTTCCTAGTGGAAGCCGCCACTACGACCATGTTTTCATTGAAAAAGCATTTTTGACTTACCTGTATCTTCGGCACCGTTAGACAAATCTTTACAATTTCTTTTTTTTTTTTTTTTTTTTTTTAGTGTGCCAGCGATTCTTGCTGTGCATGGGAAGTTTTGGGGGTGATTCGTCAAGTGAGGGCAAGAAAAAGAAGGGGTGTCAAAAAAAGTGTGTTTTCCCATGTTAATTCCCATATGAGTTTTGAACAAGACTACAGCCCAAGCCACTGGACTGAATTACATGAAATTTGGCAGTAAGTTAGGTTTTGGTACGCAGATTACGCTTTTGTATATTCAATGTAAATCCATTCAGTAGTTTTTTTAGATATTAAAGGGAAATTAAATTTGTATATCTAGGACAGCAGATCCTTCGCAACAATTTTGCGACGATCACAGCAAATTCAGGAACACATGTGCCACCAGGAATGCTGTGATTGGCTGGCCACAACCTGATCACAAATTTGCAGCCACCATGTTAGGTAACGAGACACAGTCCCCGGGGCTGCAAAATTAAATGAAAAGTAGAGTAAGGGGTCAGGTTGGTGGTACCCTGACCCCAGGGATGTGATATAAGGGTTTTTAAGACTCAAATTGAGTCCTTAAGTTTTTTTTTCACTCCGCGCGATATTCAGGAATACATTGCGACGCTCAGCATGGCCCTGTGTAATGTTACAACGAATACGTAAATATCTTCGACAACAAAAAAAACACTCACATTCATTCATACTAATTCATTCACTCATTCACACACATACACCCCCACTCACAGACCCTCACACACACACACACACACACACAGACCCACTCAGACACTTCTGGACCCACTCACAGATCCACTCGGACCCTCACAGACCCACTCAAACCCTCACGCACCCACTCACAGACCCACTCACACACTGATGCACTCAGACCCTCATGCACCCACTCAGACCCTCATGCAGCCACTCACAGACCCATTGAGACACTGACACACCCTCTGACAGACCACCACAGAGATACTCACACACCCACTCAGGCACTATTGAACCCACCCCCAGACCCACAGCATCACACACCCATTGAGACACTATTGAACCCACATACAGAGCCAATGAGACACTGATCCTCCCACTCAGAGACCCACTTAGACACTATTGAACCCACTCACAGACCCAATCAGACACTGATACATGCACTCATAGTCCTAGACACTTACACACCCACTCAGACAATGTCAAACCCACTCAGAGAATGACGCACCCACTTATAGACCCACTCAGATCCTTACATACCCACTCATAGACCCACTCATGCTCCCACACCCAGACATACACACTGACTCACACACCCACTAAGACACTGATGCACCCATTCTCACACCCAGACAGACATGCTCACAGCCACTCTTACACTCAGATACACCCTCCCATACCTATTCTCACACCCAGAGAGACAGGACATGGCCAACTTTCGCTACGCACAGTGTGGGGTTGGATGGTTAGGGGGATTGGCTGCGGTGTCTGGCCACAGGCCAGGCAGTGCTTGGTGCAGGTTTTGGTGATTATAGGGGTTGGTTGCATGGCCTGACCGCAGGGTTTGGCTGGGTATAGTGGTTGGCCGCACGGCTGAGGAAAGTGCGCAGTGCAGGGTTGGGCTGTTACAAGCCCTGCTGCACACTCCCGAAGGTCGTAAGCAGCGTGCGGTTGGGTTAACGTAATGAAAATTACTTTAAGTTAAAAAAGCTGTAGAAAATCACTGAAAAGAAACAGAGGTTACAGGCACATTATAGTTATGAAATAAACATTTAAAAAAAATAGAAAATCACTTTAAAAAAAACAAAGGTTACAGGAACGTTATAGTTAGACTCACATTTTAAATGTACAAAACCATAGAAATGTATGTTATAGAGTTATCTCAAGTAACCATAACTCATGCCCTAAGGTGAAGTGTAACTTGTGCTCTCGACATGCACTGCTAATTACCCTGCATAAAACATCACTCATGACATCATTATTAATATCAAAGTAGCATTTGCAGCAAAATTATTTAGCAGAAGGTGGGTTTTCTCTGAGAGCTTGGAGTGAGGTATGCATGATGAAGGTAATAAAAATGTGACAACTTGAATCTTGCATTCCCCGACACCTTCCGAACTATCACACTTGTCACTGTCTGTCAGTTAGTAAGGCACCTGTAACCACCTCTCAGGCGTGCCTAGCCCTCTATGGAGGCTTGGGATAATCAAACTTCAGAGTCCTGTACATCAATGTGACCGAATGCAGTGATGTACTAAGCTGTAAAGGACTTTCAAGAATGTGTGTCATGGGAGGGGTATTGTAGAAGTTAGACTACAATTCCCTTGCTGTTCCAGGGAGTTTTGCATATTGTAGGAATTACCCAGGACCAACTCCAAATAAGTCCTGCACCTCCTATAAGACAGTAAACATATCCCCAAGATATGTCGCCAAGCCCCTTCTTCCTGATCCATAAAGAGAACGTCAGGTACCACCCTGCAGAAATGGCTAGCCCACACCAGTGGTACAAGGATACTATTTAATAGCTTGAAGAAATAAGATGTCAGAGTACAAAGTGCATTTTGTAGATGATACAAACATCGCAGCAGTAGCACCATCTTAGCTACTGACAGTCTTTCTTGATCCAGAGCACCAGCAGCTCTGGGGCCAGGGCAAACCGGACAGGCAGCCCTGTTGTATGCCCCTTCAATAGACCAGACTTCCAACACTGTCCCAGCCAATTGGGCCTGCACCGTAGCAGTGCTACGGTCCAGAATAAGTCCACATTAGTCCTCCTTTACTTACTGTCCAACTATTAATTGCAGTCTATTAGCCAGAACTTTACAGAGGACCTTAGTATCTGTGTTGATTATGGTCAACAGTCCATATGAGGCTGGATCAATCAATCAAATGATTTATATAGTGCAACTAATTACCTGGGGGTATCCTGGCACTTGGGCTCGAAGGTTCAGTGAACAGCCAGGTCTTCAGTGCCCTTTGGAGTACCTTTAGAGAGGAGGAGGTCTGTAGATGCAGGAGGGAACTGTTCCACGTCTTGGCTGCCAGGTAGGAGAAAGAGCGTCCTTCACTTCTGCTGTGGTGGATGCTGGGCGTGTGAGCAATGGAGAGGAACATGGAGCACAGTTGTCTTGAGGGATGGTGGAAGCTGAGACTTTGGTTGATGTAGGCGGGTCCCTGCTTGTGGACATCCTAGTATGCGTGGATCAGCAGTTTGAATTGGCATCTTTTCTGTATGGGGAGCTAACTGAGTCTTCTGAGGTGAGGGATGATGGGTGTTTGAAGGGGGAGGTCAAGGATGAGTCTGGAGGTGGTCTTCTGTATGGTCTGTAGTCTCTTTAGGAGGTTGGTGGAGATCCCTGCTTAGAGTGCGTTGCCGTAGTCCAGTCTGCTGGTGATGAGGGCCTGTATGATGGTACATCTGGTGTCTCGGGGCGGCCACTTGAAGATTCTTCATAGCATGCGTAGAGGAAAGAAGCAGCCTGAAAAAAATGCGTTACTGTGGTATCTCATGGTCAGCTTGGTGTCCAGCATGATGCCAAGGTTTCTGGCATGTTCTGCAGGAGTGGGTGACTGTCCTAGATCCGTGGGCTACCAGGAGTCATTCCAGGCGGTGGCGTCGTTGTTGAAGATGAGTACTTCATTTTGCCAGGGTTCAGTTTCAGACAGTTGTCTTTCATCCCTGTTGAAAACTCTTGTCATGTGAGTTGATTCTGGTGCTGGTGGGGTCTTTGGAGAGGGAGAGGATGAGTTGGGTGTCAGCTGCGTAGAATATGATGTAGAGTCGGTGGGATCTGATAATGTCTGCCAGGAGGGTCATGTAAATGTTGAAGAGGGTGGGGCTGAGGAATGATCATTGGGGGACACTGCAGATGATGTCTTTGGGTTTGGAGGTGAATGGGTGCAGGCGTACCTTTTGAGTTCTTCTGGTGAGGAAGGAGGTGATCCATTTGAGTGCATCTCCTTGTATTCCAATGTGGTGTAGTCTTGTGATCAGTATGTGGTGAGATACAGTATTGAAGGCTGCTGAGAGATCAAGGAGGATGAGTGTGGCCATTTCTCCTTGGTTCGAGGAAGGCTCAGTTATCATTGGTTGCAGCTATCAGAATAGTTTTGGTGCCATGGTTACTGTGGAATCTAGACTGAGAGGTGCTGAGGATGTGGTTCTGTTCCAGATGGCTCATGAGGTGCCTGTTGATAGCATTCTTCAGGACCTTGGCCAGGAAGGGGAGAAAGGTCCTTAATTTTTTAGGTCGGCTGATGGCTTATTGAGTAGTGGTTTGACCTCAGCGTGCTTCCAGTCTTTGGGGAAAGTGGCTGTGGCAAGAGAGGTGTTGAATAGAGTGGTGAGTTTGTGGCTTATCCAGTGGTTTCTGAGGTAGAAGATGTGGTGTGGACATGGATCTGTGGGAGCTCCTGCGTGGACGGTGCTCGCAATGGGGTGGGGGTGTCCTGGGGAGTGAGATAATTCCTTGTGGTCAACTGGTGGCAGTGAGGTGGAAGAGAGAAGAGAGCATGTCTGCACAGGCTGGTGTTTGAGGTTTGTGTAGATGGTGCTGATAGTATAATGGAAAAAGTTGTTGAGGTTGTTGCAGAATTACTGAGAGGCGGCTATGCTGTTTTCTGTGGCCATGGGATTGGAAAACTCCCTGATGATTTTGAAATGTTGTTTGCTATGGTTGGAGCTGGCGTTGATTCTGTCGGCTAGGACACTCTATTCTCTTATCATACTGCAGTAGTGGCTGAGGGAGGTCTTGAAGGAGGTCCTGTTCAGGGTGTTCTTGCATGCCCACCATCTTCTTTCCAGTCATTTGCAGTCACACTCCACTCAGCTTCAAGGTCATGCATATGATGCCTTCTCACATAGTCGACGGAAGGGTACCCACCAGCTGCGCTTCATTAAGGTTCTCCAAGAGATTCTCAAAGAGATGTAGTAAGGATTGATATGACTCTGCCGTGAAGCTATCACCACCTGGTGTCTTACCTTTGAGCATTGCACGTAGTGCCTCTCTAAGTTCTTTCAAGGTGAGATCTGCCTCAAGTCCCTTCATCAAAGCTTCTGGGACCTTAGGGACCCTTACACCCACCACATATCTCTTGATGATGTCAGGCACATCAGTATCTCCTCTCTTATAAACACCCTGAAGATGTCCCCGGAAAACGTAATTTCTAGCTTTCTGTTTGATTGCCATTGTCCCATCCGTAAACTCCAAGCAACACACCGGTGGTGTCTCTGATTCGTGCATTAACAACCAGGCAGGTAGGTGGCCAGGCTTGTCCCCCTTCTTATGCAGTCCCAGGCGATCAGCTTTAAGCATGAACTTGTCCATCCTGTCCTGTGCATCCTTGACTTGACACCCTAGGTCTAGCAGCTCCGGAAAGGCTGCCAGTGATGCCCCTTCCTTCTGCTGCACATATGCTAGCTTACCCTACTTATACACCAGATCCCTCTGGAATTATTTCTTCACCCCATATGGTTTGCTTGTGCACACTCCCTCACTATCACCTTCATTGCCTCCCATTTGTTTGCTCTTGTACATGTGCAACCTCAGTTAGCGGTTGCTTAGCCATCAAGCATTTCAGAGATGTCAGCTGGACACATCCCATCTGTCAAAGTGTCTGGTGGCAGTCTCCCCCCCCCATTGAGATGGTCAGTCCCCACCCTTCATAAACAGATAATAAGCAGCAGGGGATGGTCAGAGAGGAAACTACCAAAGTACTTGGCACTCACATTTTTACGCATGCCAAGACCAGCAACCAATATGCTGTTCAGTCTGCTGTAAGTGTTGTGAGTGGGGTGACTAACACGAATATTCCTCAAATGTTGGGTGAAGTGCCCACCAAACATCCGCAAAGCCTGAATTTGTCAACAAGAGTTAAAGCCGCTGTGATGCACAGTTTTGTGTGCTTCCTTGGTGGCGTCCTATTGTTTGTGCCAACCAGAGTACAGTTGAAGTCTCCAGCCCAAAGCATGTGGAACCCTACATATTCAGTCAGAAGTGCCTGCTTTTTATAGTATTCACATTTGTTTTTATTTGCATTTTCAGAACACCCTGTACTGACAACAACACAGCAACCACAACTTGAAATGAAAACCCATATCTATCATGTACAGCATAATTTCCTCAAAATTAAAAGACACTAATTAAAGGCAGCGAGAGAAACACACATACAGATAATAAGACCCCTGTTCCACTGGTGTCACCTCCCTATTGTCCCTCCGGGGCTGAAAGCAGATAGGTTGTGAGGGGGGCTTTAATGTTCTTGCCTGCATTTTAAAGTAGTAGCTTGCATTGTCAGTGTTCGATGCTTAGGTATGGAGTATGCACAGCTCCGTCCCATCTAGCAACCCAACTGTCAGCACCTAGGTACTCCAAAGTAGACCTAGAAGGTCATTAAGCTTAAAGGGTATCCCCAGTGCTATCCACACTGATAAACCTCTAGCATATTGAGAGTATGTATCCAGAGTACGTGGCCGAGTATACTCTCCCCCCACCCCCTTCATTTTTTCATACTTTTCTGGGCTTCCATCTCCATAAGGTGGGTCTCCTGCAGGCATGCAAATGCTATTTTTTTAAGCTTCACGTAGGTGAGCCCCTTACAGCGCTTTGTGCACCCACTAAGTCCCCGGGCATTCCAGGAGATAATGTGATAGTTATTTACCATGGTTGTGTGGTCATAGACATAGAGAAGAGTCCAAGGGCTCCAAGTACAGCAAAGAGCCAAGAGTTCCAAACTCATCCAAGGGCAAGGGGGCCAAGGAGGAACTATGCGATCAACAGCAGATATCAAAAAGGTCAACATAGAGCAGTAAAACATTTAAAGTATTAGAAATATTCACTCTACCAACAATTCCTCCCCGGAGAGTCAGACAAGGAACAAATAGGTCAGTCTGCCCATGTGATCCTAACTAATTTAATAACCTAGCAAATTTACCCAACTTCTGTCCCGTTAATCCTGTACAAGTCAACTCACACCCCCAATCCCCAAGAGGACACAGGTCACTCCGAGCCTCTTCTCCTGGGCCCAGCTGACCTGCAGGTAGGGACCTATCACATAGGCCTCTCACTGCATCTGTCTGGCCCCCACATCAGCCATACTACTCTCCACTTTTAATGCTTACCCAGGGCCTGGAGCCGGACAATGCCCATCATGCACAGTGTGGATCTCGCACTCTCAGGGAGTCAGGAGTCTGCACGGGCCTCACCTGTCAGCCCTGCCATCCTCTCTCTGAGCTGTCCTGCAGTGCAGATGTCAGGCAGTGCCACCCAGTCTCTAGCGATGACTGTTCCTCCTTCTGTTCTCCAGTCCAGACAACCATCAGGAGCCAGGTAGCACCATCTGGGGCAGGCAGTATTTAGTCCCGTTCAAAGATGCAATCCTTTCTGATGTTCACCCTCCTCCACATGAGTCATCTCCAGGTGGTGCACTGGCTTCTTCACAGCTGCTACCTTCCTCGAGTCGCCAACACCTCCAGGTCAGCTGCTGTAGGTCAGACTTTGGGAGCAGCCCTTATAGTGGCAATTCAACTTTTATATGGGGAGGATTATGCAGGATGTTAACGGGGGATAACGGAGCTCCCCCGGAAAATGTCTTCTCGGACATCTTACCTGGCAATGCACCCATGGTTCTGAGTAAAAGATGCACTTCCACTTTCAGCAGCAGCCTGCCAGTTGATTTTCCAGTGCTCTCTGGCAGTTTTCTAAAGTGTTCTAATGAACAACTGGAACAGAGGTTCACCAGTTATTGTTTACTGAGGTAACTATAACTTGCGCCGCCACCATGCACTGCTTATGACTTCACATATTACATCACTCATGTAAATGATGTCACATTGATGATGTCATCAGTGATGACCATTAACATTGCTGCAGCAAGCTTATCAGTCCCATGTGGCATAGTCACATAGTACGTGTGGTGAAGTATTTTAAGTTGAATAAGATGGAACTGGGCGGCCACCACAGTCTCCCTTGTGGTCACAGCTTCCTCCCTCCAGGCCTCATCCTCAAGCTGGCCTAGACTCAGAACCATGCCTCCATCACCGTCACCATTGGGTCTGGCTGTTGATGCAGCAGTGTCTGTTAGAGAGCAGACAGCTCATGCATTTTAATTTCAGTCAGCAGAATTTTGGCCTCAAGCAGTGAATAACCTGGAACTTCAGTGTCTGTGGGTAGCAGTGGCGGCACCTCGGCTAAGGCGGAGAAGCATTGCCCCACTGCCTTATGTAGTGGACGAAAGGGAAAAATAAAATGATAATAACATGTTGTTGCTTTGGCCAGCCATGTTGGGCCTGCAAAACAGTCATGCACACTTTGCATTTCTCCACATGCCTGTATTGAACAGCCGTGAGGAGAAAGTGCACAGGGCCCTACTCCCTGTCAGAGCACCAAAGCAGGGCGCTCTGACCAATCACGACACTGCTGTCATGCTGTTGCAGCAGTGTCATGATTGGAGGGGAGTCTGGAAGCCTTCTACTTCCGGGAGTCTGAAGAGGAAGGAGAGACTGAACCGTCTCTCCCAACATAAAGGTACTTTTTTAAATGTTACTTTTTTTTAATACCCCCTCGCCCCGACACCCCCTTTGACAAGTGGCCACCACTGGTGGATAGATAGGGGGGTGAGGGCAAATCTAAGCTGGATAAACGAAAGAACTGGGAGCGTTGAAGTTGATATTCAGTCTGCACCCATGAGAAAACCTTAAAGGACCCATTTGTGAGAACGTCCCCCAGCATTGTGATGCCAGTGGCAACCCACTTGGTGAATCCACAAAGCTTCAATACCTGGAGGAGTCTGGCCCACTCCACAGCAGATTCTCTAGCGTCAATCAGTCAGCCCACCCTGTGTTTTTTGTGGCTATTTTCCATTCAATCACTGTTAGAAATGGGGTCTCTAGTTGGCCGTGGTTTGCACCCTGTCCAAGTAGGAACCCTCACTCTAGTCAGGGTAAGGGAGTCACACAGCTAAGATAACCCCTTCTCACCCCCTTGGGGGCTTGGCTCAAGCAGTCAGGCTTATCTCAAAGGCAATGTGTAAAGTATTTGTATACACACACAGTAACACAGTAAAAATACCACTAAAGTACTCCGCACCAGTTTAGAAAAATAGCCAATATTTATCTAAGTAAAACAAGACTAAAGTGACAAACTTCCATCATACATAAGTAAAAATATGATTTTTCAAAAATTAAATGTTGTATAGTGCTTAAAAACACAATAGCTCCACCTGGAGCTATCACGGCATCCTGATGGAGTTGTTTCCAATGGTCTGACACCACTTGTTAGGGAGCATGGGATGGTCACGGAGTAGCAAGGACCTCCTAGTACAGTACCTTGGAAAATGATGAGGAAACAAAGATGTTGAATGGAGTTGGGGAGGTAAAGCGTTGCTGGAGCCTGTGCGGTGTCAGTTCCTTACTGCTGCTAGGGAGGTGAGGCGGCCTTGGTTTTAACACATGAGTTACCTACAACCGACATGGGGGGTAGATGAATCCAGCAGGTCAAGATGTGAGGCATTTACACCACCACAGTGCTGCAAGTTCTGCAGTGGAGTCAGGTGTTCCAGACATCAGGGCCACGGCACTCGGGACTCATGCTGTGGTGGGACTTAGGAGGTGGTACGGCAGCATCAGACCTGTGTGGAAGGTCATGGTTGTTGCACTCAGTGGGGACCACGGCTCTAGTGCAAGTGGCGGCGTG
Source organism: Pleurodeles waltl (assembly GCF_031143425.1). Lineage (NCBI taxonomy): Eukaryota > Metazoa > Chordata > Amphibia > Caudata > Salamandridae > Pleurodeles > Pleurodeles waltl. The sequence goes on from NC_090442.1 coordinate 1,016,303,127, forward strand.
GAGCCAGAGAGTGGCACCTGTTCTGAAGTCGCTCTGAAGTCAATATGCTTAGTTTCCTCTTGATTGCACCAGAGCTCACTTCCAAGGGACCAGGAACTGGATTTGGAACCACTTGGCAAGTCAGGACTCTCTCACAAGAGAGCCTAGGTGCTAGCAGGTGAAGTCTTTGATGGCCCGGAGGCAAGCTCAGTTCAAGCCCTTGGAGAACCTTGGAAAGCAGGATGTAGAAAGCCAAGCCCAGTGCTTTCACAACCAGGACAAAAACAGCCAGCCGCATGGCCAGCACAAGAAATCAACAGACGGAGTGTCAGTCCCTCCTACAGCACCCAGCTCTTCTTCCTGGCAGAATGGCCATAAGTGTTCTACCCTTGTGGTGTCAGAGATCCAGTACTTATACCCATTTCTGTCTTTGAAGTAGGCAAACTTCAAAGAAAAGTCTTTGTAGTGCACAAGACCCTGCCTTTCCATGCCCTGGCCCCAGACACACTCCAGGGGGTTGGAGACTGCTTTATTTAAGAACAAGCACAGCCCTATTCAAGTCCAAGTGTCCACCCCTCTAGCTCAGGAAGACCCATCAGCCTGGTGATGGACCATCAGGATATGCAGGACACACCTCAGCTCCCTTTGTGTGACTGCCTAGAGTGAATCTACAAATAGTCCATATTAGAAATGGGATCTTTGGTTGGTAGTCAGGTTACCCCCTGTCCAAGCAAGGACCCTCAATCTAGTCAGGGGAAAAGAGAATCACCCTCAGCTAACCCCCGCTCACCCCCTCGGTAGCTTGGCACGAGCAGTAGGCTTAACTTCAGAGTGCTAAGTGTAAAGTATTTTTACCAACACACACAGTAACTTAATGAAAACACTACAAAATGACACAACACAGGTTTAGAAAAATAGAAAATATTTACCTAAACAAAACAAGACCAAAACGACGAAAATCTACACTACACTAAAAATGCAAAAAGAGTCTTCATGTCATTTTAATCACAACGCTAACGCTGTTAGCGTGAAAATGTACCTTGGGTGCGTCAAAAATAACCCTGCAAAGGCAAGTGTGCGTCAAAAAGGGCTTGCAATGCGTCAGTTTCACTCACGAGCGAGACCTTGCGTCGTTTCTCCTTTAGTCGGGTCGGGTCGGCGTGCATCGTTTCTTCTCTCCGAAGGAGAGCGATGCATCGATCCGGTCATTTTTACACGCCCAGCGGTGTTTGCATCAGAAATTCAGCTGCACGATGGTCCGAAAACCATGCAGCCTGGGTTGCGATCTCACCAGCCTCCGTTACCGATGCTGTTCGTCGTTTCTCCAGCCGCGGGCATTGATCTTCCGGTCGCGTTTCAGGCGAGCGTCAATTTTCAGCCGCAAAGCATGTCGATTTTTCAGCCACAGATCGGAGTTGCGTTGTTCTTTTCCCTGCACGGCGGTCTGTGCGTGGATTTCTCACTCTTGGGCTGCCAGCTTCTCTTCTGAGGGTCCCAGGAACTGGATGGGCACCACTTGGCAGTGTAGGAGTCTCTCCAGAGGTTCCAGGTGCCGGCAGAGAGAAGTCTTTGCTGTCCCAAGTCTCAGACAACAGGAGGCAAGCTCTAAATCAAGCACTTGGAGAACTTCACAAGAAGGATGGCAACACAAAGTCCGGTCTTTGTTCTCTAGCACAGGCAGAAGCACCAACTGCAGGATAGCTCCACAAAGCACAGTCACAGACAGGGCAGCTCTTCTTCCTCAGCTCTTCAGCTCTTCTCCATGCAGAGGTTCCTCTTAGTTTCCAGAAGTGTTCTAAAGTCTGTGGTTTGGGGTGCCCTTATAATACCCATTTTGCCCTTTGAAGTAGGCTTACTTCAAAGGAAAGTATCTCTTGAATGTGAAATCCTGCCTTGCCCAGGCCAGGCCCCAGACACACACCAGAGGGTTGGAGACTGCATTGTGTGAGGACAGGCCTAACCCTTTCATGTGTGAGTGACCACTCCTCCCCTCCCTCCTAGCACAGATGGCTCATCAGGAAATGCAGACTACACCCCAGCTCCCTTTGTGTCACTGTCTAGTGAGAGTTGCAACCAGCCCACCTGTCAAACTGACCCAGACAGGGAATCCACAAACAGGCAGAGTCACAGAAATGGTTTAAGCAAGAAAATGCCCACTTTCTAAAAGTGGCAGTTTCAAACACACAATCTTAAAATCAACTTTACTAAAAGATGTATTTTTTAATTGTGAGCTCAGAGACCCCAAACTCCACATCTATCCTATCCGCTCCCAAAGGGAATCTACACTTTAATCATATTTAAAAGTAGCCCCAATGTTAACCTATGAGAGGGACAGGCCTTGCAACAGTGAAAAATGAATTTAGCAACATTTCACTGTCAGGACATATAAAACACATTACTATATGTCCTACCTTAACCATATACTGCACCCTGCCCTTGGGGCTACCTAGAGCCTACCTTAGGGGTGCTTTACATGTAAGAAAAGGGAAGGGTTAGGCCTGGCAAGTGGGTACACTTGCCAAGTCGAATTTACAGTTTAAAACTGCACACACAGATACTGCAGTGGCAGGTCTGAGCCATGTTTACAGGGCTACTAATGCGGGTGGCACAACCAGTGTTGCAGGTCCACTAGTAGCATTTGGTTTACAGGCCCTGGGCACCTCTAGTGCACTTTACTAGGGACTTACTAGTAAATCAGATATGCCAATCATGGATAAACCAATTAACCATACAATTTACACGAAGAGCATATGCACTTAAGCACTGGTTACCAGTGGTAAAGTGCTCAGAATTCAAAAGCCAAGAGCAACAGGTCAGAAAAAATAGGAGGCAGGAGGCAAAACGATTAGGGATGACCCCGCATAAGCAAAAAAAGTCCAACAGTCCAACTGTCATCCTGACCCAGACGTGTATTCCACAGACATGCAGAGGCACAGAATGGTTATGTGAGAAAATGACCACTTTGTAAAAGTGGCATTTCAAACTTACAATTTAAAAACCGACTTCACCAAAAGATGCATTTTTAAATTATGAGTTCAGAGACCCCAAACTCCACATCTCTATCTGCTCCCAATTTGAAATTATACTTAAAACATATTTACCCTATGGAAGAGATAGGCCTTTCAATAGTGAAAAACAAATTTAGCAGTATTGCACTATCAGGGCATGTTAAACTTGGCATTAGTGCCCTACCTTTTAAATACAACGACCCTTCCAAATGGGCTGCATTGAGCCTACTTTAGGGGTGACTTACATGTAGTAAAAAGGAAGGTTTGGGCCTGGCAACTGGGTGCACTTTCCAGGTTGAAATGACAGTTCAAGACTGCACACACACACACACACACACACTGCAGTGGCAGGTCTGAGACAGATTTGCAGGGCATCCCATGTGGGTAGCACAATCATTGCTGCCGGCCTACTAGTAGCATTTGATTTACATGCCCTGGGCACACATCCTGCCTTATACTAGGGACTTAGTAGTAAATCATATATACCAATCACCAATTACATTTTAGACAGAGAACCTATGCACGTTAGCACTGTTTAGCAATGGTAAAGTGCCCAGACTCCCAAAGTCAACAAAAACAGGTCATAATAATTAGGAGGAAAAAGGTAAAATGTTTAGAGATAACCCTGCAAAAATTGCCAGGTCCAACAATCGGTATCACTCATGTGGAAGGGAGCACAGTGCGTGGCCATTCACCGCGTATAGTAAGTGTGGAAGGCAGTCTCAACCCAGGACCCATCTCTTCACCAAGCCAGGTCCCTAAACCCCTCAAACCACCAGTCATTGAGCACCAGAAGATGATCTGCTCTGTAGCATAGCACAAGGTCCAGGGTGGCAAGGCCCCCTTCAAAGATGGGTCTACAGCACTTTTTAAGGTATCCCTCTATTCCACAGGAGCTTGCGTAATAGAGCATTGGCGATGGCAAAAAAGGTTTTCTTCACCAGAAACAGAAAGTTCTGAAGTTGGTATAAGAGTCTCTGCAGTAAGACCATATTAAAGATAGCTGTATGGCGAAGCAAAAACAGTGGGAGAGATTTCAAAAATGTAATGTCTCCGGCCAGTCTCTCAAGTTGAAAGTGGAGGTTGTAATCATATACCAAGGCCTTGTCTTCTGTAATATACACCCCAAGATACTTAAACCCCTGTGGGAGCACCTGCAGCTCCGGGGCTCATGACATGACGGCTGTATAATGAGCAATGGGATATATAGACGATTTAAGTTTATTAATCCGCAGGCCTGAGGAGGTCCCAAAAATGTCCAAGATTTGCAAATCTCATAGCCCAGAGTTTGAGGGGGGTCAACCAGGAAGAGCAGCATGTTGTCAGCGTACAGTGAGAATCTGTCACTCACTATCAAAGACCATTGGAACCTGGAGAGTAAAGCATCTGCCTTCACCCATGCTGCCAGGAGTCTATCGCCAGGGCGAAGAGCAGGGGAGAGAGAGGCAACCCTTGTGTGTGCCCCTCCCAATGGCGAACCAGTAAGAGACAACACAGCCAATCCATACCCTAGCTTCAAGATGAGGGTAACGTGGTCTATTCTAACCTATACATTTGGGGCCAAATGGTAGGTGTGTTAACAATGTGAAAAGATATTCCCAGTCTACTGATTAGAATGCGTTCTGGAAGTCAACCATGAGTAATGCCTGGTGCCCTGGTAAGCTAGCATTCATCTTGAATCATTGTTGACTCTTCTAACATTATGCTTAGTAGCTTTCCAGGCATGGACCATGACGGATCTGGGTGAACCAGTTTCTGGATCACCCCCATAGTCTTTGGCCAATACTTTAGCCCAGATCTCAACCTCAGTATTTAGCAGTGAATTTGGATAATTCTCTTTGCAGCGCATGCCATTGTAGCCCGGCTTCAGGATTACCACTATGTCTGGCGCCTGGAGGTCCCTAGGCAGTGGGCCCTTGGATATTAGATCTTCCTGGAATGTCTGCAGCAAGATGGAGACCACAGGAGTTTCCAAAACTTTCCCATGTACCTATTGGACCCCAGTGCCTTACCCGGATGAAGCTGTGCCAGGGCTGCCTGTAACTCCTCTGGGGTGACATCAGCCTCCAATATGTCCCTGTCTGCTAATCCCAATTTGGTCACTTGGAGGTCTGCAACAAAGCCCTGCAGGATTGTCTGCCTCTCTTCCGAGTCGGGGGCTGTACAATTGTTGCTAGTATCTGACAAAGACATGTGTGCGGTCAGTGCTGCCTGTGAAATGCAGACCTTGCTCATTGTCAAAGTAGGAAATGGGGTTTTCAATGATATGAGCTGTGCAGAGCCAGTGAAGGGCCTTGCTAGCTTTGTCTCACCACTGATATATACGGCTGCGCATAGTCAGCCACGTTGCCCAGGCCTCCTGCATATGTTCCTGACATTGGAGTGTGTGTGTGTAGAGAGTCCCTCACAATTGTCTTCTGTCTTGGCAAGGTATTGCTGATCCAGCTCAGGATTCTAAGTCTGAGATCTTTTGTTGGGACCATTCTTCTCTGGCTCTTAGTGTAGCTTTTAATGACCCCTCTTATGGTGGCCTTCAAGGCTTCCCAAAGAATACCAAGGGAGTCTACCGAACCCTTGTTTTCTTTAGGGATCTTTCTCCCATTTGGTGACAGGCTTCGTGAACTGTCTTATCTTTTAGGCACCATTGATTCAGGTGCAATCCCGTTGTGACCCTTTGGAGGCCCCCAAGTGACAGTGATCTGCACAGGTGAAAGGTCTGATAGGCCTCGCACTAGAATGTGTGTGTGGTTCTCCGCTTTAGGGAGTAGAAGGCAGTTGAGACTAGAGAAAGACCAGTATGCATTAGAGAAGAAAGTATAGCATCACCTTGCTGGGTGGTGCGCACGGCACATGTCCAGGAGAGACATGTTGCACAGAAAGGTGGCTAGAGTAGTCGGTTGCGACGCTGCTGCGGCCATTATGGATTTATGGTCTAGGGCCGGGGTCATGGACTCAGTTGAAGTCTCTACCTAGAGCCCATGGAGCTCAAGTTGAGAATGCAGGCAATGAAAGGTCGGGGCAGGGAACCCAAGGAGGGCTTGGGGAGAAGGGCTCTGTGCGCCCTATTGATTATGAAGCAGGAATAAGCCCCAGAAGTCGTCACCCAGCTCTTCAGCCAGTCTGAGATGATTGTGGTTGAAGTGACCCACTCGGCCCCTTCCGGGATCCCTATAATGCGCAAATTGTTGCATCAGGACTAGGGGTGGGCGGAACTCAGTCGTACTCTGCAGAATTCCGCAGAGTTAAATAAAAATTCTGCCCGATTCTGCGGACTTCCACCCACCAGTAGTTTGATTGGAACCATCTTTAAATATCAGGACACAGTTTCTTTTTTTTTTTCCAATCTGGACTCATGCAGGCAGTTATGTTTACACCAGAGAAGTATGTTTTTATTTTGAACTTCTGTTACAGCCCTCCCATGTTACAGTGCTTACCTCTAACAGGACACATTATCTTATCTGCACACTCTCTGGCAAGCATTGCTGCACTTTCTCTTGGTTTGATAGCTCTCAGCACATCGGGGGTTCCAGTTTCCCCCCTGTAATCCAGGTAGTGCAGTGCTTCCCTCCTTGAGCTCACAGCGACACCACCCCTGCACCCACACCACCCCTGCAGTCATCATACCAAGCACATCCTAGAATTTCTCACCATAATCAGTAACAGTTAACAGGTTCTGCACATCCAAGTGCTGCATTGACTCAACATTTCCCAAACTCTCCCTTCCGGCACACATGCTATCATTCATCCGAAGGTACCATCCAATCAGTGGAGAAACACTCTGGCAGGTAATAATAGACATAAACCTAAATGAAGGAGACACACATTTGTTTCATAGGGACATGGCAGTGAGTAGGAATCATTCTGTAATTGTATGCATGGTCCAAACAGATGAACATTGTGTATATGGAGTAACAGATCTACAGTATAATTCGAGATTTAGAGTTGCAAATGTGAGTCATTTCAGCAATGTTTCAGAGTAATTACATATTTGATTTTAATTACTAGTTATACCATTTTCTGTTACCTCTTAATGCAGAAATTGCTTTGGTTCATATATGACTTTTCTGCTGCCAGCTTTCTCAGTATACTAGGAATACTAGTTGATTCTGCTCTAAAGAACACAATATGCGCCATGCTAAGGTGGCGGCCCGATATGTGTGTCTTGCAATTATTTTTCTATGTCTGTATGTCGCAGCAGCAGGTTGAGGCTTGAACGGTTTGTCCTTGTCCTTTGCCCAGAAAGGGGGCAGGACATTGTAGTTGGCCATGGACAAGCGACCGGGAGAGTACTGAGAAACGGACAGTGTGCTCACCTAGTTGAGCCACAGGTAATGAAGATTGGAGACCCTCTCATGATTTTTCTGATGTGGAAGAGGACACTCAGTGTCAGTGAGGCCACCAATCCTTCTTCTCTGGGTTTCAGCTGCCAGTCCCCTGTCAGCATCACATTACTCAAAGCAGCATGACCCTTCAACAGAGCAGCATCCATTGTCTTTACACTTACCCTTATTTGCAGGATGTCTTTCTAACTTACCATACATAGAAATGAGTGCCGATAAACTCTGTCAGATGACGGTTGGTTGAATTTTTGCCAACCTAATGATTATGAAGCAGGAAGGTGAGAGCTCCAAGTGGAGCACAGAGAGGGCAAACTCCACGAACTCTACCGGCAGAGCAGAGTTTACCACCCACCCCTAGTTAGGACCTACCCTCAGTGTCCTCTGCTCGTGCCTCCAACTGTCTGACCAATCTTTATAATGCAGCTAGTCGCTATTCCTGTGACTTGACAGTTTCTTCGATTTCAGATACTCTACCTTACACTTTCGTGACTTTCAACCATATTCCGTAACTGCTGCCTAATCAAAGATAAGTCAATTTTCAACACTCCCACTTTACCCTCCATCTTTTCTTTGAACTTCTGAATGGCCTGGAGGATTGTGGTCGTCTGGACGCCTTCTGAACAGACATCCCCTGCTCCCACTGGACCAGCTTCCTCCAATGCTGTGACCAGCTTGTTATATTTATGAATTTTCAGTTGAGCCATGTGGTCCAAGGATTTGTCGCATGCCATGATGGTATACTGGACATGGAACTTCCCCTTGGGGGGAAACCTCAGGTGCGCAACCTTGCTTTTCACTCAGAGACACTCTTTCACCCCTTGGGCACCATGCCTCAGTGCAATGGGCAGCCCCTTAAATTACTCGCCAATTACTGTCATATCTAGAGTTTCGTAGGAGTGTCATCAGGCCATACGCATGTCACAAGTCCCCCTGGTGCTGCTCTACACAGAGGCAGTGCAGGCAGGAGGCCCCACCCCAGTCTGGGCCAAAGCACAGGTGCTTGGTTCCTGACGCAGGCCCAGAGGCTGTCACCTATCACGCGGTGGAACCCCTTCTCACCTCACCATGGCTCAGAGGGAAGTAACAGCATCAGTAAATGGCAGGGCCAAATGAGATGCAGCACAAGAGTGTCCATACGGTAATCTCTACTGGGGATGGAACCCCTCTGTTCTTCTCTCTACCAACAGTGCACCAGGGCCCAGCATCAGGAATCAGCCTGTGATGCAGGGACAAGAAGGCCCATAGAAGGAGAAAAAGTAGTAAGGCAGGAGGGGAACTAGCACAATGGAGTCTGTGGTCCCCTCAGCCCCATCTACCAGCCCTCGCCACCGCCACTGACGTCCTGTGGTATGGACAAGCGGTGGTGCCTCACCCCAGAGGACAGGGGCTTGCCTCCAAGGTGCACTGTTGTTGCGAGACTAAGCACCCCTCTGGGCTGGGCACGAGCTGTACCTGCATCTTCATGCGCTTGTGGTCTGTGTGTCGAATGTTCGGGGTCCTCCCTCACAGTCTGTGCACATTGCTCCCCCTTTCCGGCCCCTGACAGTGTCTCTTTGCAGTCAGTCTCCATGTCCCCCAACCATGAAGGGAATCGTGCCCAGTGGTGACCACACGACCCGATGCAGTCCTAGGGGCCTGGCTGAAGACCTCTCCAGATGCGTTGTCTTCTCACCAATCTACGACCCACTCCCTCCTCATGAAGGCCCTATTGGCCCAAACAAAGGGTGTAGGGGCGCAATGTTCTGGGGTTCAGGTCCACCTGTAGAGCCCCGGGGAAAGGCATTGATGAGGTTGGATGGGGGACCAAGGAGGAGGCATCTCCAGAAGAGGGTGATCCTTGAATCACAGTCTGCCGGAGTCCTCCTCAGTCTGCTTGTAGCTTGGTTTTATGCCGCAGGTCTGCTCCAATGCCCCCTGTCGTCATTGTCTGGTTTGGCACAGTTCAGCCGAAGGGTGGGGCCCAGTGATGGGTGATGTATCACCACGTCCCAGGACTCAATCCTACACAGAGAGTCTCGGGAAAAGGCAACAGGAAGACAGATTATTTTTATGGCGCTGCAGAGCTCTTCTACAGAGTGGCCACCATGATTGGCCTCGAAGCTGCCCCCCCACATTGTACCTTTCTTCAATGAGACAGCATTCTGATATTAAAAATCATCCATCTCAAGGGTCACTGCAAGAAAACAATCTCAAACGCTATTGTGGAACCTAAGCAAAGGAGTCCACACAGGTCCTTTGCCTGAACAATGTCCAGTGAGCTCCATAGCATCTCTTGCTTATATTCTCAGACCTATATAGTTGAGCAGATGCCCACTTCCAATCACTGTTCATTCAGTGCACCTTGCATTCTCACACATTCCTACCATCCATCTAATCAGGCTCAGTCTTTATCTCCTCGAAGAGGGTCCTAAGAAGGCAATACTCTGCCTATGTGCAGGGAATGAGCTGACCCCAATAATGGGTCTTTGTTAGCCGCCCCCCGTACAAGTCCAGGCTAATGTCAGCCAATTATAGTTTTTAGTGCATATTTGCATCCAGTAGGCAATTCCTCTGGATGCAAATATGCACAAAAAACTATAATTGGCTGACATTAGCCAGGACTTGTACGGGGGGGCGGCTAACAGAGACCCTTTTGAAACTACCAACGGGGAAACCAGTGAACAGAGACCCTTTTGAAACTACCAACGGGGAAACCAGTGAAGGTTAACTAAATTCTCATGGTACATGAATCGAGTGACCGATAGCCATTTCTGTATCTATAGATGCATCCACCCAAACATGGATTCACGATCCATTCATTTATAACTGTGTTTTCTGCGTGTGTGCTTCTGTGTATTGTCAGCGTACTTTGAGTCGTGTATATATGTAATCTATATGTGCGTGTACGGTTTCATGCCTGTTGGCCTTCATGTCTGGGTATCTGTTCGTGTGTTTTCTGGGTGCATGGGAGTCTTTGTGTAAGTTGCATTTTCGAAGGGTAAAAGCAGAAAGTGTACTGTGAAAATAAACACACCAAAAGCAGTTAGTAATTTAGAATCAGATGTATGTAAGTCAAATTCATTCTTTTGCTACGATTGTGTACAAACATGCAGAGATTCTACTTGTCCAGTAAGTGACTGTTTCTTTCAAATGTATGGTAATATTTAATTATTGCAAGCAATGCCGGGAATATCGACCACTGGAAGACACCATTTATACTTTAATGAACTTACTAGAATTTGTACTCGCATCATTTACCTCGTTTGACATCACATACAATATCACTCATGACATGCTAAATTACATCACTGATGATATTGCTGATTATATTGAAACAATATTGTTTAAGTTACTAATGAGGTCAACCAATGATTCTGACAATGTGCTAGAAGCTTTGTGAATGAAACGTAATGCAACAACCTAAATAGATGGTTGGACTCCTATATGTTTGTCTGTAAGCTTTAGAGAAATGCAAAATAAATGGGATATTTAACAGAATTGGGCACTTTTGATGGATACCTTTACTTGTATTCACCCAAAGAATGTGTGCAGTGGAGGTGGGCCACTTGCAGAGAGCTGGATGCTGAATGAACATCATTGAACAATAGAATAGACTCACTGATCAACCTTTGCTGTGAAGGGCTGAGGTTTAACCAGGTAGGGTATTAGGTGGTCATGGAGAGTTGGGAGCAGGGCCTTCTGCTAACCCTCCCAATGTGCATGGCAAAAGGCATTGCACAGCAGGGTTGGCCACATGTGGAGAATTGGGTGCAGGGTCTGGCAATAGGGCAAGCCCACTGTCCAAACCCTATTATTTGTTGGACGCAGGGTCTGTTGTGACCCCAGGCCTTGCAAACAGCCTCCACAGTGTAAGTCCAAAATATGTGCGTGGGTGGAGCTCGGTGATAGCAGAGGGTTGTGTGCAGACCCTCGCTACCAGCTCGGCCTGCTGTCAAAAGTGCCCTATGTATAGCTGACGATCGTAGGCAGTCAAGGTTTGACAGCTTCTGAGGTGGTGGGTGCAGGGCCTTGCCAGTGCTTAGGCACTGAGTCTAAGTCCAGATGCAGATTGGATGAAGGGTCTGACTTGAGGATATGACTGAGATGCCATGAGTGATGACATCAATGATGTCATTTAACATGCTGTGAATGACTGTAATATGTGAGATCCTAAGCAGAGCTTTATGGGAGGGCACGTGTTATAGTTAGTCCTCTAATCTACAGCTGGTATATTTCACTATTTTTTTTTTTTTCTAATGTTAGCTTGTGTCTTATTCCAGCACTTAATGTAACCTTAAAGTAGTATTTTTCCAGTTCATTTTTAATGTTTTTTTAATCATAAGTTGGCACCTACCAAACCAAAACATTAATTTAAAACATATTCCTTGGTTTTCTCAGTAAGAATATCTATATGTTCGATGGCATATGTAGCTGCAGATACACATGCTGTGCATTATCCTGCCATCTAGTGTTGGGCTCGAAGTGTTACAAGTTGTTTTTCTTCGAAGAAGTCTTTTCGAGTCACAAGACCGATGGACTCCTTCCTTTCGGCTCCATTGCGCATGGGCGTCGACTCCATCTTAGATTGTTTTCTTTCCGCCATCGGGTTTGGACGTGTTCCTCTTCGCTCCGCATTTCGAATCGGGAAAGTGAGCTAAATATAGAAAATTTGACGGTATTGTTCTCGTTCGTACCGGGTTAGTGTTATTCTATCAGCACCGACATCAAGAGTGCTCCAGCGGCCCTTTGGGGCTTCCGTTCTTCAGCGGGGCCTGGTCGGCCCGACCACATCCATCGTCAAAGACTAATGTACCAGACCCCCTTCTGCTTCTGTCCGAAGGGCCATTCCAAGTATCCCTGTACAAACCAGCACCTGGTCTGTAATCTGTATTTATCACCAGAACACAGGGTGGATACTTGCAAGGCTTGTCGAGCATTTCTATCTAAAAAGACCCTACGTAATCGACGAGCGAGAAGACTACAAATGGCGTTGACACAGAGAGAGCAACTTGACGTCGGAGAGGAGGAAAGAATTTCCATCCCGGGATCGGACTCAGACGAATCCGAAAGTGACCGAACCTCGACGGTGCAGCGAACAGTGAGTAACCCTGCCCCGTCCAAAACTCACACAAAAATTTTCAACGCCAAGGGGACGCCACCGCCAGCAGGCCATGGCTTAACCTATTGAAACGAAAGTGACCAAACATCGGCACCGAAAAAGGCCAATTTGCCAAAGATTTCCGACTCCGGTCGAGATTCCGGCACCAAACGATCTCAACACCGAGAGTTCGACTCACCCAAAGTGAGAAAAAGTGCATCGGAAACAAAAAAGACATTTTCGGAAACATCGGTACCGAAAAAGCGGCTTCGGAGCCGAAAAGAAGCTCTTACACAGAAGAGCAAGGACTTTCCAGTCAAATGAAGGAAAGACATAGGTTTGAGCAGGAAATAAGTATGGACGAACCAGACAATACACAGAAGAGGTTGCATATCCAGAAAGAGACTGGAAAAATACGAACTCTCCCTCCAATTAAGACCAAAAGAAAACTGGCATTTCAGAAGACAGAAATGCAGCCGAAGCCGAAGGTGGCTAGAGAAAAATCCCCACCACCAAGGTTTTCACCACAACCTTCACCACCACACTCAACACATCTGTCTCCATTGGGAACACCTCCAATGCAGTCACCCACACATACAGGGATGACACAACATGATCCCGATGCATGGGACTTATATGACGCACCAGTATCAGATAACAGTCTGGATTGTTACCCAACAAAACCGTCACCTCCAGAGTACAGTACTGCATATACACAGGTACTATCCAGGGCAGCTACGTTCCACAACATAGCAATGCATTCTGAGCCAATAGAGGATGATTTCCTGTTCAACACCTTTGCATCCACCCACGCTTCCTACCAGAGTCTGCCAATGCTCCCGGGTATGCTCAAACACGCAAAACAAGTATTCCAGGAGCCAGTTAAAGGAAGGGCTATGACGCCTAGGGTGGAGAAAAAGTACAAGCCTCCCCCAACGGATCCTGTGTTCATAACACAACAACTTACACCAGACTCGGTGATTGTAGGAGCAGCAAGAAAGAGAGCAAACTCTCAATCGTCAGGAGACGCACCACCGCCTGACAAAGAGAGTAGAAAGTTTGACGCAGTGGGTAAACGAGTGGCAGCACAGGCAGCCAATCAATGGCGGATCGCTAATTCGCAAGCCCTACTTGCTCGCTACGACAGGGCACACTGGGACGAGATGCAACACATTATACAACACTTGCCCAAAGAACATCAGAAACGTGCCCAGCAGGTTGTGGAAGAAGGACAGGCAATATCCAATAACCAAATAAGGTCCGCACTAGACTCGGCAGACACGGCAGCACGAAAGGTCAACACTGCAGTAACCATTCGCAGGCATGCATGGTTAAGAAGCTCTGGATTCAAGCCAGAAATCCAACAAGCGGTGTTGAACATGCCATTTAACCGAGAACAATTGTTTGGGCCGGAAGTGGACACAGCAATTGAAAAGTTGAAAAAAGATACGGACACGGCCAAAGCCATGGGCGCGCTCTACTCCCCACAAGTCAGAGGCGCATTTAGGAAGCCACAATTCAGAGGAGGTTTTCGAATGCAAACACAAGAGTCTTCCACCTCTCAAACCAGACCCACCTATCAGGCACAATACCAAAGGGGAGGGTTTCGTGGCTCCTATAGAGGAGGAAATTCCCAAGAGGAAGGGGAAAGTTCCAGACTCCCAAAACAAGCCAGACCAAACAGTGACTTCAATGTCACAAGACCCCAGCACTTATCACCAGTGGGAGGGAGACTAACCGCATACTATCAAAACTGGACACACATTACCACAGATGCATGGGTCCTAGCAATTATCCAACATGGTTATTACATAGAATTCACAAATTTCCCGCCAGATGTGCCACCAAGAGCACAAAATCTGTCCAAACAACACTTAGACCTATTACACATAGAAGTACAAGCACTATTACAAAAACAAGCAATAGAGCTAGTACCCAACCATCAGAAAGGAACAGGCGTCTACTCACTATATTTCCTAATTCCAAAAAAGGACAAAACGTTAAGACCAATCTTAGATCTCAGAACACTGAATCTCTTCATCAAATCAGATCACTTCCTCATGGTAACACTTCAAGACGTGGTTCCTTTACTAAAAAAAGAAGACTACATGTCAACATTGGATCTCAAGGATGTGTACTTTCACATACCCATCCATCCTTCTCACAGAAAATACTTAAGGTTTGTAATACACGGCGTACACTATCAATTCAAAGTGTTACCGTACGGGATAACAACAGCCCCAAGGGTATTCACAAAATGCCTAGCAGTAGTAGCTGCTCACATAAGGAGACAGCACATGAACGTATTCCCATATTTAGACGACTGGCTAATAAAAACCAACACTCAACAAGAGTGTCTTCTTCACACGCAATATGTCATAGAAACTCTACACAAACTAGGGTTCTCTATAAATTACCAGAAATCACATCTGCAACCATCCCAAATACAACAATACTTGGGAGCAACACTCAACACACAAAGGGCAATTGCCACTCCAATTCCACAAAGGGTCCAAGCGTCCCAAAATATAACATCAAGCATACAGTCAAACCAACACTACCCAGTAAGGTTTGTAATGAAACTTCTAGGCATGATGTCTTCATGCATAGCCATTGTCCCAAATGCAAGATTACACATGCGGCCCTTACAACAGTGCCTAGCATAACAATGGACACAAGCACAGGATCAACTTCAAAATCTAGTGTTGATAGACCGCCAAACACACTTCTTGCTTCAATGGTGGAACCCTATACATTTAAACAAAGGGCGGCCATTCCAAGACCCAGTTCCTCAAGCTGTTATCACAACAGATGCTTCCATGATAGGGTGGGGAGCACACCTCAACAAGCACAGCATACAGGGTCAGTGGGACAATCAACAAAAACAACTTCACATAAATCATTTGGAACTGCTAGCAGTGTTTCTAGCAATAAAAGCATTTCAATCACTGATAGCCTGCAAACACATTCTTGTCAAAACAGACAACATGACAGCAATGTATTATCTCAACAAACAAGGGGGGACACACTCGTCACAACTGTGTCTCTTAGCACAAAAGATTTGGCATTGGGCAATTCACAATCACATTCGCCTGATAGCACAATACATACCAGGCATTCAGAACCAGTTAGCCGACAATCTCAGTCGAGGTCACCAGAAAACTCACGAATGGGAAATTCATCCCCAGATCCTACAGGATCACTTCCTCCTCTGGGGAACACTAAACATAGACCTATTCGCAACAAAAGAAAACACAAAGGGGGTGATTCTAAGTCTGGCGGGCGGCGGAGGCCGCCCGCCAGACTTCCCCCTCCAAAATACCGCTCCGCGGTCGGAAGACCGCTGAGGGTATTCTGGGTTTTGCACTGGGCTGGCGGGCGACCGCCAAAAGGCCGCCCGCCAGCCCAGTGCAAAACTACCTTCCCACGATTCGGAGCCGGCGGAGTGGGAAGGTGCGACGGGTGCAGTGGCACCCGTTGCGAATTTCACTGTCTGCAATGCAGACAGTGAAATTCTTTGTGGGGCCCTCTTACGGGGGCCCCTGCAGTGCCCATGCCATTGGCATGGGCACTGCAGGGGCCCCCAGGGGCCCCACGACAACCCATACCGCCATCCTGTTCCTGGCGGGCAAACCGCCAGGAACAGGATGGAGGTATGGGCTGTCAGAATCCCCATGGAGGATTCAAATGGGCAGCGGAAAACCGGCGGGAGACCGCCGGTTTTCCACTTCTGACCGCTGTCAAACCGCCGCGGTCAGAATGCCCAGCGGGGCACCGCCAGCCTGTTGGCGGTGCCCCCGTCATTTTAGCCCTGGCGGTCTTGGACCGCCAGGGTTAGAATGACCCCCAAAATGCCAAAACTTCGCATCCAGGTACCCACACCCTCAATCCAAGGGCAATGCACTATGGATCAGTTGGTCAGGGATATTTGCTTACGCTTTTCCCCCTCTCCCTCTCATTCCTTATCTGGTGAACAAACTAAGTCAAAACAAACTCAAACTAATACTCATAGCACCAACCTGGGCTCGCCAACCGTGGTACACAACATTGTTGGACTTATCAGTAGTACCTCACATCAAATTACCAAACATACCAGATCTGTTAACACAACACAAACAACAGAGAAGAGTAAGTGAGATACAAGCATGTACTATTCAAGAACCCTTTATACAAATACCTAAACATAAAGTGGTTCTCCGTACAAATCCCAATTTCTTACCAAAAGTCATATCACCATTCCACCTAAACCAAACGGTGGAACTCCCAGTCTTCTTTCCGCAACCAGACTCAGTAGCCGAAAGAGCCTTGCATACATTAGACATAAAAAGAGCACTACTGTATTACATTGACAGAACAAAACATTTTCGTAAAACAAAACAATTGTTTGTAGCCTTCCAAAAACCTCATGCAGGTAAACCTATATCCAAACAAGGCATCGCCAGATGGATAGTTCAATGTATTCAAACTTGCTATATTAAAGCAAAAAGAGATTTACCTATTGCACCAAGAGGACATTCCACTAGGAAGAAAGGCGCCACAATGGCTTTTCTCGGTAATATACCTATGACAGAAATTTGTAAGGCAGCCACCTGGTCTACTCCTCATACATTCACTAAGCATTACTGTGTAGATGTGTTAGCAACACAACAAGCCACAGTAGGACAGGCTGTATTAAGAACATTATTTCAAACAACTTCAACTCCTACAGGCTAAACCACCGCTTTTTTGGGGGGAGATTACTGCTTACTAGTCTATGCACAGCATGTGTATCTGCAGCTACACATGCCATCGAACGGAAAAAATATATATATATGTATACGGAAAATGTCACTTACCCAGTGTACATCTGTTCATGGCATGAGACGCTGCAAATTCACATGCGCCCTCCCAGGGAGCCTGTAGCCGTTATTAGTTGAATGAAAATTGTAAATTTGTAAATAAATATTCTTTTGATACACACTATGTACATACATACCCACTCCATTGCATGGGCACATCTAGTATACTCACAACTCCTACCTCACCCTCTGCGGGGAAAACAATCTAAGATGGAGTCAACGCCCATGCGCAATGGAGCCGAAAGGGAGGAGCACCTCGGTCTCGTGACTCAAAAAGACTTCTTCGAAGAAAAACAACTTGTATCACTCCGAGCCCAACACTAGATGGCAGGATAATGCACAGCATGTGAATCTGCAGCGTCTCATGCCACGAACAGATGTACACTGGGTAAGTGACATTTTCCATATACATATATATATTTTTTTTTTATTGCCGGTCATCAGTATGAAGTTATAGTTAGGACCTAGTTTCCATAGCAAACATTTTTTATTTTGCTAATAACTTTGTCGCCATTCAACAAATCTTTACAAAGTTCTCAAAACTAGTTCACATCTGCTGTGTGTAAAGTTTTGGGGTGATTCGTCAAGTGGCACAGAGAAAAAAGGGGGCTCTCAAAATGCGTTTTCCCCATGCAAATACCCATAAGGATTTTAGACACGACTAAAGCAGAAACCGCTGAATGGAATTACACCAAATTTGGCAGAAAGCTAAATCTTGGTCCAGGAAGATCTTTTGGTAATTTTGTTGTTAATCTGCTCAGTAGCTTTGGAGTTATTAAGGAAAAACATTTATGTATATCTGGAGACATGGATCCAACCCCCTGCATTCAACCAACCCCATACTGCTCACAGCCAGCCCTGTGGCCAATCCCCACATGTGGCAACTCCCACATGCAGCCAATCCCACACTGTGCATGCCCTTTGGTCGTGTGTAGAGTAGGAGTTGGCCACAGGGCCTGGCCTGTGGCCATCCCCCCCACATCCAGCAAACCCCACACTACACCCAGTCTTTGGCTATGTGCAGAATGGGGTTGGCTGCAGGGCCTTGCCCGGTGGCCAGACCCTGCAGCCAACCCCCACATCCAGCAGATCCCATCCCTTTGTCTATGAGTGGGTGTGTAATTGGTGGTATGAGTGTGTGACTGAGTGCATGTGGCTATGTGGGTGTATCAATGGGTGTGTTGGTTTGTGAGTGTGTGCCTGAGTGCCTATGTAGGCCTGGTAGTGGTTTTGTGTGTCTGTGAGTAGGGTTTGTGTGTGTGTGTGAATGAGTGGGTGTGTAAGCATGTGAACAGGTGTGTGTGTCTGTGCGGTAGTGGTTTTTTGAGTGTGTGTGAGTGGTTCTGTGAGTAGGTGTATTTTTTGTGATTAGGCTCTGGATTGACATGAAGGCCCGCGCTGAGAGCCACGGAGGATCCACAGATCCTCGAGTGCCCCCCAAAAAAACAAATTTGGCAATTTCTTGCTGGAAAGGGATCCCTAATAGACCCCTCCATCAGTCCCTTGGGGTCGAGGTATCCCTTCTATCATTTTTCACTTGTATTTTTCCTGCCTGGGAACCATGTCTTGATTTACAAAATGGGGGGTCACAAATTTACTGTGAGGTTGTGGCCAGCCAATCAAGGCATTGCGCATGGATCTTCAGAGCCACTGCGGTGGATCTACATTGAATCCGCTTCTCTAGATCTACATAAGTTTAATTACACTGAAACACAAAATAATTATCTTTCTGGCTCAAGATCTAGCTTTTTGCCACATTTTGTGAAATTCCATTCATAGGTTTGGACTGTAGTCATGTCTACTATCCATGTGGGAAACTGCATGAGTAAAATGCATCTTGAGCCTCTCCCCCCCCATTTTTTCTCACCCTCTGCTTGGTGAATCACACCAAAACTTTCCACACAACAGCTGGATTGACTGGTACACTAGTTTTGAAAATTTTGTGAAGATTTGTCAAACGGCACTGAAGTCATTACAAAACAAAAAATGCTTTTCTTAGGAAAGATAGGTCCTAACTATAACTTCCTACTAGTGACCACCAGTAGGTAATATATAGATATATATATATCATTGTCAGTCACTACTGGGTAGTTATAGTTAGGTCTGCGTTTCCAAAGGAAATGCTTTCTTTAGTTTGCTAATAACTTTGGTGCAGTTTGATTAATTTTTACAAATATTCCCAAAAAGAATCTCATTTTTGATTAGATTCTTCATGGAACGTTTCAGGGTTTTTTGTCAAAAGTTCAGAGAAAAAAGAGGGTGTCCCAAAACAGAAAATCCCCTTGCACTTTTGATAGACTTTCTTGAGCAGCATGACCACAAAAACAGCTTAACAGAATTACATCAAATTTAGCAGGAAGCTGGATCTTGGTCCAGAAAATTAGTTTTTTCTGATTTGGTGTTAATCCATTCCCTACAATTGTAGAAATTAAGATACTCATATATTTGTATATCAGAATGGTTCAGTATGAGGGACTCTCCCAAGAGTTTCTAGAACCCAATTTTAAAAGATAATATTCTGATTGGCCCATGTTTTTTTTCTCCCCTTCAGCCAATACCCTGCTTTGGGAGCAAGTGTTTTGATTGGCTCCCTATAACAGGAAAAATGTTACAGGCAGCCTTTACAGGACTCAGGACTTTTCAATCAATCAGGATTTGTATAGGGCTGCCAATCACCCGATAGGGTATCCAGGCACTTGTTGGTTCAGGGGACTCATTTGAACATCCAGGTCTTGAGGGCCCTTCAGAATTCCTGAAGTTGTCGTGCATCTCCTATTATGGTGATAAGACTGCATGTTTAGTGCGGTAGCACCACAGAGTGTGGGTGACATAGTCAACTCCACACCATTTGGAACCTGTTGGCCTAACTTCTGGTTAGCGTGCAGTACCTCACCCAACCCAAGAAAGAAAATGGTGATTTGTGGAAACCTGAATCTGACACTCTGACTCCCTAGGGAAGTTGTGGAAACAGATCTTACCCCTTTCACTCAGTTACTTACCAAGGCAGGACAGTAGATGCAAACTGGATTTCAAAGTATTTATTGAAACAATTGCATCCTAGTATAAAAAGCATGAGCTGCAATGAGGCAGATGAAACATAGTATGGTAATCATCATTACAACCAGTGTAAAGAAGATAAAAACCTGATCATTTTGAATGATAATAGAAAGCCTGGAGCATGCGACTGTAACCCTATGTCTAGATATGAGAGCATAGTGGTTGTAACCCTTCTGCCTGTCCCCCCTTCAGCCTATCCAACCCATACCTGAATAGGATATCAGGGGTCTGCCTGGTGTCTGGATGG
Organism: Pleurodeles waltl; assembly: GCF_031143425.1. Lineage (NCBI taxonomy): Eukaryota > Metazoa > Chordata > Amphibia > Caudata > Salamandridae > Pleurodeles > Pleurodeles waltl. The sequence goes on from NC_090442.1 coordinate 1,016,323,673, forward strand.
CAATCTTCTTTGGAAGCTGAAGTGTCAGCGTCTGGACCAGTAAATTTGTCTGTGGTGTGGTGTGCGTCCCAAGATGGGCATGACTGGAATGCCTTCTGCCCCCCTTAAGCCTACGTATTGTTTAGAACATAATCCATGCATGGTTCTAAGAACAAGCCTGACATACTGATGTGTCTAAAAATTAGCAACTGTCTTCTGGGCTCTTGGACTGGCAATGCAACTTAGCATATCACATATCATGAATGACAGCCTTGAACAGGACACAGAGTGCAGATTGTACAAATGGCTGATAAAATATGCAGCACAAACAACTCTGTTTTCTTGCTTCTTGGAAGAGGCAACTGATTAAAATATGAGAACAAAAAGCTAAAGCTGGCTGTGCTAACAAATATGAAATGAATAAAATGCATATGAATGTAAGAGGCACAGGTTACAGACCTAATACTACAATAAGGGTGCCAATGGAGTTGTCTGAGGTGAGGTGTGATTGTGGGTCCCTTGGGGGAGGTCGCCGATGAGTCTGGGTGTGGCGTTCTGTATGGTGTGGAGTCTCTGTAGAAGGTGTGTGGTGATTCCGATGCAGATAGAGTTGCCATAGTCCAGTAGACTGGTGATGAGGGCTTGTGTCACAGTGTGTCTTGTGTGTAGTGGTAACCACTTGAAGATCTTATGTAGCATGCGCAGGGTGAGGAAGCAGGTGGAGGAGATGGCATTGATTTGTGATTTCATGGCCAGCTTGTTATCAGTGAAGAGGTTTCTGGCGTGGTCAGTGGGTGTCGGTGCAAGTTTTAGGTCGGGTGGCTACCAGGAGTCATTCAATGGGTTGCTGTTGGTGCCAAAGATCAGTATTTATGTCTTGTCCATGTTCAGCTTCAGGCAGTTCATCCAGTCTCTGACGCTTGCCATGCATCTGTGGAAGTTAGTCCTGGTGGTGGGGTCGTTGGTGAGTGAGAGGATGAGTTGCATGTCATCTCCATAGGATATTATTTTGAGACTGTTAGATCTAACGATGTTGGTCAGAGGGGTGATATATACGTTGAAGAGTGTAGGGCTGAGGGAAGATCCCTGGGGGATCCTATAGATGATATCTTTGGGTTCTGGGGTGAAAGGTGATTGCTGGACCTTCTGTGTTTTTATGGTGAGGAAGGTAGTGATCCATCTGAGTGTGTCTCCTTGGATGCTGATGTTGTGGAGTCTTTTGATTAGAGTGTGGTGGGATACAGTGTGGAAGGCTGCTGAGAGGTTGCGCAGGATTAGAACTGCTGTTTCCCCTCAGTCGAGGAGGGTTCGGATGACGTCTGTGGCTGCAATAAGGGGGTCCTCATGCTGTGATTGCAGCGGAAGCCAGATTGGGAGGTGTTGAATAGCTGGTTCTGCTCCAGGTGTGTAGTGAGTTGCGTGTTGATAGCCTTTTCTTGTACCTTAGTTTTGAATGGGAGCAAGGAGATTGGGCAGAGGTTTTTTGAGTTTGCTAGGGTTGGCAGAGGTTTTTTGAGTAGTGATCTGACTTCTGTGTGTTTCCAGGCATTGGCAACTGTTTCAGTGGTGATGGAGGTGTTGAGGTCTTGACCGATCCTTTGGTTTCTGAGGTTGAAGATGTGGTGTGGACATGAGTCTGTGGGAGCTCCAGAGGGCATGGATTTCATGATAGAGGTAATGTCCTGGATGCAAAGGTGGTTCTAGGTGATCAGTTTTTGGTTTGTGTTGGTTGCAATGAGATCATATTTGTCTGGGAAGTTCATAGGTGTGGGTACGAAGTTTCTGTATATGGTTGTGATCATAAGTTGGCAAGGTTGTCGCACAGCTCTTGTGATGGTGTGATGTTATTTCCGCTGGCAGCTGGGTTAGAGAATTCCTTAAATGTGTTGAAAAGTTCCTTGCTGTTGTTGTGCTGGTTTTAATGCATGTGGCTAGGGCCGCCTTCTATGTCACTCTCAGCAGGCAGTGGTAGCAGTTGAATGAGGTCTTGAAGGCTGTTCTGTCGGCGGTGTCCCTGCTTGCGCGCCATTTCCCCTCCTTCTTTTCGCTGTCACGCTTTGCTGTTCTGAGTTTTTGGGTGTACTAGCTGGTCATTTTGGAAGATCTTCTGTGCTTTTTGCTCTTGATGGGGCTAATGCTGTAAGTGCAGTTGGTGATTAGGCGTTGCAGTTCTTGATTCCCTTATCCACGTTAGTGGTGGCAGCTGGGTGAGAGGTGGTCAGGCTGTCTGGCTAGTTGATCTCTGAAATGTTTCTTCAAGTGCGGTGGGCGGTGCTGATTTTCTTGGGAGTGGGGAGACTGGAGATGCTGAAGTGAATGATGGAGTGGTCAACTGTAGGAAAGTACCATCTTGCCTGGCATGTTACCCCCATATTTCACTGTATATATGTTGTTTTAGTTGTATGTGTCACTGGGACCCTGCTAGCCAGGGCCCCAGTGCTCATAAGTGTGCCTGAATGTGTTACCTGTGTTATGACTAACTGTCTCAATGAGGCTCTGCTAATCAGAACCTCAGTGGTTATGCTCTCTCATTTCTTTCAAATTGTCACTAACAGGCTAGTGACCAATTTTACCAATTTACATTGGCTTACTGGAACACCCTTATAATTCCCTAGTATATGGTACTGAGGTACCCAGGGTATTGGGGTTCTAGGAGATCCCTATGGGCTGCAGCATTTCTTTTGCCACCCATAGGGAGCTCTGACAATTCTTACACAGGCCTGCCACTGCAGCCTGAGTGAAATAACGTCCACGTTATTTCACAGCCATTTTACACTGCACTTAAGTAACTTATAAGTCACCTATATGTCTAACCTTTACCTGGTAAAGGTTGGGTGCTAAGTTACTTAGTGTGTGGGCACCCTGGCACTAGCCAAGGTGCCCCCACATTGTTCAGGGCCAATTCCCCGGACTTTGTGAGTGCGGGGACACCATTACACACGTGCACTACATATAGGTCACTACCTATATGTAGCTTCACAATGGTAACTCCGAATATGGCCATGTAACATGTCTATGATCATGGAATTGCCCCCTCTATGCCATCCTGGCATAGTTGGCACAATCCCATGATCCCACAGGTCTGTAGCTCAGACCTGGGTACTGCCAAACTGCCTTTCCCGGGGTTTCACTGCAGCTGCTGCTGCTGCCGCCAACCCCTCAGACAGGATTCTGCCCTCCTGGGGTCCAGCCACGCTTGGCCCAGGAAGGCAGAACAAAGGACTTCCTCAGAGAGAGGGTGTTACACCCTCTCCCTTTGGAAAATGGTGTTAAGGCAGGGGAGGAGTAGCCTCCCCCAGCCTCTGGAAATGCTTTCATGGGCACACATGGTGCCCATTTCTGCATAAGCGAGTCTACACCGGTTCAGGGACCCCTCAGCCCTGCTCTGGTGCGAAACTGGACAAAGGAAAGGGGAGTGACCCCTCCCCTGACCTGCACCTCCCCTGGGAGGTGCCCAGAGCTCCTCCAGTGTGCTCCAGACCTCTGCCATCTTGGAAACAGAGGTGCTGCTGGCACACTGGACTGCTCTGAGTGGCCAGTGCCAGCAGGTGACGTCAGAGACTCATTCTGATAGGCTCCTTCAGGTGTTGCTAGCCTATCCTCTCTCCAAGGTAGCCAAACCCTCTTTTCTGGCTACTTAGGGTCTCTGTCTTTGGGGATTCCTTAGATAACGAATGCAAGAGCTCATCCGAGTTCCTCTGCATCTCTCTCTTCACCTTCTGCCAAGGAATCGACTGCTGACCGAGCTGGAAGCCTGCAAAACTGCAACAAAGTAGCAAAGACGACTACTGCAACTCTGTAACGCTGATCCTGCCGCCTTCTCGACTGCTTTCCTGGTGGTGCATGCTGTGGGGGTAGTCTGCCTCCTCTCTGCACTAGAAGCTCCGAAGAAATCTCCTGTGGGTCGACGGAATCATCCCCCTGCAACCGCAGGCACCAAAGAACTGCATCACCGGTACCCTGGGTCTCCTCTCAGCACGACAAGCGAGGTCCCTTGAATCCAGCAACTCTGTCCAAGTGACTCCCACAGTCCAGTGACTCTTCAGTCCAAGTTTGGTGGAGGTAAGTCCTTGCCTCCCCCACGCCAGACTGCATTGCTGGGAACCGCAACTTTTGCAGCTACTCCGGTCTCCGTGCACTTCCGGCGGAAATCCTTTGTGCACCGTCCAGCCTGGGTGCACGGCACTCTAACCTGCATTGCACGACCTCCTAAGTTGTCCTCCGGCGATGTGGGACTCCTTTGTGCGACTTCGGGTGAGCACTGTTTCACTCCACTTTGTAGTGCCTGTTCCGGCACTTCTGCGGGTGCTGCCTGCTTCTGAGAGGGCTCCTTGTCTTGCTCGACGGCCCCTCTGTCCCCAGACGCAATTGGCGACATCCTGGTCCCTCCTGGGTCACAGCAGCATCCAAAAACCCTAACCGCACAATTTGCAGCTAGCAAGGCTTGTTGGCGGTCTTTCTTCAGGAAAACACTTCTGCACGACTCTGCATGGCGTGAGGGATCCGTCCTCCAAAGGGGAAGTTCCTAGGCCTTGTCGTTCCTGCAGAATCTCCAGCTTCTACTGTCCAGTAGCAGCTTCTTTGCACCCACAGCTGGCATTTCCTGAGCATCTGCCCATCTCCGACTTGCTTGTGACTTTTTGACTTGGTCCCCTTGTTCCACAGGTACCCTCGTTTGGAAATCCATCGTTGTTGCATTGCTGATTTGTGTCTTTCCTGCAGAATTCCCCTATCACGACTTCTATGTCCTTTGGGGAACTTTAGTGCACTTTGCGCTCACTTTTCAGGGTCTTGGGTTGGGCTATTTTTCTAACCCTCACTATTTTCTAATAGTCCCAGCGACCCTCTACAAGGTCACATAGGTTTGGGGTCCATTCGTGGTTCGCATTCCACTTTTGGAGTATATGATTTGTGTTGCTCCCTATCCCTATGTGTCCCCATTGCATCCTATTGTAACTATACATTGTTTGCACTGTTTTCTAATACTATTACTGCATATTTTGGTATTGTGTACATATATCTTGTGTATATTTGCTATCCTCATACTGAGGGTACTCACTGAGAAACTTTTGGCATATTGTCATAAAAATAAAGTACCTTTATTTTTAGTATATCTGTGTATTGTGTTTTCTTATGATATTGTGCATATGACACTAGTGGTACTGTAGGAGCTTCACTCGTCTCCTAGTTCAGCCTAAGCTGTTCTGCTAAGCTACCATTATCTATCAGCCTAAGCTGCTAGACACCCTATACACTAATAAGGGATACCTGGGCCTGGTGCAAGGTGTAAGTACTCCTTGGTACTCACTACAAATCAGTCCAGCCTCCTACATTGGTTGTGCAGCGGTGGGTAAGTACTTTGTAACTACTTACCACTTTTGTCATTGTACTTTTCATAAGAGAAAAATATACAAAACAAGTTCAGTGTATGTACACCTAACCAAAAAGTTTTGCATTTCTTTTCTCACTTCTTTTTTAAAGTGCTGAAAAGTACCTCTAACTTTCTAAAAAGTTCTTAAAAAGTTTCAAAAGTTTTTTTTTTCTGTCTTTCCAAAAGTTCTGAAAATCTTTTTCTTCACTTTTTCTATCACTTAAACACTTTCTAAAAATGTCTGGCACAGGCCAAACTGTTGATCTGTCCAAACTTGCTTATGATAACCTTAGCTGGAAAGAAGCAAGGAGTCTCTGCATAGAAAGAGGTTTAAGTGTAAGGAAGAATCCTTCTAGAGAACTGTTAGTGAATATGCTTGTTGAACAGGATAAGGCCACAGCTGGCACTCCTGTTGCAAAGTTAGCTGATGGTTCCCACTCTGACTCTGGGGCTCCCCTAGCTAAAGAAGTGGGATGGAAACTTCCAAGCCTGCCCCCTAGAGGACAACCTAGCATAGTTGGAACTGATGTTGAGTCACATCATACAGATAGTGTGGTCTCACATCCCAGTAAGAGTATTCCTTCTCATCATAGTAGAAGTGCTGTTTCTGTGAGCCAAGCTGTTAGGGTGCCTTCTGTTAGGGACAGGTCTCCTTCTGTCCTTTCTCATCATACTTCTGTTTCTAGACATGTCCCTCCCACCCACCCTGATGACAGATTGTTAGAAACGGAGCTCAATAGATTGAGAGTGGAACAAACCAGACTGAAGCTCAAGAAGCAACAGCTGGATTTGGATAGACAGTCCTCAGAAGTAGAGAAGGAGAGACAGAAATTGGGTTTAGAAACCCATGGTGGCAGCAGCAGTATTCCCAATAGTCCTGCAAAAGAGCATGATTCTAGGAATCGGCACAAGATAGTTCCCCCTTATAAGGAGGGGGATGACATTAACAAGTGGTTTGCTGCACTTGAGAGGGCCTGTGCTGTACAGGATGTCCCTCAAAGGCAGTGGGCTGCTATCCTATGGCTATCATTTAGTGGAAAGGGTAGGGATAGGCTCCTTACTGTGAAAGAAAGTGAAGCCAATGATTACAAAGTTCTTAAGAATGCACTCCTGGATGGTTATGGCTTAACCACTGAACAGTACAGGATGAAGTTCAGAGAGACCAAAAAGGAGTCTTCACAAGACTGGGTTGATTTCATTGACCATTCAGTGAAGGCCTTGGAGGGGTGGTTACATGGCAGTAAAGTTACTGATTATGAAAGCCTGTATAACTTGATCCTGAGAGAGCATATTCTTAATAATTGTGTGTCTGATTTGTTGCACCAGTACTTGGTGGACTCTGATCTGACCTCTCCCCAAGAATTGGGAAAGAAGGCAGACAAATGGGTCAGAACAAGGGTGAACAGAAAAGTTGTTACAGGGGGTGACAAAGATGGCAACAAGAAGAAGGATGGTAAGTCTTCTGACAAGGGTGGGGACAAATCTAAAAATGATTCTTCATCAGGCCCACAAAAACACTCTGGTGGGGGTGGTGGGCCCAAATCCTCTTCTAATCAAAACAAAGAAAAGAAACCATGGTGCTATTTATGTAAAATAAAAGGCTATTGGACAACAGATCCCAGTTGTCCAAAGAAAAGCACCAAGCCTCCTACCACTACAACCCCTACTGCTACACCTAGTGTCCCTACTAATAGCAGTGGTGGTGGGAGCAAACCTACTAATAGCCAATCCAAGGGAGTAGCTGGGCTCACTTTTGGTAACTTAGTTGGGGTTGGTCTTGTTAGGGAGACCACAGAGGCTGTGTTAGTCTCTGAGGGGGCTATTGATTTAGCCACCTTAGTTGCTTGTCCCCTTAACATGGATAAGTACAAGCAGCTACCCCTAATAAATGGTGTTGAGGTTCAGGCCTACAGGGACACTGGTGCCAGTGTTACAATGGTAATAGAGAAACTGGCCCACCCTGAACAACACCTACTTGGTCACCAGTACCAAGTAACCGATGCTCACAACAACACACTTAGCCACCCCATGGCTGTTGTAAATCTCAACTGGGGGGGGGGGTTACTGGTCCAAAGAAAGTTGTGGTAGCCTCAGATTTACCTGTAGACTGTGTATTAGGAAATGATTTAGAGACATCAGCTTGGTCAGATGTGGAGTTGGAGGCCCATGCAGCAATGCTGGGCATCCCAGGGCATATCTTTGCTTTAACCAGGGCTCAGGCCAAAAAGCAAAAAGGACAGGGTGACTTGGATCCTGGAACAATGGACCAAGTGCTCCCTAAAGCTAGGGCTAGTAGAAGTAAAGCACTACCTACTATCCCTCCCTCTACAGTGGATTCTACTTCTGAGGAAGAAGAATTTCCACCCTGTGCAGAACCTACACCAGAGGAGCTGGAAGCAGACACTGCTGAGCTTTTGGGTGAAGGGGGGCCTGCCAGGGAGGAGCTGAGTGTGGCACAGCAAACCTGTCCCACACTAGAGGGTCTAAAACAGCAAGCTGCCAAACAAGCTAATGGGGATGTCAGTGACTCTCACAGAGTTTACTGGGAGGACAACCTCTTGTATACTGAAGCAAGGGATCCTATACCTGGAACTGCCAGGAGGTTAGTGATTCCTCAGGAGTACAGAAAGTTCCTCCTAACTCTAGCCCACGACATTCCCCTAGCTGGACATTTGGGACAAATGAAAACTTGGGACAGACTTGTTCCCTTGTTTCATTGGCCTAGAATGTCAGAGGACACAAAAGAATTTTGCAAGTCCTGTGAAACCTGTCAAGCCAGTGGCCAGACAGGTGGCACTCCAAAGGCACCCCTTATTCCACTGCCTGTGGTTGGGGTTCCCTTTGAAAGGGTAGGGGTTGACATAGTTGGCCCCCTTGACCCTCCTACTGCTTCAGGCAATAGGTTTATCTTGGTGGTAGTGGACCATGCCACAAGATATCCTGAAGCTATTCCTCTAAGGACCACTACAGCACCTGCAGTGGCAAAGGCCCTCCTGGGAATATTTTCCAGGGTGGGCTTCCCAAAAGAGGTGGTATCAGACAGGGGAAGCAATTCATGTCTGCTTACTTAAAGGCCATGTGGAAGGAGTGTGGTGTGACTTACAAGTTCACTACACCCTATCATCCACAAACAAATGGACTGGTGGAGAGATTTAACAAAACTCTCAAAGGCATGATTATGGGACTCCCTGAAAAACTCTGCAGTAGATGGGATATCCTTTTACCATGCCTCCTTTTTGCCTACAGGGAGGTACCCCAGAAAGGGGTGGGCTTCAGCCCCTTTGAACTCCTCTTTGGACACCCTGTGAGGGGTCCACTAACACTTGTCAAGGAGGGTTGGGAACAACCTTTAAAAGCTCCAAAGCAAGATATAGTGGATTATGTACTTGGCCTCAGATCAAGGATGGCTGAGTACATGAAAAAGGCCAGTAAAAACCTTCAGGCCAGCCAAGAGCTCCAAAAGCACTGGCATGACCAGAAGGCTGTTTTGGTTCAGTACCAACCAGGGCAGAAAGTGTGGGTCTTGGAGCCTGTGGCCCCAAGAGCACTCCAAGATAAATGGAGTGGACCCCACACAATTGTTGAAAAAAAGGGTGAAGTCACCTACTTAGTTGACTTAGGCACTGCCAGGAGTCCCCTTAGGTGTTCCATGTCAATCACCTGAAACCCTACTATGACAGGGCTGATCTCACCCTGCTCATGGCAACTGATGAGGGACAGGAAGAAGAGAGTGACCCTCTCCCTGATCTCTTCTCTTCCACAGAACAAGATGCTCCAGTGGAAGGTGTAGTTTTGGCTGATTGTCTTACTGCTGAGCAGAAAGACCATTGCATAAATCTCCTGGGTCAGTTTTCTGAACTCTTCTCTACTGTGCCAGGTACCACTTCTTGGTGTGAGCACACTATAGATACTGGAGACAGCTTGCCTGTCAAAAGTAAAATCTATAGGCAGCCTGACCATGTCAAAGACTGCATAAAGCAAGAGGTGCAGAAAATGTTAGAACTAGGAGTGGTTGAGCACTCTGAAAGTCCATGGGCTTCTCCTGTGGTACTTGTACCAAAACCTCATTCCAAAGATGGAAAGAAGGAAATGTGGTTTTGTGTTGACTACAGAGGTCTCAACCAGGTAACCAAAACTGATGCTCACCCTATACCCAGGGCAGATGAGCTCATAGATACACTGGCATCTGCCAAGTATCTAAGCACTTTTGACTTGACTGCAGGGTATTGGCAGATCAAATTATCAGAAGATGCAAAAGCAAAAACTGCATTTTCAACCATTGGAAGCCATTACCAATTCACAGTAATGCCTTTTGGATTGAAAAATGCACCTGCCACTTTTCAGAGGTTGGTGAACACAGTCCTGCAAGGGCTGGAAGCTTTTAGTGCAGCATATCTGGACGATATAGCTGTCTTTAGCTCCAGCTGGGATGATCACCTGGTCCACCTATGGAAAGTTTTGGAGGCCCTGCAAAAGGCAGGCCTCACTATCAAGGCTTCAAAGTGCCAGATAGGGCAGGGGAAGGTGGTTTATCTGGGACACCTTGTTGGTGGGGAACAGATTGCCCCACTTCAGGGGAAAATCCAAACTATTATAGATTGGGTTCCCCCTACTACTCAGACTCAGGTGAGAGCCTTCCTAGGCCTCACTGGGTATTACAGGAGGTTCATTAAGAACTATGGCTCCATTGCAGCCCCTCTTAATGACCTCACATCCAAGAAAATGCCTAAAAAGGTATTATGGACAGCAAACTGTCAGAAAGCTTTTGAGGAGCTGAAGCAGGCCATGTGCTCTGCACCTGTCCTGAAAAGCCCTTGTTACTCTAAAACATTCTATGTCCAAACTGATGCATCTGAATTAGGAGTAGGGGCAGTCTTATCACAACTTAATTCTGAGGGCCAGGATCAACCTGTTGCTTTTATTAGTAGAAGGTTGACCCCTAGAGAAAAGCGTTGGTCTGCCATTGAGAGAGAGGCCTTTGCTGTGGTCTGGGCACTGAAGAAGTTGAGGCCATACCTGTTTGGCACTCACTTCATTGTTCAGACAGACCACAAACCTCTACTTTGGCTAAAACAAATGAAAGGTGAAAATCCTAAATTGTTGAGGTGGTCCATATCCCTACAGGGAATGGACTATACAGTGGAACATAGACCTGGGAGTAGCCACTCCAATGCAGATGGACTCTCCAGATATTTCCACTTAGACAATGAAGACTCATCAGGTCATGGCTAGTCTTATTGTCCTTCGTTTGGGGGGGGGGGGGGGGTTGTGTAGGAAAGTACCATCTTGCCTGGCATGTTACCCCCATTTTTCACTGTATATATGTTGTTTTAGTTGTATGTGTCACTCGGACCCTGCCAGCCAGGGCCCCAGTGCTCATAAGTGTGCCTGAATGTGTTACCTGTGTTATGACTAACTGTCTCACTGAGGCTCTGCTAATCAGAACCTCAGTGGTTATGCTCTCTCATTTCTTTCAAATTGTCACTAACAGGCTAGTGACCAATTTTACCAATTTACATTGGCTTACTGGAACACCCTTATAATTCCCTAGTATATGGTACTGAGGTACCCAGGGTATTGGGGTTCCAGGAGATCCCTATGGGCTGCAGCATTTCTTTTGCCACCCATAGGGAGCTCTGACAATTCTTACACAGGCCTGCCACTGCAGCGTGAGTGAAATAACATCCACGTTATTTCACAGCCATTTTACACTGCACTTAAGTAACTTATAAGTCACCTATATGTCTAACCTTTACCTGGTAAAGGTTGGGTGCTAAGTTACTTAGTGTGTGGGCACCCTGGCACTAGCCAAGGTGCCCCCACATTGATCAGGGCCAATTCCCCAGACTTTGTGAGTGCGGGGACACCATTACACGCGTGCACTACATATAGGTCACTACCTATATGTAGCTTCACAATGGTAACTCTGAATATGGCCATGTAACATGTCTATGATCATGGAATTGCCCCCTCTATGCCATCCTGGCATAGTTGGCACAATCCCATGATCCCACAGGTCTGTAGCTCAGACCTGGGTACTGCCAAACTGCCTTTCCTGGGATTTCACTGCAGCTGCTGCCAACCTCTCAGACAGGTTTCTGCCCTCCTGGGATCCAGCCAGGCTTGGCCCAGGAAGGCAGAACAAAGGACTTCCTCAGAGAGAGGGTGTTACACCCCCTCCCTTTGGAAAATGGTGTTAAGGCAGGGGAGGAGTAGCCTCCCCCAGCCTCTGGAAATGCTTACATGGGCACACATGGTGCCCATTTCTGCATAAGCCAGTCTACACCGGTTCAGGGACCCCTCAGCCCTGCTCTGGCGCGAAACTGGACAAAGGAAAAGGGAGTGACCACTCCCCTGACCTGCACCTCCCCTGGGAGGTGCCCAGAGCTCCTCCAGTGTGCTCCAGACCTCTGCCATCTTGGAAACAGAGGTGCTGCTGGCACACTGGACTGCTCTGAGTGGCCAGTGCCAGCAGGTGACGTCAGAGACTCCTTCTGATAGGCTCCTTCAGGTTTTGCTAGCCTATCCTATTTAGGGTCTCTGTCTTTGGGGATTCCTTAGATAACGAATGCAAGAGCTCATCCGAGTTCCTCTGCATCTCTCTCTTCACCTTCTGCCAAGGAATTGACTGCTGACCGTGCTGGAAGCCTGCAAAACTGCAACAAAGTAGCAAAGACGACTACTGCAACTCTGTAACGCTGATCCTGCCGCCTTCTCGACTGCTTTCCTGGTGGTGCATGCTGTGGGGGTAGTCTGCCTCCTCTCTGCACTAGAAGCTCCGAAGAAATCTCCTGTGGGTCGACGGAATCATCCCCCTGCAACCGCAGGCACCAAAGAACTGCATCACCGGTACCCTGGGTCCCCTCTCAGCACGACAAGCGAGGTCCCTTGAATCCAGCAACTCTGTCCAAGTGACTCCCACAGTCCAGTGACTCTTCAGTCCAAGTTTGGTGGAGGTAAGTCCTTGCCTCCCCCACGCCAGACTGCATTGCTGGGAACCGCAACTTTTGCAGCTACTCCGGTCTCCGTGCACTTCCGGCGGAAATCCTTTGTGCACCGTCCAGCCTGGGTGCACGGCACTCTAACCTGCATTGCACGACCTCCTAAGTTGTCCTCCGGCGATGTGGGACTCCTTTGTGCGACTTCGGGTGAGCACTGTTTCACTCCACTTTGTAGTGCCTGTTCCGGCACTTCTGCGGGTGCTGCCTGCTTCTGAGAGGGCTCCTTGTCTTGCTCGACGGCCCCTCTGTCCCCAGACGCAATTGGCGACATCCTGGTCCCTCCTGGGTCACAGCAGCATCCAAAAACCCTAACCGCACAATTTGCAGCTAGCAAGGCTTGTTGGCAGTCTTTCTTCAGGAAAACACTTCTGCACGACTCTGCACGGCGTGAGGGATCCGTCCTCCAAAGGGGAAGTTCCTAGGCCTTGTCGTTCCTGCAGAATCTCCAGCTTCTACTGTCCAGTAGCAGCTTCTTTGCACCCACAGCTGGCATTTCCTGGGCATCTGCCCATCTCCGACTTGCTTGTGACTTTTTGACTTGGTCCCCTTGTTCCACAGGTACCCTCGTTTGGAAATCCATTGTTGTTGCATTGCTGATTTGTGTCTTTCCTGCAGAATTCCCCTATCACGACTTCTATGTCCTTTGGGGAACTTTAGTGCACTTTGCACTCACTTTTCAGGGTCTTGGGGTGGGCTATTTTTCTAACCCTTACTATTTTCTAATAGTCCCAGCGACCCTCTACAAGGTCACATAGGTTTGGGGTCCATTCGTGGTTCGCATTCCACTTTTGGAGTATATGGTTTGTGTTTCCCCTATCCCTATGTGTCCCCATTGCATCCTATTGTAACTATGCATTGTTTGCACTGTTTTCTAATACTATTACTGCATATTTTGGTATTGTGTACATATATCTTGTGTATATTTGCTATCCTCATACTGAGGGTACTCACTGAGATACTTTTGGCGTATTGTCATAAAAATAAAGTACCTTTATTTTTAGTATATCTGTGTATTGTGTTTTCTTATGATATTGTGCATATGACACTAGTGGTACTGTAGGAGCTTCACTCGTCTCCTAGTTCAGCCTAAGCTGCTCTGCTAAGCTACCATTATCTATCAGCCTAAGCTGCTAGACACCCTATACAGTAATAAGGGATACCTGGGCCTGGTGCAAGGTGTAAGTACCCCTTGGTACTCACTACAAGCCAGTCCAGCCTCCTACATCAACCCAAGTGAGTTCCGTGACGTGGCTGTATTTGACCCGGTTGCTGGAGGTAAAGCTAGGGTTCAGCATGTGCTGCACCACTGTGCGGTACCCCATAAACAATAGTAATAGTCAATAATAACACATACAAATATACAGAACAATCAATTTTGGTATAATTTCAATTTGTCCAATCCAGTTCAAATATTTATTGTAGCCCATCCATGGTAATACAATTCAAGCCAACACGTGTTTCGTCAAGGGAAATTGTTTTCTTACATCCCAAACGACTTCTTCAGGGCTAAAAATTGTAAACAAATTTAATTGGATTAAAGAAACCAGAATGCTCCAACTTGATAATTAAAAAGTTTTCAAAAGATCCCAGATAGAAATTAGAATTATAAAGACACTAAGCACCCAAGAGGAAAGCACTAATGGGTAAATAGATATTTAAATCATATTACAAAGGTGAAAAAAGTGGAATCAAACTCCATTGGGGGATCCACCCCAGATGTCTACTAAACACCAAGAGGGTCTTGTGTCCTGCCCAACTGCCACCATATGTTAATATGTCAAAGTGATGAACACCAAAAGTTCACAACCTCACATTTATAAACAACATCCCCTCTGTGTCATCACACTAAGCACCAACGTGTTGCATATGCAATAAGAATTTACTTAATGAATTGAAGTGAAATATCATAAAATACCAGCCAGTGTCCAACTTACTCCCATAATTCATGCTAGTGTCTTATGGTTAGAGTCTAAAAATACAATAATAATTAACCAAGCATACATGGGTCACTTAAATACTCACCACTTAGATCAAAATTATCCATCTCTAATGTCAAAGACAAAAGCCAAAATCTATATGAAATAACCTCGCATTACGAGAGAAATCAAACCCCTATTATATACAAGTAGTCCCACATGGAATACCTTGAATATAAAGTCCGGCAATAATATTGAGGATTTAAGGTTCATGTGGGCTTCATCTGTGTGTTGTGGCACAAAACACGATACAGATCTATATACAAAATATTGTAACATTAATTGTCTCTCAAAACTAATACATATTTAAACAAATATATCATACTAACGGGGTCACCCTTTCTTAAGTGCTCACCTGATTTCGACGAACGGTTTCAGAATCGGCGTTAGTAGTCCGAAACACCGGGTTGCGAGTACGCACGACGCGGTGCTCTACACGGAAGTTAAAATAAGCTTCCGAGGCCTGGAAGTCGGTAAGTGAGGGTGCCTCAAATGGTTGTCTTGTTGTCCATGTAGAGCTTGACGCTGAGGTGTTCAATCTTGGTTGTGGTGGTGTTGGTGGCAGTGGTGCACTGTAAGGTCTCTTTGTGGATGATGGCTATTGCTCCTCCTGGGTTGTTAGTGCGGTCTTGGTGCAATGTCTCTTTATGGATAATGGCTATTTCTCCTCCAGGCTTTTTTGTACCTGTCTAGGATCTCTGCAGCAATATCAAGCGGGGTTGACACAGGTCTCTGTTATGAAGACAATGTCGGATTTGTCGGAGGCAATGAAGTCCTGTTGCTCAGTGGAGTGCTTTCAGATAGTACGTGTTTTGAGGAGTAGGCAGTGCAGTCTGAGGGTCGCATATGGTTTGGTGTGGCGAGGTGTCGGCATGGTGCTTTGTGGCATAACATTGGTCATAATGGTGCAGGAGAAGGGGCATCTGGTGCAGGCGAGCGGCAGTACCATAGAGTGTGATGTGGCATGGCAACAGTGTTCGCTGGAATGTCTGGTTATCAGGGCGCAGAGGGGGGTGACATTGTACCTGCGGGTGGTCCTGGATCCAGGAGTCCTGCCAGTGGCTTGCCTTCATCCCTGTCCTGATTAGAATTTTGCAAAAATATTAGGGGGCAGGGCAAGTATGCCCTACCTCCCTTAGCCATGTGGGGGGAGGGGTTTCAGGGACACCCCATCTGTGGCCAATATACATATTGTTTTTAAAAAATCATTGATTAATCTGGAGTTACTCAAGACTCACCTGGGATCGTGGCTTTCTTTAAAAAAAAGAAAAAAAAATTACAAAAAATGAAGCACCTGCTAGTGTTTTATACTTTAATATTTAGACCTCTGAAGTGAGCCAGGGCACTGGAGTTTTTGTTTGAAATATTTGGTGTGGCATAGGTGCGGTCCCCCTCCCTGAGCCACGCCTGGCTCTTGGAACCCCATCCTCCATGGTCGAAAACTTTAAAGAGGGTTGGAGGTCATATGGCCTCCATCCCTATGCCACTAATTGGCCCAGGCAACCCCATTCCGGGGGCCAAATTTGCAAAAACACCTTCCCCTTCCCCAAGCCCCAATGAGGCCCTGGGAAACCCATCCCCTGTGGCCGATCTGACGTTAAAGGGGAGAACTGCACCACGGGGACCCTCTCCTCGAGCCTGTTGAGGCACTGGGGACCCCATCCTCCCGGACTGAGATATAACTGTAGGGGAGGGGTATGCACGACCCCCCTCCCCGACCCTGTAAAGGCCGAGGGGTCCCGATCCCCCCAGGGCTGGCTCAAACAAGGCATCCTGGGGAGCCCATCTCACGACACAATAGTTTCCCTGCCCGCACGAGTATGGGTAGGGAAACATATGTCTACTCCCACCTGACAGGAGCATTTTAAAGGACCCTGCCAGGTGGGAGCAGATATTCCTTCCCTGCTCTCAGGAACATGGGCAAGGAAGGCATGTCTGCTCCCACTCTGTGGGAGCTTTAGAAATGCTCCCTTCGAGTGGTGTCAAACTTTGGTTTCCCTGCTTGTGCTTTTGCGGCCAGGGAAATTCAGATTGCTCTCACCTGGTAGGAGAAAACGAAAACAGCTATTCCGGTTGGGCTGGAGGAACACAGGTTCTGGCAGCACCCAGGATGGGTGCATGCAGGAGCTGGCTGAGGCTGCAGGGTCCTTGGAGCTCCCTCTGTGGCCCTGAACTTACTATTTGCTGGGTACTCCGGGTGGGCACAGGAGCACCCACCCAGAAGCACTTGAGACCCCAGGGATAAGGTCCATGGGGCCACTACAGGCTCAGGGAGGGGCAGTGTACCCTCCCAATAAAAAATAATAAAGTCGACCCTAGGGGATGGGGTCTCTGGGGCCTAGATTATCTCTAAGAGATCAGCTGACATATTACTTTGTGAAAAACAAAAAAACTAGAAATTCACTGAAAAAAACAAAGGTTAAGTGTCGGTATAGTTAGGTGAATATTTCAGTGACAGCTTAAATTCCCCAATTATAGTTAGCTCTTGTAGCTATAACTCGTGCCCTAAGGCAACTATAACTTGCACTTTCATCATGCCCTGCTAATTACCCCACATATTACATCACTCATGAAATGTTCTATGACATCATTGATGACATCACTGCAACATTTGAAAGGCCTTCATTGATGACAAGGCTGTGCATGGCAGGGTCAAGGGTTATAGTTACCATAGGACATGAGTTACAGTTAATTGAGATAACTATAACTAGTGAATTTCAGTCTGTTTTTTTAGTTTAAAATGTTACATTGTCACTGAAATTTTCACCTAAGTATAACATCAGTATAACCTTTGTTTTTTTCCAGTAAATATATGCGTGCATGTGTGGATATATATGTCTGTTTCACTCAAGAACAAAGGTTATAGTGACTTTATTGTTAGTTTTTTAAATATAGTAAAAACTAATGTCTCATTTTCTTCAGCCTGTTCTCCTGGAAAGGCTTTAAATTCTACAGCTCCTATTCCAACAAATGGGCATTCAGGAGTGCCACACTTTCATCTTGAATACACAATATGAACAATGTAGATGTTCATTAGAACTAAGTGGTGATGCTGTAGTTGAAGGAAACTGACACGCTACGGTTGGTATTGGAAATATATGTTTCGCTGCATGTCAGAATGTTTTACTAACATGGATGAGGAGGATATTTGAGAACGTATAGAACATGTGACCTCATTTTAGCTTTCTAGAGCACTAACCATAATCTCTATGACATACAGAAACCTCTCATGTTTTGCATTTACTGCATTTCCTCCAGTTTTACAGCTTTGATTCCATCAAAATGCCTTTCAGGTGTGCCACATATGTGCCAAATGTTGGTGTTCATGTTGTTCATTATACCACTGTTGGAAGCTGCACCTAATTATTAGGGAGTTAACAGAGAGAATGATGCTTGTGTTAGAAGTACAGCTTCAGTCTAAATGTAAGAATGTTTTACTGACATAGAGGAGAAAAACATTTGAGGACTCATAGGAAATGTGTCCTGGTTTGATTTTAGCTTTCTAGAGCACTAATCATAATTTCTGCAATAAAGTGTCCCCTCTTTTTGTTCATATCTAAAGTAAATACTTCGTTTTACACCGTTGATTCATTCAGGATGGCTTCAGATGTGCCACACTTGTGTCATAAATACAGAATGTTTGTGGTATAGTTCTTCATAATTACACCATGGGAAGCTGCAGCTGATCACAAGGCAGTTAACAGAGAGGAATGTATGTTTCAGTTAGATGTCAGAATGTTTTACAAAAATTTAAAATGTGACCCCATTTTAACATTCTATAGAAGTGGTTCTTAACCTGTGGTTCGTGGATCTCTAATGGGTCCTTGGAGACTACTCAGGAGGTCTGAGATTGATAACAAAAGTGGTTCCTAACCTTTTGACTACTGTGGATCTCCACTTTAAAAATATAGAAAGAAACATTCCTCACACTAAAATAAAAATGAAAGGTATATTTTTCAGTGGGGGTTTCCGGGCTCCAGTAATGATTTTGTAGTGTTGTGCCATTCAAATCTTTGAAAAATGTAAAGACTAGTGTCCCCGGCATTCAATAATGACTCACTGGGGGTCCCCAGATATCAATAATGGGTTCTAGTAATGTTCAAGTGGGAGCCCACTGAAGTCAAAAGGTTAAGAACCATTGTTCTAGAACACAAACCATAATTTCTGTGACAAAAGACCCCCTTCATTTTGTTCAATTCTAAAGGATATGCATTACGTTTTACAGCTTTGATTCCATCAAGATGACTTGAAATGTGCCATACTTTTGTCAAAAATACAGAATGTTAACTCTCAAGTTCTTCATTGGAACACTATGGGAAGCTGCAGTTGATTACTAGGTTAACTGACAGACTGGTGTTGTATATACTCTGCATGTTAAAATATTTTACTGAAATGAATGAAGAAGATATTTGAAAACTCATAGAAATGTGTCCTTATTTTAGTTTTTTAGAGCACCAACCATATTCTCTATAATAAAAATAAATCCCTTGTATTGTTAATTTACTGAAGTATCCTCAGTTGGAAATTTCTTTCAGTTTGTCCCGCTTTGAGTCCATGAAGATGGCTTCAGGTGTGCCACATTTTTGTCATATATACAGAATATTCGTGCTCTAGCTGTTCATTAGAACTCTGTGGGCGGCTGCTGTAGAACCCGGAGAATCAACTGACAGGCTTCTGCTGCTGCTGGAAGTAGGTTTTACTTCAAATACCAGACTTTATTCTCATATGGCTGAGAAAAATAGTATGTATTTATGGAATGTGTGCTCTCATTTAGCTTTTGGAGCACCTTCCATAGCCTCTATGAGAACCATGAGAGAAAACAGTTGTCTCTCAAACATGGTTCTTCAAATCCCAGCAGAGAATCAGCATTTTTCACGGGGCTGAAAAAGCTATTTGAAACCACCGTTCCAGCTACATTCTAACCCACTAAAACATATGGGCAATTTTAGCTATCTAGGGGTAATCTATAAGTGCTGAATCTTGTGGCTTCCCCAACTGGAAGTTAGAAACAACCAAATAGCGAGTAGCATTAATGTGCTTTCCTCTTTTCCAGACAAACTGGGTAAAAGATTGATTGCACATATGCTGACTATCACCAAATGTACCAGTATGGCATCTTATGGGGCAAGGTTATGTGGTGCACAGGTGGCCCCGTCTTTACCGGTAACTGAAAGTAATGTATTCACTGTTTATTGTCTCTCCCCCTAGTACTTCTAACTTTATTTGCTGTGCAGAACTTGGGTCATCCTATCTTAAGGCTACTCTAAGGGCATGCTCAATAATGCTCTGGCATAGGGTCTGGACTAACGAGTTTTATCTTTAAATAGAATGATAAATGAGGATTGCTTGTCACTGACCCATGGATTAGAGGTTTCCTGGCTGAGGGGAGTTAGAGACATGGCTGTGGCTCCGCATAGATGGGATCTATTTGAAGACCCATCCACATATCTAATCTCTGTGAGTAAAAAGGCATTCAGGGTTATGTCTTACACCTTTTGGGGAGATATGAGGTGGGGTAAGGCAATTTACTTTTCATCTGTCATCTCATACATGTAGTATAATCCAGTCAGGAGTATCCAGCCATTCTTGTTATTAGATGAACAGCACTATCAGTACTATTTCTTCTTTGGGCTTCTGACATTTCCCTGGTGGGACTACCGGTCCCAAGGATCACCTGGCCTGATGACTCTCAGCTGTTGCAGGGGGTGGAACACTCTGAAGCACTTATAGGGCCAGATGTAGCAATGGGTTTTTCCCATTCTGTGTCAATTGGAAAATGTGTTTGTACATATGGCCCATAGTGCCTTCACTCACCCAGCGGCGAGGGACTCCTGCTGGCCAAGGGCAGGCCCGTCCTGTGACCGTAAGAGGCCGGGCTGGGCCACCTCCCTTGGTTTTGGCTTGAGGCTTACCAAGGCGGCTCAGAGGATTATTTGGGCTTTACTAAAATGGGTAAAATAAAGATTGATCGTAGCTCAGTAGCCGGTGATACAATCGCCACAATTGATTCTTGGTGTGACTGACTGGAGTTCTCAAAGAGGAAATTAAGTTAACTGAAAGGAGCCTCTCCATGAAAGAGATAAGGGGGCCTTGCCTCTCACCAACAGGTGGGGCTGTCAGACAGGTCTCATTTGGTATTGTAGAGTCCCATGGCTTGCCCACTTGCCTCGAAGTAACAGAATATGTTATTAACAGCAAAGACACCCCGGCCGATAGCTCTTAATTAAGTGAATCCACTGGTAAAAAGAAGGGTGGGGCAGCAAAAAAAGACTCTCCTGGGCAATAAAAGGGGTAATGCTGATTTATATGTCACCCAAGGCAAACTTATATGTGATGAAATATGCACTAGGGTTGAAAGAAGGTATAAAATCGTTTAATTCCCTTATATGATCATTTGAAAGCAGTTGAGATTAGACTGTCTAATCTAGCTATGAGCAGCAGAATTTCACTCCATATGGCACAGGCCTAGAAATGTGGGGTGTTGCACACACCAGGCCGATCCCTCCTATGAACAGATTTGAATCCCTGAGCAGGTTAGAAAGTAAAGATTGACTGTATCCCACCCCATTAATTCCCTTGTAATGCAGAGTGATTACAGGTGGGGTTCAGCCATGAAATAGGCCATTTGGAACATAGCGGGTTGAACAGTAAAAAAAAAGATGACAAGAGGTAGTTGAGGTAGGTACTGGGCAAAACATACAAGCGATGCAAGAAATCTGGGTGTCTGATAATTCCTTCCATTTGGATGTGTTTTCCTTTTTTTTTTTTTTGCGCATCAGAACCTGCAAACTCAGGAAGAGCCAAAGGGGGGGTTACTTACTCTAGTCTCTTTGACGGTCTCATGTACTCCCTGCCAAGTA
Source organism: Pleurodeles waltl (assembly GCF_031143425.1). Taxonomy (NCBI): domain Eukaryota; kingdom Metazoa; phylum Chordata; class Amphibia; order Caudata; family Salamandridae; genus Pleurodeles; species Pleurodeles waltl. The sequence continues at coordinate 1,016,344,860 of NC_090442.1, forward strand.
GAGGCAGGCTCCCACTGCTGATTGGTGATACAGCTGTATTTTAAATCGACCCAACTTTGTTGATTGATAATTTTTATAGTTCGTTTGTGCGGGGGGGCTCCTGATCACTTATCAGGTTTAAAATGCTTTTTGGATGATTATGATATGCATTAAACAGTTATCTATTTTGTGATTTTAATGTCCATCTGTGCCCCTGAGGCTGTTTTATCTATGATGAGGTTAGGTATGAACGTGGAATTAGAGCTCACTTTGAGCACTCAGCACAAGGGGAAGCACTGGAAGGTCTCATAACTGCCAGGAATTTTCATCGCATTGGTCAGGTGACTGAAGGTGATGCTGTGCTGTCATTTACGGGGAGAGTTAGTCAGGCGGTTAGATTAGATGAAGAATGGAATAACCTCAGTGACCACAATCCCCTTATGCTGGAAGTGGAATGGGGGTTGGAAGATGTGGTCCCTCACGGGGTAGGCCCGAGGAATACTGAATTCTCCCCTAAGGATCAGGCACGGAGGCTTAAGTGGAGCAAAGTGGTCCTGCAGCCGCCATGAAAAATCTTGTAACTGTGAAGGAACAAGATATTATTGTTTGTTCAGAAGAGGGTACTCGAGAAGATGAGGTAGTGAATGCTTTTAGTAGGCATTGTGTGCAGATCGCAAAAAACATTACAAACCCAGAGAAAGTAATCAACTGGGGGTAGAGAAATGGTTTGATACAACATGCTCAAAAGTCCATGAAATCTGGTGATCGCTTTAAAACAAAACCCAAAGGACAGGACTGGGATAAAGGTATGCAGGAAGGCTTGCAAGCTGGCAAGAGAAGCTTGAAGAAATTAAATTAGAAATCAGGCATGGAATGACCTCTTGCAGATAAGTGTTTTAAGTAATAGTGCCATGATCTAGGATACAGTAAATGGACCATTGTTTACAGGGGCCAGACTGAAGTCAAGAACTGCACTATTTCTCCTGACATATGGGTCAGGCACTATCAGAACATTTATGATAACATTGTGACAAAAGGCCATAATTCTATTCAGGCATCCGCTAGAGAACACTTTTCTTTTATAATTTGCTTCTCTTGGTTATAGTATACTTGAAATAATAATTTGATGAAGATTTATACATTCGTCAACGGTCCCTTTTCATGGCCTAAACCCATATTGGAGGCTAGATAGGAAGTTATTATGTTCCAACCACTTGTTCAATCTTGTTAAGACTACCTGCCCCGTGATTTTCATTGCCAAGTCTGTTAGAAAGACTGGCTGATAACATTGGGGTTCAGATCTTGAACCTTTTTTAAAATTCAGGACTATGATCAATCCAGACCAGGATGCTACAAGGCTAGTAGTACGATTGGCATTGAATACCTGGGCGAGTATTTTCACCCAAAATGAAGAGTCTGCCCAGTCCAGGCTCTGTTATTATACACTAATACAATCGAGTCATGGACCTCCTCCTCCTCAATTATATCTGGTGTTCATGGATCTTAAGTCCACCTTTGACAGGGTAAAGACATCAAAACTTGGGGGGCTGCCTGTGAATTGACAAACACATATTACAATTTTGAGTGGAACTTCACCATCAGTCAGGTTTAATAGAGATGGCAGTCTTACTTCACCAGTGAGAGTGCAAAGAGGGGTGAGCCAAGGGTGCATTTTTTGCCCCTCTACTGCTTACCCTTTACATTAACAACTTTGAGCCTACTTCAAGTACTACATGCAAGGATATTTCACGGACAGGCCCCCACCTCATCCCCTTAATCTTGTATGCAGACAATACTGTGTTAATAGCTAGGACAGTAGTGGATATCCAGTGTTCGCTAGACACATTTATTATTTTTATGGTGGATTTGGACCTAAGCACAAATGTTTTTAAGTCTCACACTATGGTGGTGGGGCCAGGAAAGAAAGCCCAAAATACTTTTTTTTGGGCCATGGTACTGAGTTGATCAGAGTAACCACTTTTCCTTATCTGGGGGTTCTTTTCAATGAACATGGTTCCTGGGTACCTCAAAGGAAGGTCAAGATAAATTCTTTATCTAGAGCTGTTGAGGCAACTTTTGACTTTGTAAAGAGCTTGGGGGCGAAGCCAGTTCAAGCCCTGGTCGAGGTGCACCAAGCCATGTGTATACCAATGGCGACCTATGGGTGTGATAGCTGAGGTTATAAGGATACTAGAGAACTAAAGACAGTGGGATTTTTTTCTTGCGCAGATTGATAGGAGTTCCCTCATACATGTTACATGAAGAAATTGGTATGGGTTATATTTCGGATCTGGTGGCTCTGGCCCCTATTATGAGATGAATCAGGATATGGGTGAATCCGATTTAGAGCTCAGTCTGGCAGTGAGTAAGGACTGTTGGTCTTTAGAGGGCGCAACCCGCGTCCCGTGGCTCAATTATATTAAGAATATAGCATGCGCCCTAGGATGTCCACAACTTTTTGAAAACCCAGGGTCCATTTTGAAGGAGTACTAAAAGGGCATTAAGAAACACTTTTTCGAGTACAAATTGGCCGAGAGAGAGGGAAGAGAAAGTGTAAAGCAGTCAGTAATATCTTTCATGTTGTTAAAGACCTGCATCTCCCTAGAGCACTATCTAATGTTCGCCTCCAAAGTTCGGCGTCAGTTTCTATTAACAAGGTTTAGGTTCAATTGAATACACCGGCTTCTGGCCACGCCTAATGGTCACTACAGAATAGAGGCGATGGGCCTGTGTTCTTGCGACACTTTCTCACCAATGGACAGTCTACATTTTATCCTGTTCCGCGGTCATAATTGTATTTTAAGACAGCGGTATATGGTTCCATTGCTAAAAGGGAAACATTTTGGGCAAGCTAAACCTGCCCTAAGTTATCTACAAATGCTTTCAAGCCCACTGGTATCTTTTGGAGTGGCAAGTTTCTTGGCAGGAGCTCTAAGAATTAGGAAAAGGTGCACGGTTAAAATGATGCTTTCAGGTAAAAATGGTCTAAATGCATATGATACATGTTAAATCCGGCCACGTTTTATACAGTTTTATTATTTTGTGAATAATTTTTATGGTTTATTGCTAAAATGTACAACGGGGTATTTTAATGTTTTTATCATGTTTTATACTGTTTGGCGTTATGGCCTCTTTATGGTTTTAATTAGCTGACTAAAGTATTTCTTGAGGACTTGACAGTATTTTATTTTACTTAGGTTTTGGCGCTACCTATTTAATAGGTTAGCCACTTTTCCTCAGTACAATCACTGGACATTCAATCCTTCACCCTATCCCTACAACAAGAGATCAGCACAGAGCAGTTTGCAAATAATGTTCTTTTGCACTTAATATTCTAAGTTCAGATCCCATACCATCAAGCCCCATCTGATCAAAATTCCTTGCACCATTGGACAGAAGCATTGCACATTTTGCAATCCTTGTCCTCGGAGGACATTGTATTGACTGTGTATACTCGTTTGAGGCTTGTGATCAGGGCTAGAAAATCGCTTGGGTAAGTTTTGAAGTTTAATGCTATTTCAGTCAGAGTATTCTGTGATTCATGGCCCCAGTAAACTGTTAAATATGCAGAGAAGGTTAAATTTCTCTTTTTATTCTCATTTGGGTTAATAATAAAATTTTAAAAAAATAAAAATAATTACCTCTGCTCCTGCACCGAGCCGATCCTCTCCTCACCTTCGTCTCGATGCTGCAGGCTCCCGGCCTGCCCTGCGGCCAATCCTGACGCTGCTCAAAGCAGCGTCAGGATTGGCTGGGAACGCCCACCCAGGGCACTCCCAGACAGACTGGGAGCCTGTGCAGGCTCTCTCCAGCCCAGCTACACAGCCGGCCAAACATATATGCGCAGTGAGCACTCCCCATCAGTGCACGTCACCCCCGTGGCCCGCCCCTTTGAAAGAAAAGGATAATAAACTATGTTATCCTTTTCTTTGAAAGACATCTGCTGGCAGGCGGTGGGGGGCAACGCTCCTCTTCCATTATGGATGAGCCGCCCCTGGTATTAAACCCGTAAAGTATGTTTGCACAAATTGAAGCTCTTTCCTCTCTTCTGTCTCCTACCCTGCTCTTCTGCTTCTGGCACCTGTAAGTGCATGATAGGGGACAGTGTACCTAAAAACAGCCCATGAGTTCAGGGTGAGTGACAGTGGCTGAGGAGATGGTGTGGGGGGTGGAGGCCCAGAAGAGCAGGTAGCCTGCAGACCTCAGTCATTTCTGTGTCAGAAGTACCAGAGACCCAGAAATAGTAGATTTCTTAAAGTGTAGGGACGCAGATTAGATACAAAGCCAAAACGTTTGTGAGCTAGAAAGTGGCGAAGCCACAAGGTAGCAGGTGATTCATCAGAGGTATTCAGGAGAAAACATTTTATACAATGTCAAGAAGAAACTCAGACACTCAATACAGAATTCCAAACGCCCAAAAGTGACTTGAAGGCAATAGTTTAAGAAAACAATTATACAGCTTTGTGAAGAAAGAATAAAGTTGCAAGCGTGCTGCACAAAAAGTACCTTATGTGTTCACTGAACATCGACAGTTACATTCTAACAACCACACATTGCACACATACTATTCAGAGTACTGCTGTCATCGTTAACATGCAGGAGTGCCAAGTTCTGTGGTAAAATGTCTTTTGTATTTTTATTGTTATATTGCATGCTTCTGAAATTGTTCACAGTACAACTGGATGCAGTAAACAAAGTCAGCCTACACTTATCTCATCCCTGCTCATTCGGGACTTTTCGAGGCTATTATAAACAGGTAACAATTTAACATTCAAACCATGTCCACATAGTATACCATAATAGACAAGCATTTGCAATGCAATGGGCCTCGCGTTTGCTCGACTTAGAGCTATTAGCGTTGTAAATTCCTAGCTGGACTTTTCTTGCCACATTAATTGAAAATGTTATTGCCTCCCTGCGTGATTTCCTAGAAAGGATCGCGGCTGGGTTGAAAGGCAAACCGAAATCAGAGGAGGGCCCATCGCACGCTGTAACAGGAGTAATCTTGACTGTAGTGTGATGGCCAGCAAAAATGTTCACTTAGTGAAATCGCCTGGGAGGGAACTCAGCACACAAAGGAGGGACATTTCACAAAAGGCACCAATAAAAATGAAGCATTTAAAACAATCACAACAAAGAATGAATAGCAAAGTGGGCATGGTTAAAAGCCCACAGAGAGATTACAGCAGGCCAGAGCACTTGCATGCTCAACCCTAAAAACCCCAAAAAGTGAAAATTAATATATCCCTTAAATGAACAATTAAGGAACCAAATTACAAGAAGCAATACATTTTACACCAGAGAAGACCAAAGCCCAGTGTTCAGCCAAATTTGAGAAAATAAAACAAAAGGCTGCATACCACAATTTAATAACTTGAAATATGTGACCAGTTCAAATGTGCTTATGATCCAGCATGCAACCAAGGTGCCAAATAAAGCTAGAAAAATTAGAAATCATATTTTGTGAGATGAAAAAGGTGTTTGATGCATTGCCCCCACTCTATGGCAATAACAAAGAGAATAAAATAAGTTAAATTTCATATATACTAATAGTAGTCTCTCAAGAACCATGCAGACCATGAATAAGAGACGTCGTGGGATGAAATGATGTATGGATAAAGAATGGAAACGAGTTGTCATCCACGTATGAATAAGGTACCAACAGTAGAAAGAAACAGAACATCTGAGAATGTCTAAAAGCTGCTCTGTAAGCACCACTAATAGCATTTTTGAAGGTTTATTTTTAAATCATCCGGTGAGGGGCATTGACTGTGCACCACATGTTGGGAGCCATGATAATATGTTTTGATGGGTCAGACGTGTACTTTCACAAAAAAAAGTGCTTGCCCTCCAGCATCTGTGATCCTTTTATTTATCCAGCCGCCTGAGCTTCAACTTTCAGAGGCACACATAACATTGTAATGCTATTAAAGTATCTTAGATAACTGGATAATTTATGGTATTTTTCTCTGGCAGCAGGACAGATGGGAGGTGGCAGTTATTAACCTACACAGATATTTAGGTCTGGCTTGACAGTGCAGCTGTCAGCTGAACATATGTGATCAATACAAAAGAGCTTTCCGAGGCCTATTGAGTGAGGGATTTAGGTTTCATGTACATTTAATTGGGTTGTATTTGTGTTTTCACTAAAAAAGACTGCATGTATTGCACTTTGTCTTGTGGTAAAGGTTATACTTGATGCAGCAGTACTGAGTTGGTTATGGTGGCTAGTCAATGATCATGGCTGTAGGCCTGATGTGTTTAGTATAAAATGCTATGATAGGGGCACTAGAACTGACATATTTATTATAAGTAGCATATGTTAAATTTGATAGACATTTAGGTGTGAATTGTTATTACTCTATATTAAAGCCTACACACAGGTATTTTGTTGCATGAAATCTCAAAGATTACCTTAGTAGGCAAGAATTTCGATGTTGGCCACACACTATGAAAAGACCTTGGGGTTTCACTGTGATGATTCTTGTTAGGCCCTGTTGAGAGAGGGGTTATATATTGTTTTGCAAGCTATATTTTTCTATATATTTGTAATTTTAGAACTGTATGTATGATGGTTGCCAATTTAAGTGAACTTGAGTACGTCAGTGTTCTTTAACGTGTAATGCCAGTGTTTAAAGGCTCATCAGACACTGAGAAATGAATGCCAGATTTCATATGTTTTATCTGTTTATTATAAAACGTTATGACAAAGCCAGAAGGGCTGATCTACGTATTAGGAAAAGCATGCATTAGACAATAGTCTTTTAAGGATGGATTGTTATTGCTCTGTGGTAAAGTTGTAGACCGGTACTTGTTACAGGGAATCAGGGAATTTCACACTTTACTGTAGTAAGCAAGGTTTTGGGTGTTTTTCACCTACCAAAGCAAACTTTGGGGATGGAAAAGGTGAACTACAATAATCCTTAGTAATCTCTCTGATAAGAAATAGTGTTCTGCTCTGCAAACTGTAAGTTTGCATACATTTATATTTTTATGACTGTATGCCAGGTGGTTGCCTTAAGGAAAGCTTATACGCAGTACAATGGGTTTGAGTTATTTATAGTGACAAGCCAATAATAAAAGCTATCTACCTGATGGTTTATTATGAAAAGTTAGAATAAAGGCAGTAGTTCTGATTTATTAGTTGTGAAAAGCATATGCTAATGTGAGTAGGCATTCAAGGGTGGATTGCTATGACTTTGAATTAAAGCCTACAGATAGTTTTTTTAATTAAATGGAATCTCATAGATTACCTTAATAGGCAAAGGAATTGGTGTTGGTTTTCCTCTCAAACAAACTATGACTATAAAAGTGTTGCACTCCTGTTAGGAGATCTACTATTTTGCTGTACATCTGTAATTTTGTACGCATTTGCAATATGTTGACAGTATACCTGATGGTTGCCTTATGGGGAAGCTTCTACTCAGTAAAGTAGGCCTGAGTTGGTTAAGATGCCAAGCCGGTGATAACTATAGGTTGAGTGGTGTGCAGGGAAATATTATGCCTCATGCCCGATTCCCTAAGCCAGTTTATTATTAAAAGTTATTACAAAGACAGAGACCTGGCTTGTTTATTGTCAGAAGCATATGGTAAAGCCTGTCGGGCTCTAATAGTGGATTGTTGTCACAATATGTTACAGATTATTTAAAAGTATTTGGTTTCATGTAATTTTACAGATTACCATTGTAAGCAAGGGTTATGGTTTTGGTCACCCACTATGACAAACTCTGGGGCTAGAATTTACTTGTGATGATTTTTTGTTAGGCACGATTGAGAGGGACTTTACATTGTTTTGTCAACTGTCATTGTGCACATATGTGTAATTTTATAAATGCATGCCTCATGGCTGCCAGTGTTAGACCTGATATCCTTGGTGTGGATTTCCCCCTAGCTTTATGCCTTCAGACCTCCTCTTAGCTAACTTTGTGTTTGCTGGTTGTAGGACTCTGCACACTTTACCACTGCTAATCTGTGTTAAAGTGATTGTGCTCTCTCCTTACAATATGGTAGAATTGGCTTATCCCAATTAGAATACTTAATTTACTTGTAAGACCCTAGTAAAGTGTCACTAGCTGTGCCCAGGGCCTATAAATTAAACCTACTGCCACACTGATTGTGCAACCCAGTTAAGTGGCACGTTAACCATATCTCATGCCTGCCACTCCTTCCTGTGTGTACAGTTTTGAACTGCCATTTCGACCTGGCAGAGAACTCCTTCTTCAATACATATAAGTCTCTCCTAGGGTGGGCCCAGAGGGCATGGTAACAATGTGTTTGAAAAGTGGAACATGTACATTTTATTTTTACATGTCCTTGTGATGAAAAACTCTTACCTTTGTTTTTCACTACTGCAAGGCCTACCTCTCCAATAGGATAACATTTAATAGGCTGTAATTTCCAAATGGGAGCAGGTAACCAGTTCACTTTTAGAAAATTGACATTTTCCTCCCTTAGCCATTTGGTGCCTGCAGCTTGTCTCTGGGTCACATGACTGGGTGTAGTTGACAGTTGGGCTTTGTGTATTCATTCTAGACAGCCACACATAACAGGGAGTTTGTGTGTGCCTGGATGGGCCATCATTGGCAGGGTGGGTGGGAGGAACTGGACCCACCCCACCTTCACTTGAATGGGCTCTGCCCTGCCTCCACACAAAGAGCTGCATACCCTCTGTAGTTAGTCTGGAGCCAGGGAAGGGGGGAGGGTAGGGCAGCTGTGCACTTCAAAGACATGCCTCTCTAAACTTCTTTCCACTTCAAAGGCACAACTGGGTATAAATAATGGGTCTCAGACGCCATCTCTTCAGTGCACTTCCTGACCTGTGGATATTCTGTCAGGAAGAAGTACTGCTGTGCTGCTAAATGGACTGCCACTCTGCTGGACTGCTGGTCCAAAGGACATGCTGTCCTGCTGTGCTGACCTGCTGCCCTTTTGCTTGGGTGAGAAGGACTTGGTCTGCATCTTTTGAACCCGGGACTCCAAAGTGACTCCAAGGCCTAGTTCGCTGGCCTTCTGACTTGACCTTCAGGGACAGAACGCTCCAACAACCTTGACCACAGCACCTGGGCTCTGCCAATTGTGAGTCTACCCTGCCAAATGGTGCCACCCCAGGCCTGGGCTCTTGGAAGTGGGTTTAGGTGCTTTGTTAGTCTCTGTGGATCCAGCTGAACTGATACATCTCCTCTGCTGTGGAGTGCAACCTTGAGCCTCCTCCACAAGCACGTGGATAGTACCCTGTCACCCAGACTCTTATCGCCTTTGCAATCTCTTTGGAACCATCACTGCATGACATATCCTTAACGCCGGACTTCGCATCGCAAGCCCTCGCCAATAGGATCCGCAATGACAAAGCAGGACCTTGCATCTCAGCCTCACCTTATCTCGGAACTGGAGGAGGATGCTTTGCCCATGAGCGGGCTCAGTTTATTTTTCATCTAGGTGGATTTTGCAGGCAGCTAGCATGCATTCATTGGTGATAGCATGTGGTTGTGGGAAATATGTAGTCCCGACGCACGGACCCCACCAGAACACAGAGGAGTTGCACCTCTGACATAACCAGCCTAATCACAGTGGATATGTGACATATGGACTTTTGGCATCTGGTTTACTGGACTACCTTGAGATGGATATATATATAGGAAACAATTAGACCATCTGTTGTATGCATGAACTATTATGAGGAGTCTGTATCTTGCATTTTTAATTTTGAACTCTGCATTTTGTATTAAATTGTATATATAATAACTTCAAATTGTGTGTTTCATTTTTAGGAAACAAATTAAACCAGACTCTACAGCTTAGAAGGGTTCTGTGATAACTAATATAAGTGATGAATATATTCAAGAGAATAACTAAAGTCCAATATTAATTGAAGTATTATTGTTGACTGAAAAGATGGTTCTATCGATCCCTCAAAAGTCACATGTTTTACCTGGGGGCAGCTTGAAACTGAAGCATCTCTTCAGCTATACAATGCATCTTCAATGCGGATCCTCACAATGCTTTGCAAACTAGGATTTAAGATGCTTTATTCAGCAGGCTGAGGCCCTGTAGCCAGCTTGTGCCTCATAGCTGTGAGCCTGAACTTGTGACTGTCACAGTCCGGTGCAACCATATGTCCACAGTTGGCATTTTCCAGTTTTTAGCGCTATTTTTACTAAACTCTTTAAAATTGAATTTCTCTGGTTCCACTCTTTTGAATTTTGTATGTTGTTCTTGTTTTATTTATTAAAGAAATCACTATTTTTCTGATTTGGTTTGGGATCCTTTTTGTGTGCTGTTTTCACTTTATCACTGTTTAAAGTAATGCACACATACTTTACACATTGCTTCTAAGTTAAGCCTGACTGCTCTGTGCCAAGCTACTAGAAGCTTGAGCACAGGTTATTGTAGGGTCTGCTTGTGCCTCTCCTTGATAAGGATTGTGGCTGCTGCTTGACCAGGGTTCACATAGGCCTGGACGGAGTGCGCATCACGCTATGCAGAGTTCCACGAAGTGGGGGAGTGTATTAGGTCGCTCTGTGTCCGTTGATTTTTAGCACTGGTTGTTTGCCCCCTGAAGGGGCACCACACACTGCGCAAAGGGGTGCTGCTTCTTTTCTGCCGCTTGAGTAGATTTTCTACTCGAGCGGCAGATACCTCAACGCAAACTCAAGGTTTCTCAACGTGAGCGGTAGCCACCAACTGCGACCATCTATGTCGAGAAATCTCGCAGGGAGGTGGTCTAGAGAATGATTTTTCTTGCTTGCAAACTTAACGTTGGCAAGCGCAAGCAAGGAAAAAGCTCCGCAATGCTGAGGTTTTCAGAACTCCACACTGTAAGCGGAGCACTGAGTGGGAAAAACTCTGCAAGTTCACATCCCAGTCATCAGCAAACCCAATTTGTTACAGCCAGCTTCTGCACACTTCTGGAGGCTAGGGTTTTATGTAGTGTCAAGCCACTGGTGAAGGTTAAAGAGGCCTTACCAATTGACTGAGGGAAAAAGCCTGATTCCTTAGTTGTGATCTATTTATAATGAAAGGTTATGACAAAGCAAGTAGGCCTTACTTATTGTGAAAAGAATGTATTAAAGACAAACAGCTTTTACAGGTGGATTGTTATTTCACTCTGCTAAAGCATTTAGGCGGGCATTTTGGTACATTAAATCTTGCATATTACTGTAGTAGGTAGAGGTTTTGGTGGGGGTGTTATAGTTGGACTGTTGCTCTAGGCAAGACTGCTGGGTTAGGGATGACAGCACTTTTGTTTGTAGGCGACTAGGCCAATCCTACAACAAGTTGCAGCTGTTGGCCCAACCCTCCCGGCTCACAAGCAGTACCTCACAAAAAAGCCAAATTGTAGAAGGTGAATTGTGGCAGCCTTTACGCATGGACTTGAGTGTGCAGCACCTCAGGGGAGTCGTGATTAAACAGAGATTTCACTTTTCTCACATGAGCATGCAAGTCTCAGTCACACACAGGCAATGAAGGAGATGCAGTAAAGTTTTCAATAGGTTTTACTAACAAGACTGCAATCTACTGTAAATTACATGGGCTGCAATGATTAAGATAATGAACAATGCAAGAAACAGAATTGTCAAATTGAGAGTCATGAATAGAAAGACCCCCACCATTTTGCAACAACATGAGATGTGAAATAGGCCCTAATACTGTAGCATGATGTACCTAATTTGTAACCTGAAGAGAGCTAGGTGTGATAAATCTAATCTGCCTGTACCATGTCCATGAGACGAGCCCCTCAACCCTGGTTACCTTAGATCAGACTCCGTGGGGACACGGACGCTGGGTCTGCAACAAGCAACGTGTAGCACAGATAATGTTGATGGCATCTGGCAGGAATCCCTATGAGATGTATTTATACGTATCTTGTAGGACCCCTGACACAGGTATGTTCCCAAATAATAGATAAGAAGGCATGCTGGGAGCGCTGCAATTACATAAACAGTTCCCTCCAGAAGTACATTATGTTCCTGTCAGACGTAAATGGGAAAGGGACATGATGGGAGTATCTACTTCTATCACTTGTCTTTGACACTGATGGTGACACCTTCACAGAGTGGCACTTATAACGTGAAATCAAAACATCTTCCTAACTATAAACATAGCAGCCATCGCAGAAGAAATAATTAAATAAATGCTCTAAAACAGAGCAGGCTAAGTAGGTTAAAATTTACTAGATGACGGGGTCACAGGCCTACAAGTCAGAAGGCTAAGCTAAACTCCTGATTCCTTCAAAAATAAATAGGATCCATTACACTGGTGAGCCACCTTAACAAACCATGGAGACAGTTTGCACCATGGTAACTGTTTTGTACATATTTGTAAATGTATGTTGGTATACCTGGTGTTTGCATTGTGCAAGAGATTATGAATCATCCTGGTATGTCTGATTTGCTTCTAGTGACAAGCCAATGATAAAGGTTAGAGGCTTGACTGATTGTAATGAAAAGATATGGTAAAAGGAGTAGGGCTGACGTATTGATTGTGAAAAGCGTATATTAAAGTTGATAGGTTTTTAAGGGTATATTGTTATCATTCTGGATTAAAGCCTACACATGGGTATTTTGTTACATCGAATCTCACAGATTACCATTGTGGGCAAGCATTTTAGCCTTGACTACACCCATGGCAAACCGTGGGTGTACAAAATTTGTACTATTAGAATACTTGTAAGGCCCTCTTGACAAAGATATTATTTTGCCCTGCCAGTTGCACTTTAGTTTCCTATGTAATGTTCAGACTGCATGCCTGATTGTAGCCTTGCTGGAAGTCGTATGCTCAGTATTCGAGGCCTCAGTTGTTTATGATGACATGCCATCGATAACAGCTACAGGCCTGATTGGTTCACTAGGAAAACATGTTTCTGTGCCATGGATCTGACCTATTTATTATGAAACGTTAGGATAAACAAATCAAGACATATAGATTCGGAAAAGGATTTGTTAAACTCAACAAGCATTTAAGGGTGGATTGGGATTTCTCTGTATTAAAGCCTACCTATAAATATTTTGTTACACAAAATATCAGATTACCTTTAATGGGAATGATTTTTATTTTGGGTAATGCCTTTTGGAAAACCCTAGGGAGGAGATTTGCACTGTGATAATACTGCCTGGAATCTCTTCTTAGCTCTCTGCCAAGATCTTATATATAATTATTATGATTTATGTGATATATATATGTGTGTGTGTGTATATATATATATATATATATATATATATATATATATATATATATATATATATATAATGATTTTTATTACAAGATCCAAGATCTTGGCAGACAGCTAAGAAGAGATTCTAAGCAGTATTATCACAGTATAAATAACTATATATATGTGTGTGTGTGTATATATGTATGTGCATGTTTATATGTATGTGTGTGTGGATATATATATATATTAATGTGTATATATGTGTGTGTATATATATATATATATATATATATATATAATATATAAATTGGTCTCAGGGCAGTGCTCATTCACTGCTGGAGCTGGCATTTTGGGATAGACCATCACCCCAACATACATGGTAAAGCAAAAAATTACACTGCACTCCCAGGAATAATAAAGTTTCTCCTTTGTTTATAAAAAACACTCAATTGCTATCGACATGTTTCGACTAACCGTCTTTCTCAAAATGGTAGTTGGAGTCCAATGTTCTTTGCTATGGTTTCAGCAAAGAAGGACTCATTGAAATCTGATGCAATTTTAAGAAAGACGGTTAGTCGAAATGCGTCAATGGCAATTGAGTGCTTTTTATAAACAAAGGAGAAACTTTATGATTCCTGGGAGTGCAGTGTCATTTTGCCATGTTTTGCTTTACTATATAAAATATATATATATATATATATATATATATATATATGTGTGTGTGTGTGTCATTTATACTCTGCTTCCATCCATACCAATGGAGTCAATAGTTTGGTGTGTATCAGTCACTAGCACTTTTGCCCCATTAATGATGACATCTTTGAATCATGTGTGTACATCCACCTGCAAATGAGTGCACTTCAAAATCAGGGCTGCTTGGCCAGTACTTTACTTTTGAATTTTCTCTTTTTATAGCTCCCCTTTCGTTTTTTTTTGCTTCTCTTTCTATTATTATGTTTTTTCAGAGAATGCTACAGTTCTTCGGGTACTGCCAACCAGTTGCTGCTTGTCATTCATTTCATCTGCAGGGCACCGTATTTCAGGTTGTCACTTCCTTTAAACCAGGAGGTCATTATAGAATGTTGTTGTCCATAGTAAATCGTTGTTTATCATTGTTTCTCATTTCAAGATGACCAACGTATTGGTTCTAAAAATGGAGGCCATACATCAACTTCAGTGGAGTGATAGACTATTTACAATACCTTTTCAAGATGGACACCCACTGCTAAGTTTAAATTGGTGGATTTTTCTGCTTGCTTCTCTTGTGAGAAGTGAGGTGAAACGTTTGCATCCACAGATGACTTCCTGGTGGGTCACATGAGCCTTGCTAGTTATGGCTGTCTGACAGAACTCTTCTTCCTGGTAGTTGGAATTTGGGGGTGGCTGTTTGTGCTTTTAGCACACATTCACATGCATATCAAGAGGGCCTTCATCTCTGAGAACAGTTTAATGCCATACTCACCTGAAATATTGTCATTTTGTTGTAGAAGTCGGGTGCTCTTTTCCCGACAAAATAGAACATTTGTACTTTTCCAGCAGTGATTGACGTTTGACATCAGATTTATAGAACCTTTTTCCAGTAATGCAATACAATAAAACATGTCCAATGCCATCATTTCCTTCATTTTGACACTGAGCACACATCCAGTGTTCTCTTTCTGCTCATAATTCTGACCTCACTGACGCTGGTTTAGTGCCATAGGGGACACTTTCCAGATGAGGTAAGTAAGCCAATTTTTCCCCTACATTCTTCCTTGAGGATTTCACTGACAGAGTAGGTAAGACTCGAGGTTGAAGCTTCAGGTTTTTTAGTTGAGGGTTTACTACTAACTCCAGCTGGTCAAAACACAAGGCAAAGAACAGTGCTTGAAACACACTTGTCAACTCATCTACGTAGCTTAACCTAACCAAGTCAATGGTGCAGGATTCAACAAAGCCTGAGGCAATACACTGGTTCATACCACAGTAGGACACACTGTTAGACGCGCACACAGTTGAGCTTGCTGATGAATCCTTCTGGCAGAAAATAGGACGTATCATACTAAGTTTAAGGGAAGCCTCATAAGATCAGAAAAGCCAATAGGTCTCACTTATGTGAACATGGTTTTTCATTCAATTTTGAGTCTGTGTGTGTTATTGTGGATGAGTATATAAGTGAATTCAAGAACCAGCCTGTAGGTGGGTGAATGGATGGATAAGAGCAAGAGTTGAGATACAGTGCATTTATGATGAGCTATTGAGCACCATAGCTTACCAGTGAGTGAAGAAATACTTTCATTTATGCGCCAGTCCTATTAACATTGTCAATGCTTGTTGACATCCCTAAGAACGTTTGCCCGGGCAGCACAGTTTTGCAATGTGTGTGGGTTTCTTTCCTCACCCCACAAGGTCTTTGGCATAGGACTACCTGTTGAGGACTTTAATCTGGCAAGAGCTGGTTTGGTCACTCTAGCAGTGAGGAGACATGAAGAAGGCTCACGACCACAAGGAGCTCGACTGGTCACATAAAGGGCTGCAGGGTAAAGGTAGGGAGGTAAGCTACGAGTGATTGGGATATGTGCGTGCACTCCAAACCTGCTGCCCTTTGTCTATCATCGGTTTCTCTGGTTATGTCTAAGTTAGCTTATATTTAAGTCAGATAGCTTTCTGTTTGAGAGGTACTTGAAGGTAGGAGTGTAACTTGAATTTTTCGTAAGCAGCTTTGCTTGACAATTGCATTCTCTTGGTTAGGATTGATGGCGTGAAGCCGACAGAGCTGCGGTATGCTAGAAATGTAAACTTGATAAATAGTAGTAAGATATTAGAAGCTCATTTAATGTTTTTATAATTTCCATAATTTGTCATGAAAGTGGTTTTAACATGGTCCATGAATCACGGGCAAAACTGAATAAACTATCAAATATTTGTCGTTTAAATGGGAAAAAGCAGACAGAATGAATACATTTTCTCTCTCCGGCCTCAAACATATGCAGTGTTGCCATTCTCGCCGCTTTGTTATAACGTGTTGGCAATAAATAGAACACAATACAAACTACATTTTTGTTAGCTATTTTAATGTCCGTGAGGTTGCATAGTTATCATGCTAAGTATGACCATTATGTATGTCTCTCTTTTTCTAGTGCAATGTAACCAATTGTAGCTTGCCTACTGCTATGAGGATAGCAGCAATCGCTTACACTACAGATGAGCTATTGTTCATTCAAAACCCCTGCTCCACACGCTCTAAAATTGGTAACATATAGAACCATCCTCCGTGATATTCGTAAAAAATAAACCTCTAGACTAAAGAGTGTTCCAACTGTGTAAAGATGGGATGAACATAAACTGTTTTTAGGGAACATATGGGTGCATTGCATACTGAATCATCTCAGATTTGTTGTTGTCATACTCTCTATCGAGGCTTTGCTTGATCCTTTAATGTGTTAATGCATGAACGCACAGGCGTGTACAAATGCTGTTTGCATGCTTTGCATTAACACCAGATATACTGACTTTTCCAATCCATCAGTGAGATGAACTAAGAACAACAGGTAAGGCCAGGTATGGGTTTGATACTCTGTGTGCCACATTCCCCAATTTGCAAGTCACTCATGATGCCCAAAAAGGTTGTCTTGGGTTGCTTGTGTCCTTCATCAGGAGAGATGCGGCCTGGTAGTTCAGTTTACAGTGTTCCTACAGCAGCAGAAGTTAGGTCCCAAACAGTAGTGGTGCAACGAGTAACAAATGAATGACCAGAAACCAGTCAAAGAATCACAAGTGACTGAGACTAATTCACACATTCCACCCAACACATTTTGTTTTCTCACAATAAAATCCAAAGAACACAGCTGTTATCAAATGTTCTTCGTTTTAAAGAGGTGTATGGGGGTTGCTCAGTCACGTCCTCACAAAGACAACCACAAAGATTAAGCCACGCTGAGGAATACAGCCGCCACCTCAAGGATGAATGGAAGATGGTTTTGCAGCATGTGGTCACGACTAGTTTGAAAGAATGCAACTGGGATGTTCAGCTTCCTGTTGGATTAAAGAGAAACGGGAACCATTAAACACGTATGGGAGGAAAGAAGGAGATATTGGGAAATTCAGCCATCACTTGTGTGGAAGAAAATGTGGCTGGTATATGCTTTCAGTTATGGGTAAGAGAAACCAGGGGATTGGAGCATGATGCTGAGGCAGACGATACTTTCACATCTGTGGTGAATCTAAGAATCAATAACTTAGTTATTTCTATAATAATGCAAGAAAGATGGATAGGGGCATGCAGTCCCTGCTCGTGTGAAAAAGGGGGTGAAGGTGGAACATACAGTCACTTCTACAATAAAAATAATGTATTACAATGTGTAGCCATCTCTGGTGTTAGAGAAAAGAGTTGGGGGACGTAGCCTCCCCTAAGATGAAAGAGGCATCGGACCCTGCAGCCTCCTCTATGTAAGAATTAAAGAATAAAATAATTAGTTAGATTATAACATTCAGACCCTAATGTGGTGCATGGTAGGGGGGTAAGAACATGCCACCGCCAATGGAGCAGAACTGGTATATGCAGCCATCCACTGGGGGAAAGAGGCATCAGAACCCACATCAGTCCATCACAGAAGAAAAGGGGAAGTTAGAATATTGCTGTGGTGAACAGAAGAGGACCGGGGTACGCTGCCACAAATAGGGTCAAATAAATGGTGGGATTACCCCTGGGCTATAACAAAATAAAGTGAAAAATACAGCTACTGGTTCAGTGAGAAATGGTGCCTGGGGCATGCTGGCACCTCTGGGGTATGAGAAAGAGGGGGAGTGGAGCATGCAGCTCACAATTGAGTGAAAAATACATTCACCCCTGTTGTTAAAAAAAAGTGTTCCTAATGTACAGCCATTTCTAGGTGGCAGAAAACAGTACTGGGACATACATATGGCTCTAATGCAAAAGACAGGTGGTATTTTAACGCAGAACCACTGGTTGAAAGAAACGAAGGTTTAGATGTACAGGGTTTGAAAATCTAGATAAATGGTGTTGAAAGGAAGCAACTGTAAAACACGGCTCTCAAAAGTGGGAAAGAAGGCATCACATTGTCGATACCTAAGAAGTGAATAAAGACATTACAATTTTAGGTGCATGAACAAGATTCTGGGGTCATGCAGACGCATGTAGATAATAGAAGGACAAGTGGAACATGTAAAAGAAACGGGGCTGGAACATGAACATATCTATGAGGTGAATAAAATATTAGAATCTAATATATGGCTGACTCTAGGTGAACAAATGGGCACTAAAGAGCCTACACCTATATGCAGAGAGGAACTCTGTGTGGTTGAAGGAGAGGATTAGAACACAGCCATTTACAGGTTGAAAGTTAAATGATATAGACCAATCTCACTCACGATACATAATATTTTGCAAATATGGCTTTCGATGATAGCTAAATACAATAGAGCAGTGCCTGAACAGCATCTGCCACTAGGTAATTTACACCATAGCCAGGCTCTGCCTATCGTACCTAGTTGTTATGGACTTATCTTGTGCTTTTGACAAGGTGAACAACACAAAATGATGGCTGAATCTGCTTGAATTGGGGCTGGGTGAAACTCTGGTGCATTTTCTATCAGTCCTGCAGCAAAATGTATCTGCCATGGTTAAATTTGGGAGCTTTCTGGGAATCTTAAATTGCAGTGCGGTGTGCAGAAAACATGTGCCCTCACACTGCTCCTATTTGTTTTCTATATTATTGAGCTTAACCACTGTTTGACTGCTGCTAATCAAGATGTATCATTGGTTTATTCTTTCCCTACTCCTGTTTTCTTATATGCAGACAATGTCATTTTATTAGTTTGCACTCCAAATTTATTGTAGCGTTTTGTTGGTGCTGTTTCCGAATCTGTCTGATTTGTACTTAGCCACTAATTTTTCACGATGTTTGGGTGGCAAACCCACTATACCACATTTGAACACTTACAAAACTTAAAAGCCCAGTGTGAGCCCACAGGTACACATGGAGCAGGTATATGTGGTCATGCTGATTGCTCCTGTCTTTGGGCAGAAGAAAATCAATTCTGCATATAACACCCTTCCCTCCCACATTCGACATCACACTTTATCTGCCCCAAAGAATTTGTTTTATGGTATAGAGATCATTTTGTATGGCCCTTTATTTTTGTGGCTTTCAATTGGGAATAATTCCCATTCTGTATAAAATTATACCATAATTATGGACTGTTCCTCCTGTGATATAGGGACAAAAGTATTATTGCGTTCTTACGTAGGGCAGAATTTAGAGGGGCTAGAGTGTCTCTCTCTCTTAGAGAACCTGCACTCCATACACAAACAGGATAATGATGCGAATCAAGCGCAGGTTCTTGGAGAGAAGACAACTAGATGGGGGGGGTGGGGGGGGGTGTCGAGCTGAGTAAACCTTCTGTGGGGTTATTTGCTACCGTGAAATCTTGAAATAGCTTGGGACTGAATTTGACTGTAGTACGTGACAGGTGGAAGACGTCCTTGCTATTGAGATTCAGAACAAGCAGGATTTGCCATATTTTGTTTCCGTTTGACCAGTATAGCAGATCTACTGTTTGTGTAAGCCCTTGGGACGGCGTCTCTGAACAAACTCTTCTGCGCCTTATTTTGTTCTGTACATCAGATGAGTTGTTTTACAAAACACATTTTTTATTGCTTGTTTTAAGGAAAAATTAATCTACAGTGTGCAGAGTGGCTCTTCGGTTTTTAAAAATGCTGAATAATGAGGAAGTGTTTTACCTACAGAATGGGATGTTTTATAAAATCGGTTATTTGCTGTCCTAATCAAATGTTTTTTTAATCATAGTTTTAGTCTAATTTTAACACATCTGTATTTATTTTGTATTTTTATGATTCTCTTGGACATTCGATAAAGTGGTTTTGTTCAATTTTGAGTGTTGAGAAATGTGGCTAGGCGTTGGAATACAGGACATTCCGACCCCACCCACTCATGTTTTATGTGCACATATAATTTGTCTGCACATCTACATCACTATCTGGCTTTAATACAAAGGCTTACACTCATAAAGGGGTTTCCTGGTGTAAGTCTGGCTTATGCCTGGAAACTTTCATAAACTACTCTTGCATAACATAAAATTTACTTTTAGAGCAACAAAAGATAGGAAGGATCGAATTCGAAGATGCAGATAATATCCATATGCCGTGATAAAAAAACACTGTAGTGCCTTTTTTCCTGCTAAACCAATTATGCGGAAAATCCCGCAAAAGCAGAGTGCAGAAAGAAACACATGCCTTTAAAATTATCTTGCAAAACAACTTTCGTGGGACAGTTTTCCCGCATAACCTTAATTTCGTTCATTTGTGCAACTCGTTTTGCCACATTTGAAGCTTTGTGCAAACTTTCAATACACATAGTAAAAATGCATTTAACTTAGAAAGGCTGCAAACACATGTAGCGAAACCTCATTTAAATTACATGAAGCTAAATGTTTTCAAGGTGAGGGGTACAATATCCCTGCAGCCAGTGCATACCTATGAAGTATGCCGAGCATGTCTTGGAAAAGTCCTTGGGGACAAAACAAGTACTCGTTCGGCTCCGCTTCTATAAAAGTGTATTGTTACGTCAACCATGCATTTAGAAACTGGCACTTAGTGAGGATAATTTGGAGCCTTCTTACATGGCGCATCAAAAAAATGGGCCTTGCGCCGACATTTTAGTCTCTGTATTAAATAATAAATGAGGCCATCTTCAGGGCAGATTGTGTAGGGTCAGCGTGAATAGAAAATCATGGCAAAATTGGACTTTAGGAACAGATAAGATATGTTCAAGCTTATTATGAATTACAACTTTAAATGCAATTATCAATAGATCTCATTGGGGGAGGTAGCTACTACATGATTACTCAAGCAACCATACAATGCTACTTGTTATACGATATATATGAACTGGTTGCTGGGAAATTGTACCCCTCACCTACAGAACATTCTTCTTGATCTAATTGAAGTGAAGTTTACAGTAGATTTGTAACCCTGAAGTGAATGTCTAATTGTACGTACACCTTACATTCATACGTTTTTTTCTCTTTTGATGAGTTCATTAATGTGCTGGATATGTGTTCCTCACCATCCAATTAACCATTAGAATAAGAGATTTGAAATTATTTTTTTAATAAACTCCTTGTTTGTTCCTCCCCCTTTTTCCATCTGAAATATGCAGCATTGCAAAAGGATGTGGTGAAAGACTATAGCTCTTACAAAGGTTGGAAGCAATGTTTGCACCTAGTTTTAAAACTGTGGTGCACTATGCACTAAGTAGTTTTAGAAGAAGCTGAGTACATGCACAAGGAGGCCACAGACTGTCTTTCGACAAGAATAGTATTGTTCTCCAGTGTGCAGACCATCAACCAACCAGAGTTTAGATGACAAAGATCTAGACTAGGCATCAGTGTGCGCAGTGTCAAACACTATGGGGCACCGCCTTCCATACAACAAGGGCACAACTTAGCTGGCTGCTAGGCAAGTGCTGAAAACTAAACTGTTCAAACACTCATGATTAAGGTTAGAGACCTCAGAAAATAAATCCACAATTGCTAGAGAGCTGAACTCCACCTTTGCTTCCAACTGCACTACAAACTGTGGATGCTTACCACCACTTCTAACTCAAAAAGCATCCCAATTTGTATCCACGATATCAGCATTAACACAGATACATTGTTCACTTAACTCCATTTAAATACTCCAGCCATGCTTTCCCTAGCAGATTAGAATATAGCGCATTTTATGTCACCCCCCCCCCCCTCACTATGCATAATGACTTTGGCGTCACACTGGGAGTGACAAAAATGTTTCATATTGAACAAATATACAACCTCAAAATCGTTACTGGTAATAGAAGTTTGTGTATAGAAAATTTTGGGTGATTTTTGTCAGTGGGGCTTGGGGAAAAAAAGCAGGTGGCCCAAAACGCAAACTTCCCAGGCATATTCCATAAACTACTTTAAGAAGGGCTACGGAAAAAACTGCAGAA
This sequence comes from Pleurodeles waltl, assembly GCF_031143425.1. Taxonomy (NCBI): domain Eukaryota; kingdom Metazoa; phylum Chordata; class Amphibia; order Caudata; family Salamandridae; genus Pleurodeles; species Pleurodeles waltl. Next base: position 1,016,366,979 of record NC_090442.1, read on the forward strand.
TGGAATAATACCAGATTTGGCAGGAAGCTCCATCTTGGTCCGCAGATTTTGCTTTTTTGTTATTTAGTGTAAATCTGTTGAGTAGTTTTTGAGAACTGAAAGTTCAAACATATTTGAATATCAGGACGGTTGGTTTTGAGGGACTCTCTCTAGAGTCCCTCTAACCCAATTTTAAAAAATAGAGCACTCTTACTGACCCATAGAGTTTTTTCCCTAAAACAATCTTGTTCCTGTAGGCTGATTGGCTCCGAGAAACAAGAAAAAAAAAAATGGTGACATTAAAAGACTCGGGGATTTACAGTTATAAAATAAAGAAGTTATTAATAAAAAAAATAGTAGTGACAAACTCAGTTACCAATTAGAAAGAAAAGACGTTAGAACTTGACTGTAATACCTAATTGTACTTGAGTTCTGAGATCACAGTGCATGCTGCCAGAGCCAGCATTCAAAGTGAAAGGCAAGTCAAGTTACGGAGAACCGGTTTAATGCAACAAAAATAAAACATTGCCCTTCTTTCTTCTGCTCTATTTGTCTGGCTTACAGTGACCAGCAGGAAAAGCATGACTATTTTTTGCATTTATTAGATAATTATAGAAAAGTTAGTTGTTTTTTCATGTTTCTACACATTCTGAGTTACTGCAGCTTTTTTAATAAATAAAACTGACTTGTAGCAAACTGTTTCCAATATTTTTTTTACAGTAACTATGTAACAGGTTTTTGATGTGTTTAATTTTGCACTAGTGGTTCCATTTTTATTCTTCATACTTGCAAACATGCTCTCTCTTGTGGTTTGTGGGAAATGTGATTGTGTAACCATGTATAATATTGGATAAAATATCACCTGCCGTACATGATATGGATATTGAAAGTCAGCTCAGGGCTACATAACCTTATAGAGGAATTTGGCCTTCAGCCTTGTTCTGCCATATGTCCTTATAATGTAAGGACTTGGATTCTTTATCGCTTATATAATATGTCCATCTCCTTACGTAAGAGCCACATTGTTTTTTTGTAAGTTCAACTAATGTTTGTGGTTGTACATGAATCGATTTTAGAGAAATTATTTTAGTATACACAGCAGGGGTGAATGCTGGTTCACACTGTGTGTTAGTGTTCCTGAGGTCAGTACAGCTTTAAATAGTATGCTGTTGTTTGCCACACAGGGGTATGTGCCTCAGAGTTTTCTCTGTAATTCTTTTGTATATTTGCTTGGGAGAGATTACTATGCATGCTGGTGTGCAGAATATTCTGGAGTAAGCAAGCACTGAGCTCCTGCGATATTAATTGAACGTTGATGCTCAGGAGACAGCTGGCAATGGAAGAGATGAAAGATTGATGCCCGCCGCATATGTCAAGGGGCGAGGGGTAGGACGGGGGATGGTGGGGGAAACAACATTTAAAAAAACAAAAAAAGAGAGAACACTTACCTTGCGCTGCCCGTCTCCTGGCACCTTCTCCTGCTGCCTCTCTCCTCTTGTGGTGTCCCAGCATTGACTGCAACACCAGCACTGGCTCCCCGCAATCCTGGTGCTGCATACATGCTAAACATAGCATGCAAGCAGCGTCAAGATTGGTCTGAGGGGCAGTCACTGCCGCACAGACACAAGCCTGGGGTCTGTGCTGTTTCTCCAGCCCAGCTGCATATACAGCCGTGTTGGGGTAACCTAATTGCGCATGTGTTTTGCCGGCCTCAGACAGCTGGCCAAACACACATGCACACTTAGTGCACTCTATCCTCCTTCCCCCTCGCACCTCCCTGTGGCCCATTCCCATCCCTCCCTGCACCTGCTGGCTGAGCCAGAAAATGAAAATTGATGAAAAATAAAACAATAGCAATCTATGTTTTATTTTTCATCTACTGGCTCAGCTTGAAGGGCGACGCCCCTCCGCCACTGCGGAGGAGCCGCCCCTGTTGGTGCCTTAGGAGAATATCGATGCCAGTGTCTCCAAGAAGTTTCAAAGACAGGGAGAAGCAGCAGATTCTCAAGTACCCTTTAAGAAACGTTCATACAGTTAATTCCCGAAGTGACATACATTTGATAAGTTGCACTGATCCTCCTGCACATAGGTCTTATACAGGCTCCTGGTTTTCTGGAGCCTCCAATAGTATTTTAGTGAACTAAACTCTCTCCCTCATTAGTGAAAGCTGCGGCAGGCACTAGCATCTTGAGCACAACATTCAAGAAAAAGACACCACAGTAACTAAAATTAAAATAAACAAAAATGTACACTACAGATTAGTTGCATTCACTAAGATACGGGTGACTGAGTAATACATGGTTTATTAGGATGTTCTGTATTTTCAGTTTCAAACTGAGACCCCAGATTGTTTGAATGTAAGGCTGTTATGTATATGTATATATATATATATATATATATATATATATATATATATATATATATAGAGAGAGAGAGAGAGAGAGAGAGAGAGAGAGAGAGAGAGAGAGAGAGAGAGAGAGAGAGAGAGAGAGAGAGAGAGAGAGTGACACCTTAAAAAGGGCACAGAGGAGAGGAGACATATTTGCCAATTAATAAGTTGACCCCAGAAGAGTTTTGTGGCCAGTGCAGCTGCTTGGTTAACGTTAAAATAAATATAAGAATGTTGCACCCAACAACAATATTCTCTAAAAACAAAGGCCATCACTGTAAAAAAAGCCTTAAAACAGTTTATGTAATTATACGGAGGGCTTAGGGTTAGGCCTACAATAAAAAGCTTTTAGGGCAAAACTGATTCCACTCTTTACTTACACATCGTTAGTTCTAATTGAAATGAAAGTAAAGAAAATAGGAAGATATCTAACCCAAATGCTCGTCTCTTATGAATTTTCGAAACACTACCCCACATGCAAAGATTAAACTCGGAACTAAACCTTCCATCAATTGAGGTGGCCTACTTGACTCAGAAAATCAATTACTTTTGTGACGGTGCTACTGCAAATGCGGATTCCTTAGAGTGTTGATACACAAGAACTGAAACACAATACCTAGATTAACTCTTGACTCTCTGATCAATTTACTGCAGCTCTTCTTGATACTAATTTGCTGACTATTGAGGATCTCTTGCCGTTGCCCCAGTTTACTTCCAAAACAATTATCAGGGAAAGCCTTCAGGAATCTTTCGCCGGAGAGACTTACTAAAGGCATCAACCTACAAACATACGGAGCCAGTTATGGAAACTTACTTTCAGCCAAATCAAAAGTATATTGATTCCAATCTAGAGATATCAATAAAACAACGCTTTCTGAGATTCTGCTTATTGTGTATCTAATTTAAATTGTTTGAAAACCCCTGAAACTTGATTTCAAGCTTCCCCTACCTGTAGACTTTGTAATTACCGAAATTAATCTTTAGATCATATTGTCTGCCTCTCTCCTGGTCTGAGTGATATCCATAGAAAACAGTTGTTGCCCTCCTTCAGGCAATTATCTCTGCACACTTTGAAGGAGGCTACTACAGCTTACTTCCACTTACAATCAAACTCCTTTATCAGGAAACTGATAAGATTTCTGGACATAACTAATGTCTGGCTAAAAGCAGTAGACAGCATAGCTAAAGAGTACGTAAAGGTAACAGCTTAAATTGTAGGAGTCATTGAACAGCAGTACATCTATTAATCTTCACTATGATCCTTATGAATGATAACCTGTAATTTAGTGATTATTTTATCCTTTTATTTTCTATTCTTTTTATGTTTTTTATACAATAAACATTTTAAAACTAACCTACTAAGGTGGGCATTTGTTTCTGGTACCATCAGTGAACCTGTTAAGGTACAGCAATGGCATCTTTGCCCACAAATAAAGTATGCCAGTGGAATAATTCCCAAGTCTGGCAAAATGGAGGCATTACAGTTAAAAGACAACACAAAAACTCGGTGACATCAAGCATGCACAAATTATTAAACACCATTTATTATTGCTTATCGCTGAGAGAGTGAGACCATATCAATTGCTTAACTATTAGGGTGCCTTTGAGAAACAAAATATGAAAATTCAAGTTACTATATCCCTGATTGTGGGAAGCTAAGTGAAGCCCTTTTATTTGTGGAGGACAAACACGACAACATTAAAGGAAGAAGCAATCACTGCATTAAAACGGGTATGATCAGAGAATGGCATGGTGTCGGATGTTTTTTTTAGATTATGGGCATGCTAAAATAACTTGAGAGATATTTACACATCTTCTGCTGGATGTAGACAAAGATGTTACTCTCTAAATTGTCTTGCTTTGTATCTTACAGATGGGGAACCCAAGGAGATTTCACCACAACTCACCCACGGCCTATTGTCAAAGTAAAGCTTTTTACAGAGAGTACTGGAGTGTTGGCACTGGAAGATAAGGAATTAGGAAAGGTCAGTGTTCTTCTAAACCATTTCCCTACCAAACGTATATTAATGTTGAATATGAACATCACTTTTATTAAGAAATGCATTTTGTGTACAACATTCTCGTATGAGTATATATTCCAGCTCAGTATTTCCAAAGAAAGATGTGCATCACTCTCCAAAGGGCTTTGCATTTTATTGTGTACTCTGGTCTTTGTTCCATTTTAGCTAAAGCTTTTCAAGGCCCTTGTATACCATACATATTCCTTGTCTTTCTTAAACCTCCAGCAGGTCTACCACTTTTTTTTTATTCTTCCAAGAAGATGCTGGATGTGATGCACATAAACTGTAATCCAGAAGGGTTACAGTTTATCCAGTCATAAATTATGATCTTCAACTAGTATTTCCCTTGGGGTTTGCCAATGACCCTCTGCTTTTTCTCAAAAATTACTGGGGATTGTGTGTGGAAAAGTGCCCATGTTAAGTGACTTGTTCGAGGATAGGTCTCTGGGACCTGTTCGGCATTGATGATCAAACTCTCAATGAAGTGCTTCCATGGGGCTTGGGTGGCAGGAACACAGCTCCTCCTCCTTAAAGAAATGGAATAAAGGTGGTGCCCATAAACACTCAAGTCACACCGATGTTTGCAGATGAAACCCACATGAAAACAACTGTAGAGACTTAACTCAGTGACAATAAAGGTTTATAAATGTTGTTGGTGATATACAGAAAGTGTTGAGTTCTGACACAGGGCCCGCTGAGGCATGTTTAGATCATGTAAAAAATGTATCTCTCGGCGAAAGAATATCTGCCCGGCAAGATCCAAAGAAACTGAGAGATAAAAGAGAGTACATAGAAAATCCTGCAGCACAAGAGAGCTGTAAACTGGAGCTGTGGTGGGAAATGGGGGAGGGGTTACAGATAAGGCAGTGACTATTGATGTTGTCCACGCCTTTGTGCAGTGGGTGGAGGGAGCAGACCTTTTGCCAGTGGGTCCACACCTGATATATTCTTTCCTAAAAAGCAATCTTAGTTTCTTAGGCATTGTCCCAACCACCCTCCTAGCAATTTCAGAAGGAAAACCCCAATCTTTCTTCAAGGAAGAGCAGAAGGCATCATGAGAGGAGAGCAGCTGGGCAGGCCCATTGTTCTTTTTACCATATTATAGGGGTAGTAGGAAGCCCATGTTCATGTTGTCTCCTTTCCTCCATGCTTCTACGTGTATTCTCACCCAGAACTTCCATACCTTTTTCCTCGTTGCTCACTTGTGTTACCAAACTCTTTCTTCAGGTTTGCCTCATCTTTCTTCCCTCTATCATTTCTCATAGACATGCATACATGATCTCTTTTTTCCTTAACTCTTCTATTACAGCAATTTTCCCCTATGCCCATCCTCTCCTGTACAATCTTTCTCCTCACATTTCTGATTTACAATCTATGCTTCCTCTCTAAGCCCCCCCCATCTCCTATCCTTTTTTCAATGGTTCAGTCCTGCGTCACAGCCTAACTCCTGCTTCGTCAAATATTTTTTTTTAAAGTCATTTCATTTAACTGAATGAGTGAATGGATGGAAGCTGTACATAGCTTCCAGTGACTAGTGCAACAGAGAGGACATGGAAGAGAAGAAATAGTGCTATCACATTGCTATCTAGTGCCCAAAGATTGAGAGTCAACTGGGAGTCTTATCTCAAATTATTCTTTTTCACTTGGACAATCCATGGTGTAGCCACCAAAAGTGGTTTCAAAGGCTGTCACAGGCAGTTTCAGTCAACGGTGCATCACTAAAGGGGATCATCTACAGTGTCCTTCTATGAAAACATTTGGAACCTCACACAACGTGTCCTCAGAGTAAATAACCAGAGCTTCAAAAATGTTACATTAATCACCTTTCCAAACCAGTAAAATATATTCCTCCTAGAAGTACCACCACATATGTTTTGCTTTAAATTAGGACTCTGTAATGAAAGCAGATGTTGTGAAAAATCAATTATCATTGTTTCTGCCATTAGGTGCTTTGCCTCTGAACCGTAACTTACATTTTGATTGGGACTCTTCTAAAATGTGCACAATATCTCATGGTATCCTCTATCTGGTGTTCGCCCTAATCACAAACAAATGGTTTCTTACACAAATTAGATACTGTAGGGTTCTCATAACAGATAAAATAAACATGGTGTTGCGCTTTGGATAAATGACACGATCTCCACCACTGCAAGCCTTAAGATTGGCAAAAATATGGTCCAATGTACCAGAGCACCCTCAAATTCTTTCGAGTTTCTCTTTTGTGCCTCATCATACTGACACACACTGATGTCCTTGTGGCACTTGTGTAAATAGTAAGGTAAATCGTGTACACAACAAATATTTATAGTCTATATAACACCACAAATCACCTTGACCCTGATTATGAGCCACCTGTTAAAATTCCTTTTCTTTCCCTGCCACAGAATACAAGGGTTACAATGGGCTTTGGAAATTTCTCATTTCTGCATGGTCAAACTGGATTTTATTTTCCTATCTGCTAAACCCTATGTTTGCTGGCCAAAGTACACTGTGCACATTATCCTTTTCTAGCCAGTGGTGAAGTGCTTGTGGTCCTTCTTCAAACATGGTAAAATTGGTATACACTTGATTGGTTTATTTAATGTTCCTATGTGCACCTAGTATCACATGGTACCAAGTGCAGCCAAGCTCTATAAATTAAACGCTGCCAGTATACTGCAGTGCTCATTCTGCCATTCACTGCAGTGGCACTGTGAAACATGTATCCTTGCCTACCATTGCAGCCTGGTTGTGTAGTTTTTGACCTGTCAAATAACTTCTTTTAATGGGCCTAAACCTTCCTTTTAAATATTAAGTCACCCCTAAATATGGGCCTTTCTGCCAATAAGGTAGGGTGTATGGTATTTGAAAGCAGGACATGTAAAAGCTTAATGTCAGACGTGCCCTAAACTTAAAGTGTAATAGTCCTAAAAGCTATTTTCACTGTTGCAGGGTTCGGTTTTCCATAGGACAGCATGGGTATACAGTATTAAGTTTACTAAATGTTATCCTTGGGCTTTGGCTGGGAAACATCTACAAATTTCATTTTTGAATTTTTGAAAGCCAGTCTATTACACTGGTGAAGTTGAATTTGTAATAAATATTTTGGAAAGATGACTTATAAAATGTGACCTTTGCCCTGTCTAAATCCTTGGCAGCTAAATGTGCATTATGGTCTCCCACTTCATTGCGGTCAGTGTCAAATTGTGCCGAGGTCCACTTCCACTGCAGTCTTCAGCATTTTGTGCTTCCTGCCATTATTTTTACTCAAAACCTTGAAACATCATATCTCCTGTTGCCCTAATTGACTTTTTGTCATTATTTCGTCTTTTTCTTTATTAACTTTTGCTCTGTGTTTCTGATTCATTTTGGAATTGTAATCTTTTTACATTTCAACTATATTACTCTTTTAGTATTGCATAAATACTTTACACATTACCCCTGACTTAAGCCTGTCTGTTCTCTGCCACAGCTACCAGAAGAGTGTTGAACTCAGGTTTTTTTTAGAGACTTTAGTAGTTCACCCTCACAAGGATTGTGATAATTACTTGAGGTGGCAACTTACCACCTCAGCTAATAACCCAGTTTCTTGCAATGGGGATTACACGTTTTTGGGGAGTAACATACAAAAATCAGGGTATTTTACTGATTCTCACATGTTTTCCCACTGGAGGTCCTGATGTGATGTTGAAGGTCGTTCCAAGATGTGGCAGAGATGAAAAAATGAGAATCCTCCTGCCCTGCTCCTGCAGATGTGGGGTATTTGCTCAAGGTGGACTGAGGCTGAGCACAGATGCCTTGTGGGTTGGTGGAAGCTGAGGTTGTGTTTGAGATAGGCAGCTCTAACATTGTGAAAAGCTTTGTATGCATGGGTGAGCTGTTTCACTTGGCATCCCTTCTGGATTGGTAGCCAATGTAGCTCTGGTGGGGCGTGATGTATGTGTCATGGAGGGTGGTGAGGATGAGTTGGTGTCAGCATTCTGGGTGGTCTACAGTCTTTGTATGAGTTGATTCATAATGCCGGAGTAAAGTGTGTTGCCATAGTCTAGTCTGCTGGTGATGAGGTCATGGGTGACCTTGCATCTTGTGTTGGTGTGGAGCCAGTGAAATTTTGGAGCATGCGTAGGATAAAGAAGCAGGAGGAGGTGAAGGAGTTCACTTGTTTGGCCACTGTGAGTCTGTTGTCCATGACGATACTGAGGTTTTTTTTGTGTAGTGGGTAGTGGTAGGCTTGGTCCCAGGTTTGTTGGCCACCAGGACTCCCCCTGATGGAAAGCTCTTGTTGCTGAAAATCAGAACTTGATTTTTATCTGTGTTGAGTTTTAGGCAGTTGTTTCATCCAGGTTGCTATGTTAGACATGCAAGTGTTGACGTTTTTCCTGGTGGTTTGTCTGTGAGGGAGAGGATGAGCTAGGTGTTGTCTGCTTAGGATATAATGTTGATTCCATGGGATCTTATGACATGGGTGAGTGGCGTCACATAGGCATTGAAAAGGGTAGACCTCAGTGATGATCATTAAGGGACTCCGCAGATAAGGTTCTTGGGTTCAGAGATGTAGGGCGGGAGCCTGATTTGCTAGGTCCTACCTGAAAGGAAAGAGGCCAGCCAGCTCAGGCCAGGACCATGTATTCTGGAGTTATGGAGTCATGTGATGAGGGTGCTGTGGAAGGCGGTGTCAAAGGCTGTGGAGAGGTCTAGTAGTATGTGTGTGATGGTTTCTCCTTTGTTCATGATGGTCCAGATGTTTTCCATTGCTGCAGTGAGAGTGGTTTCCACTGTGTAGTTATTGTGCAATCCAGACTGGGAGATGTCTAGAAGGTGTTAGTTTTCAAGATGGTTAGAGAGTTGTTTGTTGATAGCTTTCTCTATGACTTTGGATTTGAAGAGCAGGAGTGAGATGGGTCTGTAGTTGCTGAGCTCTTTTGAGTTTGCTGAGGGTGTTTGTCAGGAGAGCTGTGATTTCTGCGAGTTTCCAGTTGTCTGGGAAGGTTGCACTTTGGTTGAATGTGTTTATGATGGTGGTGAGGTAGGAGCTGATCAGATTTCCTCCTAGGATGAAGATGTGGTGGGGGCAGGCGTTGGTGGGGGCCCCAGAGTGGACTGTTCTCATGATTTCAGAGGTGTCTTCTGGGGTGATGGGTTTCCAGTTTGTGATCTGGTGGTGAGAATCTGGTTGAAGAGATCTTGTTTCTTTCTTTAGGGTCATAGTGGCTGTAGATGTTGAAGATTGTGTTGTAAACAGTATAAATTTCTGTTTTGTGCTTTTTATACTTAACAATTCTTTCTCTGCTCATGCCACTGCTGTACAACCTATATATGTCAATTGGCCACCCTTTATTTCTTCTTTACTTCCCCATTTAAATTGTGTAGTATCATAGATAGAGCAACACCGCATAGTGCCGTCCAGTGTTCCTCATACAAATCAGTGGTTTAGCTAGGGTGGGATGGGTTCTAAAACATTAATGGAACACGTGTTCCCTAATAAAGACAGCTCTAATTGGGGTGCTGGTGCAGTGAGTTACTCTCATGCCTGGGCCCCGGTGCTGCTACACCTGCTGTGCTAGTGTTAGCTTAGGCCCTCCTACCAACATTGGGTGCTTATTCTTTTCTGTATGAACTTGAGTCTTTGAATGTCAAGCGTAAAACCTAAAACCCCATGCGTTTATAAACCATGCATCATACACTACGTAAGAAAGTTGGAGAAATAGCAACAACGTTGTGAACTTGCTTGCTACAAACCAGCCCAGGGTCTTGGCACAATACTCTTGTCACACTTCTTTAAGTGTTACTCCTGTGCAGAGAGGAAGTACTATTAATAGTAAATCGAATAGGAAAAGAAATATAGCCCCTTCTTATAGCCACGTGTAATTAATGGGATGGTTTGCAGTGGCCAGGGGTATCCGTTGTGCTGTAATTTGTTTTCAGCCAAACACACTCATTTCCCAGGATGGAGAAAAGCCCTCCCAGGTGCCTACTTGCTTTTCTCATCTGTCACCGGAGCTGGCTCCTGTAGAGCCATTAATTCGACAGAGGGTGTCACGGGAGGACAACTTGTTAGCACATAATATGCAAACGCCAATTTTTCAGCAAAGAAATTGAGTCCGTATTGGAAAGCCGTCTGCTGTGATGAGCTGACTCAATTGGTGTTTCAGCTGTGTCCAAGATTTGACAAGCTTTGATAATTGCAGAAGCAATAAAATGCCACAGTGGTAGCAAGGCATGCGGGGAAATCAGTGTATATTTCTGGCTTCTGTAATAAGATATTTTTGTCACTGACAGGTAACATTAACCCCAACATCGAACAGCTCCAAGTCGCCTGAACTGCACAAAATGGTTGTTCCCAAAAATAGTCAGGATTCCGATTTGAAGATCAAATTGGCGGTGAGGATGGATAAGCCAGCACATATGAAGCACAGTGGGTAAGCCTGAGACACACACTGGCACAATCTCGTCCAATACTGTTCCTATGTCTCCGTGAACTCTACATTCTATGTATGTGTTGCTATTTAATGTGTTTCGAAGCAACCTGTGGAGCAACAGATGATTGTCCATTATACAGATGCACAATTACATTTCATATATACACTATCTATTTATCTATATATATATATGTTTCCCCCCCCAACCCCCCCATAAGCAAGGTCCTCCTCCTCCCGGTCCAGCACCACCAGGCACAGATAAGCCCTCATTTTATTTATTTTTTTGCATGTTAATAACTTTACCACCATTTGCCGAATCGCCACAAAACTTTCCAAATGTATTGCTTTTCCTACATCGATGAAGGATGTAAAGATTTGCGAAGATTGGTCAAGGGGGTGAAAAGAAGGTGGGTTCCTGTAGGAAAGTACCATCTTGCCTGGCATGTTACCCCCATATTTCACTGTATATATGTTGTTTTAGTTGTATGTGTCACTGGGACCCTGCCAGCCAGGGCCCCAGTGCTCATAAGTGTGCCCTGTATGTGTTACCTGTGTTATGACTAACTGTCTCACTGAGGCTCTGCTAATCAGAACCTCAGTGGTTATGCTCTCTCATTTCTTTCCAAATTGTCACTAACAGGCTAGTGACCAATTTTACCAATTTACATTGGCATACTGGAAGACCCTTATAATTCCCTAGTATATGGTACGGAGGTACCCAGGGTATTGGGGTTCCAGGAGATCCCTATGGGCTGCAGCATTTCTTTTGCCACCCATAGGAAGCTCTGACAATTCTTACACAGGCCTGCCACTGCAGCCTGAGTGAAATAACGTCCACGTTATTTCACAGCCATTTACCACTGCACTTAAGTAACTTATAAGTCACCTATATGTCTAACCTTTACCTGGTAAAGGTTGGGTGCTAAGTTACTTAGTGTGTGGGCACCCTGGCACTAGCCATGGTACCCCCACATTGTTCAGGGCAAATTCCCCGGACTTTGTGAGTGCGGGGACACCATTACACGCGTGCACTATACATAGGTCACTACCTATGTGTAGCTTCACAATGGTAACTCCAAACATGGCCATGTAACATGTCTAGGATCATGGAATTGCCCCCCCCCAATGCCATCCTGGTATTGGGGAGACAATCCCATGATTCCCCGGGTCTCTAGCACAGACCTGGGTACTGCCAAACTGGCTTTTCAGGGGTTTCACTGCAGCTGCTGCTGCTGCCAACCCCTCAGACAGGTTTCTGCCCTCCTGGGGTCCAGCCAGGCTTGGCCCAGGAAGGCAGAACAAAGGACTTCCTCAGAGAGAGGGTGTTACACCCTCTCCCTTTGGAAAAAGGTGTTAGGGCTGGGGAGGAGTAGCCTCCCCCAGCCTCTGGAAATGCTTTCATGGGCACAGATGGTGCCCATTTCTGCATAAGCCAGTCTACACCGGTTCAGGGATCCCCCAGCCCTGCTCTGGCGTAAAACTGGACAAAGGAAAGGGGAGTGACCACTCCCCTGAGCTGCACCTCCCCTGGGAGGTGCCCAGAGCTCCTCCAGTGTGCTCCAGACTTCTGCCATCTTGGAAACAGAGGTGCTGCTGGCACACTGGACTGCTCTGAGTGGCCAGGGCCAGCAGGTGACGTCAGAGACTCCTTCTGATAGGCTCCTCCAGGTGTTGCTAGCCTATCCTCTCTCCTAGGTAGCCAAACCTCCTTTTCTGGCTATTTAGGGTCTCTGCTTTGGGGAATTCTTTAGATAACGAATGCAAGAGCTCATCAGAGTTCCTCTGCATCTCTCTCTTCACCTTCTGCCAAGGAATCGACTGCTGACCACGCTGGAAGCCTGCAAAACTGCAACAAAGTAGCAAAGACGACTATTGCGACCTTGTAACACTGATCCTGTCGCCTTCTCGACTGTTTTCCTGGTGGTGCATGCTATGGGGGTAGTCTGCCTCCTCTCTGCACTAGAAGCTCCGAAGAAATCTCCTGTGGGTCGACGGAATCTTCCCCCTGCAACCGCAGGCACCAAAGAACTGCTTCACTGGTCCTCTGGGTCTCCTCTCATCACGACGAGCGAGGTCCCTTGAACTCAGCAACTCTGTCCAAGTGACTCCCACAGTCCGGTGACTCTTCAGTCCAAGTTTGGTGGAGGTAAGTCCTTGCCTCCCCACGCTAGACTGCATTGCTGGGAACCACGTGTTTTGCAGCTGCTCCGGCTCCTGTGCACTCTTCCAGGATTTTCTTTGTGCACAGCCAAGCCTGGGTCCCCGGCACTCTAACCTGCAGTGCACGACCTCCTGAGTTGTCCTCCGGCATCGTGGGACCTTCCTTTGTGACTTCGGGTGAGCTCCGGATCACTCCACTTCGTAGTGCCTGTTCCGGCACTTCTGCGGGTGCTGCTTGCTTCTGAGTGGGCTCTTTGTCTTGCTGGACACCCCCTCTGTCTCCTCACGCAATTGCCAACATCCTGGTCCCTCCTGGGCCACAGCAGCATCCAAAAACCCTAACCGCGACCCTTGCAGCTAGCAAGGCTTGTTTGCGGTCTTTCTGCACAGAAACACCTCTGCACGACTCTTCACGACGTGGGACATCCATCCTCCAAAGGGGAAGTTTCTAGCCCATGTCGTTCTTGCAGAATCCACAGCTTCTACCATCCGGTGGCAGCTTCTTTGCACCCACAGCTGGCATTTCCTGGGCATCTGCCCACTCCTGACTTGATCGTGACTCTTGGACTTGGTCCCCTTGTTCCACAGGTACTCTCGTCAGGAAATCCATTGTTGTTGCATTGCTGGTGTTGGTCTTTCTTGCAGAATTCCCCTATCACGACTTCTGTGCTCTCTGGGGAACTTAGGTGCACTTTGCACCCACTTTTCAGGGTCTTGGGGTGGGCTATTTTTCTAACCCTCACTGTTTTCTTACAGTCCCAGCGACTCTCTACAAGGTCACATAGGTTTGGGGTCCATTTGTGGTTCGCATTCCACTTCTAGAGTATATGGTTTGTGTTGCCCCTATCCCTATGTGCTCCCATTGCATTCTATTGTGACTTTACATTGTTTGCACTGTTTTCTATTGCTATTACTGCATATTTTGGTATTGTGTACATATATCTTGTGTATATTTGTTATCCTCATACTGAGGGTACTCACTGAGATACTTTGGCATATTGTCATAAAAATAAAGTACCTTTATTTTTAGTATATCTGTGTATTGTGTTTTCTTATGATATTGAGCATATGACACTCCTAGTTCAGCCTAAGCTGCTCTGCTAAGCTACCATTTTCTATCAGCCTAAGCTGCTAGACACCCCTCTACACTAATAAGGGATACCTGGACCTGGTGCAAGGTGTAAGTACCCCTTGGTACCCACTACAAGCCAGGCCAGCCTCCTACAGTTCCCAAAACGTGTTTAGGCACCAATGCATTTTTCCATACACTTTATACTCCTGTGTAGTGGGCAAATATCTAGTCTGATTTCCATGAAATTTGGCAGGATTGTAGATTATGGTATACAGATGATCCCTGTTGGTATAACAGGTAAGTAGGGTAGTTATTTTTTACGTTTTTAAGACACTTAAACTTAGTGATATCTGTTGTCAGTGTAGTTGAACAATCTTTCACAGTATTTTTCAAAGCTACTGTGGTATATAGCAATGACAAGGCATTATGTGGCTGGCCAAACACTGACTTCACAAATATTAAAGGCAGCCGTGTTGTTTTAAAACCATTTCTCCTGTGTTCTGGGTTAAGGCCTTAGATATAGGTAAGTTACAAGTTAGATCATTTTTCCTTACCTATTACCTCTTAAAGTGGTAATAGATAGGGAAAATCACTTAAAAGTTTCTATGTATTTTTTAAAAAAATATAGAGGGTCCCGCAGTACTTCCTAGCAAGTACTAATGTACTAAAAAAAAAAATATGTTAACAAATTACAAATAAACCCCAGTGTACCTATTCCACCATATGCTATTTAACTGTATGCCACTCCACTCTACGCTACTCAATTATGTAGCACTACACTCCAGCACTCTACTGTATGCTGCTACACTGTACACCATGCTACTCAACTCTATGCCACGCCACTGTACATGTGCACAGTGAAAGGGGAAGCCCTATAGTCCTGGGAGCCGGGGCCAATCAGCAATACAGTAAACCAATGGTCCCCTCATGGGAAATGCAAGGCTCAACTTCCTTAGTGGTTTTCAAAAATCAATAGATTGGTTTTATATGGAGTCAAATCACATTTAGTTGCTACAAAAACATTTTGAAGATATATACGAGATATAAATCAGGTTACATTGCATCACAATAAAGCTGCTCAAACAAAAGCAATGCAGTGAAAGTGAATATGTGAATTCAAGTGTGCAGGTGTTATATACAAAGCATATGTACAAAACTAGGGGCTGACAAGAATATGATTTTCAAAAACACCACTTTGTATCAGAGTACTGTGTATTATATCATAGGTAAAATCAGTCCTCTAGTACATTTGTCAATGCTTCAATCCTATAAATCACATTATGTGAGGGTCATCGCCAGCACCACAGATATCAAGGTAGCACCTAGAAAGAGAAAATGATCACATCTCACTGGCATTTAACATTAGCACAATGTGTTCACTTCTTCCATTTTGGGAACATACCAACAAAAGGCAATAAATCAAGATGTGTAGGTCTTTAAGCCTTTTGATGCTTTGCATTATTCTTCTGCGATGCACTAGAAAGTTGCATTGCTAGTGAGTTTCCTGAAAATAATAAATAACCAGAATGACAATAAGATGTGGAAGGACAGGATTTCAAGAATTAGAAAAAAAGAGAACATTTGTCTTCAAAGTAATTTATCAACCCAAGGAGAAGCAAACATTATATGAAAGTATTTGCCAGCGCTGTCAAGGGATAGGCACCTCACAAAAGTTCTGCAAAAGTCAAGCATCATCTCAAAAGCAAAAATTTATCTATGTGGAAGATAGTTTGGAAAAAGGTTATCTGGAAAAATATTTAGTATATGTAGACTTACCAACCCCGGAGCAAAATAAATTTGTGCTTCAGCACCATCAAAAAGATTGGTATGGGTCACTCATGAGGATCTTTAATGTGAAAAACCAATCCACTCAGTAAAATAGGATTCCGGTAAAAATGACAGCATTCAGCCATAGCAAATATGGACTGCAAAGGATTTAGACAAAACACTAAATTAAACCAGTACCCGAACTATACTTTGTGTGATCAAAAAACAAAGGGCCCACAAATAGAAACAAAATTGAGGAAAAAAGAAATTCTTTGGACTGCACAAATTCCACTCTACTTCTATGCTATTCTATTGTACGGCACTCCACTTCACTGTATGCCACTGCAATGAATGTTATACCAGTCTACATCACTCCACTGTATGCCACTCTGCGCAACAGCACCCTGTTCCACATCAGTACACTCTGTGCTATTCCTCTCTACACCACTCCAAGTTATTATCTACCCCACTACACCTCCACTAGTACACCACCAATGTAACAATTATAACTTGCTCCTTTTTCAATGCACTAGTTATACCCTTGCACATTACATTACTTATACCATGTGAAATAATAGCATTCATAACAACACTTAAAACATCTCAAATGACATGATTTGTGAGTACACAGTACATGATAGAGTGGCAGGTTATAGTTAATGTAGTGTGACGAGTGAAGTGACAAGACTGTGTACATAGGTGCGCTACTTAAAGTAATTTGAAGTTGGTGCATACATTCTAAATTTAAATTATAACTGTAGCTTTAGAATTTCAAATGTTTGTATAGTTGGGGTTGGAAAGAATAAAGTATATATATATACATATATATGTATTTACTTTAAAAATGAGGTTACAGGGACGTTATAGCTAGGTTCAGATTGTACACATACAAAACCCTAGAAATTCAGCTTTTATAGTTGGTTATTTCAAGTAACTATAACTCATGCCCTAATGTAACTAAAACCCACACCCTCGCCATGCACAGTTTTCTCATCAATAATTTTACTACAGATGTTATAGTGATGTTATCAATGACGTCATAGAAAATGTCATGAGTGATGTCATATCTGTGTTACTTAGTAGTGCATGTTGAGGGCGCGATTTATAGTTATCTTAGGGCACAAATTATAGTTACTTGAAATAACTCTAACTATAAAAGCTGAATTTCTTTGGTTTTCTGCATGTACATTTTGAATCTAACTATATTGTTCCTGTATCCCTTGGTTTTTAAGTGAATTTCTAACTTTTTAAATTCCATTTCCTAACTATAACGTCCCTGTAACCTTAGTTTTTTTCAGTGAATTTCTAAGGTTTTATTAATGTTATGTAAGATGCCCATCGCAACGCACGATGGTGGGGGGAGGGGTTGGACTGTCCTGGAATTGTGGTGCCTCCACCCAAACTTGCTTCTCCTGTCCCCTCCTCCTTGCCATCCATTGTCCAAGTCCATGCCTCTGCTCTCTCATTATAGCCCTGTGTGGCTGTTCTGCCACTACCCTTCCCTCCCACCCTGAACAGTTAGTTTACAGCCCCATCCACCTCCTCCCTACCGTCTGCTGTCCCAGCCATGCACCTCCCTCCCGCTTTGCATTGCCCGATGTGCTGCTACTGCCCTCCATTTAGCTTGATGTCCCTGCCCACTACTCTGCCCTCCATTGTCCAATTCTATGCCCCATCATTGCCATCCTGCTTAGTCTCTGTGCTTAGCTTGCTGCCCCTACCCTTCTTCCTCCTGCCCTACAATATATGTGTTAATGCCCCTGCTCCTTCCTTTTTTGCCCACCATGTTCCAATAAATCAATAAATTTGTTGAGCGCGCTACTCACCTGGTAGGGTTTCAAGGCGCTGGGGTGGTGGGAGGGGGTGCTACTGCTCGAAGGAGGCTCGTTCTGATAGAGACGCTCTGCAGAATGCATTAAAGAACCAAGCTACTATAATAGCCAGTAATCAGTTGGTCCATGAAATGGCCCTAGAGAAACTGACTGAAACGATTGCTACTGATAGAATACACCCAACAGTACCCAGCTCCATACATCAAAAATATCAGGAAGGGGAAGATCCAGACTCCTTCTTTACAAATTATGAGAAGGTTTCCATATCTGCCAACTGGCCACATGAGCGGTGGGATCAGTATATCGCACCGCTATTGACAGGTACTTTACAATCGGCCTACCAAGCTGTCAACCCAGGTGGTGACACCTTATGATGATATAAAGAAGGCTATATTAGAACGGGTGGGACTAGATAAGGAGAGTTATCGTCTATGTTTTCGTCATACCAAATGGAATCCGTCAGAGAGTCCCTGAGCTTTGTTTATAGAGTACAGGATGAGGGATGTAAATGGCTGAACCCCACAGAATGTACCAAAGTGGAGCTCCTACAAGCCCCTTTATTAGAACAATATTTAGATGCCCTACCTGCGAACACAAGAAATTGGATAAGACAACATTCTGATGTTACTATTCCTTCTGCGATTGAGCTAGCCTGTGCATATCATAGAGCACCGGAGTTTCGTGTGACACAGGGAAAAAGCCTACCATTATTTCAAAAGGCTCCACACCCTTCACCACTCATGAAGAATCCTATGGGATTTCCCGTAGACAAAACCCCAACTGTCATTTCCCTCTTAAGGAACCCCTTTCAACACCTCAATGTTATAATTGTGTGGAATGGGGCCACACAGCAAGGAATTGCCCCCATAAACACCCAACCCCTGAACCAATGGAGATCGGTCTGGCTAGAGAGAAGGTCTTGTGAGCTGAAGGAAAAACTCCTAGTTACATGACCAGCCTGACTGTAAACCACATACCCAAAAAATGCCGGATGTAGCCAGAGCGTTGTTAATGAAAATGAAATTGTTAATGAAAATCTGATTACTAGGGAACAATGGTTACAGAAAGAGACTGTGGTCATAACATGCTTACATGGGGACAGCAAGAGATATCCAGTGGCAGAGGTATCGATAAACTGGAGAGGATGGGAAGAGAAAGTCAAATTAGGAGGGATTCCCGCTCTAGTAGAGGACATTATTATAGGTACTGATTACTCTGCCTTTCAGTACCTTTTGGATCTCATCAACACACAAAATCCCATGAAGTCATAGTTACAAGAGGCACGTTTCTCCCAGGAGGACATTGTACAAACTAAAGATAAGTATTAAATAACCAAAAGGCAGAAAAGGAACCAGAAAGCAGAATACCGGTTGAATAAAAGAAGTAAAGAGGTGGAGAGTGTTCCCGAAGAGAAAAGAGTACTATCCGATTCAGAGGAGTTCTGAGTATGCCAGAGGGATGACCCTACCCTCAAAAACACTTGGACTACAGCCGTCGCTGACCCTACAGATCAGGTGGGTCCCTATTTTCTGGTCAAAAACAGGTTGTTGTATAGATGTGTTCAACAACAGGGGACCACCGGGGTTACAGGGAACAGGTACTGTATTTAGCCCATGGTCAGGTAGGGGGAAGTCACTTCGGTAGAGGCAAGATAGAAGAATACTTACTACGCCGGTTTTATTGGCCAGGAGTATTCAGTGACATCAGGAGACACTGTCAAGCCTGTCCCAAATGTCAATTGGTTAACCCCAGTAAGGAGCCACAGGCCCCACTATTCCCATTACTAATAATAGAAGCACCTTTTTCCAGAGTAGGAATGGACTTGGTGGGTCCACTGGTAGCTTCATCTAAGGGTTATCAGTACATATTGGTCGTTGTGGATTATGCTACCAGATACCCTGAAGCCATCCCCCTCACCAGTATGACGACCAAGAGCATAGCACAAGCTGATTGGTTTCTTCTCTAGAGTGGGCTTCCCTAGAGAAATGTTTACTGACCAAGGAACCCCCTTTATGACCTGCTTAATGGCAGAAGTCTGTCAGTTGCTAGGAGTCCGACAAATACGCACCTCTGTCTTTCATCCACCGATGGAGGGACTGGTAGAGAGATGCAATAAGACAATCAAAGGTTTGTTAAGAAAGACCATAAACGAAACAGGAAAAGACTGGGAAAAAAAGTTACCTTTAGTCTTATATGCTATCAGGACTCATGTTCAGGCATCCACTGGACATAGTCCGTTTGAACTGTTATTTTGGAGACAGCCACGAACACTGTTAGATATGGCCGCAGAGCAATGGAAAGAGACAGAGGAAGAATTTTGGGATATACTGACATATACCAGAGAGTTAAAAGAAAACCTACACTCATTATGGGAAGAAGTAAGATCCCATCTCAAAGAGAGTCAGGGTAGACAAAAGAAACAATATGATGTGGGCAAGAAATTAAGAGACCTGGCAATAAGTAGCAGGGTCCTGATTCTCTTGCCCACAACGGACAACAAACTTCTGACTAAATGACAAAGACCATACTCAGTTTTGGAGAAAATAACCCCTGTAACATATAGGATTGAAATTCCTGAGGATTAAAACAAAAGCCAAATATACCATATTCATTTGCTAAAAGTATGGGAAGAGAATGATACCCCTACCCCTCCGAACAACACAGCCTTACTCATTATGAAAACAAATCCCTTGGCGATTCCTATACTCCCCACACTAGAGGAAGAAGACCAGGGAATAGAACCATCCTATGAAGTAGAATTAACCGAAGACCAAAGAACCCAAATAGAATTGGTAGTGGAAAAAAACAGAAAGGTATTTTCAAGACCCCGGTAGAACTAATTTGATTCAGCATTGAATTAGAACCTCCGAAGGGAAGATTTCTAGAGAGAAAGCCTATCGCCTACCTGATGCTCGAAGGCAGCTGGTAGAAAAAGAAGTGCAGGATACATTAGAGGCTGGTCTTATAGAGCCATCCACTAGTTCATGGTGTTCTCCAGTGTTTTTGGTACCAAAATCAAAAAGAAGTATCAGATTTTGCATTGACTTTTGCCAGGTTCATTCCATGTCACAGTTTGATACTTACCCCATGCCCCGGGTCGATGACTTAATTGAGCGCCTAGGTCAGGCCCGATTCCTAACTACCTTAGGTCTGACAAAAGGGTACTGGCAAATCCCTCTGAACCCCTCGGATAAAGAGAAGACAGCCTTCTGTACACCTTCTGGACTTTATCAATTCACTGTATTGCCATTCGGATTACACAGAGCCCCTGCCATGTTTCAAAGATTAATGGATTTCATTTTTTAAGACCCCACCAGGAATATGCAGCAGCGTATCTGGATGACATCATTATACATAGACACACCTGGGAACAACACGTGGAACAACTATCCAGAGTTTTACAAGCCCTACAAGAGGCAGGGTTGACCGCAAATGCAGAAAAGTGTAACATAGCACAGACTTCCATCAATTATCTTGGCTATGTCATTGAGGGTGGGAAAATTAAACCTCAAATCGATAAGGTTGAGGCCATCAAACGGCTACCTGTACTTAAAAGTAAACAAGACAAAGGAACCTTCATAGGGATGATAGGATACTATAGACTAAATATTGCTCATTTTTTCAACCTAGCAATACTCCTATCAAGCCTTCTACAAAAAGCATGACCCAACAAGATAACTCACTTGACCAATACCCAGTATCAAAGTAATCTGACGCTCAAAAACCTCCTCTCTACTGAACCCATGATACAGTGTCCCAACTTTAATAAATGGTTTTCCTTACAGACAGATGCGTCCGATCAGGAATTAGAGGCTGTTCTTTCGCAGGAAGATGTTGGACAACCACATCCTATTGTGTACATTAGCAGAAAGTTATTGCTTACAGAGAAGAACTATCCCACCTTAGAGAAGGAATGTTTAGCTATCAAATGGGCTGTTGAGGCCCTCCAATACTACTTGTTAGGAAGGCCTTTCTTGCTCCTCACGGATCATGCCCCTTTAACTTGGTTGGCTAAACATAAGGACTCAAATGCAAGTGTTCTCCGGTAGTTCTTATCCCTCTGTAGGAAAATGGCTCCTTGTTGCAGTTACTCCCCCTCCCCCCACACTTTATGTCTGATATTGACGCTGACTTGACTGAGAAGTGTGCTGAGACCCTGCTAACCAGGCCCCAGCACCAGTGTTCTTTCACTAAAAATTTACCATTGTTTCCACAATCGGCACACCCCTGGCACACAGATAAGTCCCTTGTAAAAGGGACCTGTGGTACCAAGGGCCCTGTGACCAGGGAAGGTTCCTAAGGGCTGCAGCATGTGTTGTGCCACCCTAAGGGACCCCTCACATAATACATGCACACTGCCTTTGCAGATTGTGTGTGTTGGTGGGGAGAAAAATGCAAAGTTGACATTGCATCCCCCTCAGGATGCCATGCGCACAAAATACTGCTTGTGGCATAGGTAAGTCACCCCTCTAGCAGGCCTTAGAGCCCTAAGGCATGGTGCACTATACCACATGTTAAGGCATAGCTGCATGAGCGATATGCCCCTACAGTGTCTAAGTCCATTCTTAGACATTGTAAGTACAGTGTGGCCATATTAAGTATATGGTCTGGGAGTTTGTCAAAGCGAACTCCACAGCTCCATGATGGCTACACTGAATACTGGGAAGTTTGGTATCAAACTTCTCAGAATAATAAACCCACACTGATGCTGGATGTATTACAAAATGCACACAGAGGACATCTTAGAGATGCCCCCTGTATTTTACCCAATCCTTCAGTGCAGGACTGACTGGTCTGTGCCAGCCTATCACTGAGAGATGAGTTTCTGACCCATGGGGTGAGGGCTGTTGTGCTCTCTGGGGAGAGAACCAAAGCCTGCACTGGGTGAAGGTGCTTCACACCTCCCCCTGCAGGAACTGTAATAGCCTAGCAGTGAACCCCAAAGGCTCAGGCTTCGTGTTACAATGCCCCAGGGCACTCCAGCTAGTGGAGATGCCCACCCCGCGGTCGCAGCCCCCACTTATGGCGGCAAGTCCGGGGAGAAAATGACAAAAACAAGGAGGAGTCACCCCCTCAGCCAGGTCCACCCCTAAGCTGACCAGAGCTGATCTGACCCCCCTCCTTAAAAAATCCTCCATATTGGTTTGGAGGAGATAGCCCAATAGGATTAGGGATGTGCCCCCCTCCCCAAAGGGAGGAGGCACAAGGAGGGTGTAGCCACCCTCAGGGACTGTAGCCATTGGCTACTGCCCTCCAGCCCTAAACACACCCCTAAATTCAGTATTTAGGGGCGACCATAAACCCAGGAAACAGATTCCTGACGACCTACAAGAAGAAGAAGGAATGCTGACCTGAAAGCCCTGCAGAGACGACGGAGACGACAACTGACTTGGCCCAAGCCCTACCGGCCTGTTCTTCAGACTCAAAGAACCTGCACAGCTACGCATACTGCGGGACCAGCGACCTCTGAGGACTCAGAGGACTTACCTTCACCCAAAGGACCAGGAAACTCCAGTGGACAGCAGCTCTGTCCAAAAAGCAACAAAGAAACCATCTTTAAAGGGACTCCAGCCTCACTCCGGAAGCATGAGTACCCAACACTCTGCACCTGATGCCCCCTGCTCATGTCCAGAAGAACCAACACCGCGGAGAGGACCCCCAGGCAACTCCAATGATGTGGCCCCCCTGAGACGACTGCTCTGCCCCCCCACAGTGACGCCTGCAGAGAGGATCCAGAGGCTCCCCCTTACCACGACTGCCCGGTAAGAAAGAACCCGACGCCTGGGAGAAGCACTGCACCCGCAGCACCCAGGCCCAAAAGAAACCAACTACTGGTGCAGGAGTGACAAGCAGGCCGCCCCCCTCCTTGCCTAGTCAGTGGCTGGCCCGAGAAGCCCCCCTGTGCCCTGCCTGCATCGCCTGAGTGACCTCAGGTCTCTCCATTGATTCCTACCTGAATCCTGACACCTAATTCACACACTGCACCCGGCCGCCCCTGTGCCGCTGAGGGTGGATTTAGTGTGCCTGTTTGTGACCCCCCCTCAGTGCTCTACACAACCCCCCTGGTCTCCTCCCCGAGGACGCAGGTACTTACTTGCCAGCAGACTGGAACCGCAGCACCCCTGGTCTCCATAGGCGCCTATGCTATTTGGGCCCTACTTTGACCTCTGCACCTGACCGGCCCTGTGTTGCTGGTGCTGGGTGTTTGGGGTTGCCTTAAACCCCCAATGGTGGGCTGCCTATGCCCAGGAGACTGAACTTGTAAGTGCTTTATTTTCCTGAGAAACTAACCAATACTTACCTCCCCTAGGAACTGCTGATTTTTGAAGTGTCCACATTTAAAATAGCTATTTGCCATTTTTGCCAATACTGTGTACATTACTGTCTTAATTCAAAGTTCCATACTTACCTATGCCAAGTACCTTACAATTTATGTACTTACTTGAATTCCGAATCTTGTGGTTCTAAAATAAATTAAGTTAATAATATTTTTCTATGTAAAAACCTATTGGCCTGGAGTTAAGTCTATGAGTGTGTGTTCTCATTTATTGCCTGTGTGTGTGTACAACAAATGCTTAACACTGCCCTCTGATAAGCCTACTGCTCGACCACATTACCACAAAATAGAGCATTAGTATTATCTAATTTTGCCACTATCAACCTCTAAGGGGAACCCTTGGACTGTGTGCACACTATCTCTCACTTTGAGATAGTATTTACAGAGCCAACTTCCTACACCCTCCAACCCTTTATGTTTCAGGCCATACCTACTCCGGGGATCCTTGTTGACTAACGCTGATTATTTATCTTGATATCCTACTGACTCATGGCTACAACAGCCACTTTCTGGGGAAAGCAAGTGTGATGGGGCCCGGGAAGCAACACTGATCGGGCTGAAGTGTGAGTCCTCCAAGTGGACTGCCGAGGACTTGTTGGACGTAAACACAATGGAGCCTGCCTACATCATCAGGGATTCCCTCGAGGGAAGAAAAGCCAAAGGAGGAACAGGGACGTTGTTCTGGGAACAGAGAGGCGAAAGCCGAAAGACGGATGACAGGAGAGAGAGAAGCACAAGCAGGAAGACAGACGAGGACAGGAAGCAGAACGACCGGAGAAGGAGAAACGAGAGAAGACGGCGAGCAGAGACATAGGAGAGAACAGAAGAACTGGGAAGCAGCTGCAGGAAACGGTGTGAGTGAAAAAGCCAGTCACGTCCCTGGAGGGACGTGACTCTTTCGGTACGTGACCGCTTACGCAGCCAGCTTTCAGGACTGGTAGGGGAAAGTCAGGAGGGATGAGGAAGGAGGGCTAGAGCACTGGGAAGCATGGCACTCAGAGTTTTAAAGGGCAAAGACCTTGTGAGTCACTACCCAATAGGACAGAGCACTATTTGAGCACTGTAGTTTTGTTTTATTTGTTTTGGTTTCTTTCCTCAATTTAATCCCAATAACAAAAAGAAATAAAAAACCCTGGAACTGAAAACCTAAACCTACCGAACCTGACAACAGACACTTGGGCAGCAGTAATTAAACCTGCGTGTGTTCACAAAAAGGATTTTTGTTTTCCTTCTCTCCCACCCTCTCTAATCACATCCGAACCTGCATGCATAACAAGGAATAATAAAACTAGAACAGAAAGTGATAAAAAAAAGAGAAAAACACTTACCTGATAGAGGCTTCTTATTTGTTTTCTCCCCTTCTCTCGCTGCCTACATGGGAGTGGAGCACTGATGAATTCCTGATGTCCTATGAAAACAAAGAAACCCTCACATGGGAAGAAAAACAAGAGACATAATACTAATTTACCATCATAGCATACTCTAAAGAAGTACTAGAACTCTGTATTGGGTACAAATAAAGACAGTCTGTTCAATCATTTCATATTGTAGAGCACTTTATAGATGGAATAGAAGCACTAAAGACCTCCCTGAGTACATAGTCCCCTATCACACCCTCCCACCTTCCCAGTGTGGTCAGCTTGCGGCCTCTGATCCCCTCCTACCTTCCCTCCATTATCTGTGTGTATGCCATTATAGTCTCACTGTTACCCTCTGTTGTGTGTTGTGCTTCCAGTGCCCATCCCTCCTGACCTCCATGGTCAGCTTGCTGCTCATTTCCTGCCCCCTTGTCCCCTGCCCTTCTTTTTCCATGTGCATGCCCCTATCTCCTTCCTCCTGCCTTGTCTAGTCCTTTGTCGTACCCCAGGCCCCCTCACTCCTGCCCTTCATGGTCCATTATACTGCAATTGTCCCTCCTGTCTGTCCGGTATGGTCAGATTGCTGCCCTTGCTTCTTTCCACTCTACTCTCTGTTGTCAATGTGCATGGCCCTGGCCCCCTACCTGTAATTTTCGATGGTCCGTTGTGCGTTCACTGTAAGGTCAGTTTGTGCACCTGCCCATCTCCCTCCTGCCCTCTGTTATTCGAGTCCATGTCCCTAACTGATTCCTCCTGCCCTCCATGATCCAATGTACTATACTTGTCAACATTTTGCACTCGGTAAGAGGGAGATTTTGAAAAAAAAACTGGGGAATTAATTTTCCCCATTGACTTAGATTGAAAAAGAGGAGCTGTTAGGCAGGCGACAGATAAAATAAAGCCCTTTTGGGCTTAAAAACATCAGGAGTCTCCTGCCAGAATCGGGTCTGTTGGCATGTATGGTTGTACTGCTACTTCCTCTTCCTTCTGCCCTCAATGGTCTGGTATATAGCCACAGCCTCTCTTACCTGTCCTGCATGGTTGGGTTGTTGCCCCTGCCCTCCGTGGTCCATTGTGCTGCCACTGCCCCTCCCGCTTGTCCAGCGTGGTCAACTTGTTCCCTTTGCACCCTCCTCCCTACCCTAAACTATCCAAGTCTGTTCCCTTGACATCTGCCTCCACACAGTATTCTAATGAGCAACTAGAATGCTAGCATTCTATATTTAATGCAAAAGTGTGGTGTGCCTGACATCACCTTGAAGTATTGAAAACTGTAATATCTAAAGCATTTCTTTTAGAAATTATAAACTTGAGAAGGTCTTATTCCCATAGAAATTATGGTTAATGCTCTAAAAAACTAAAATGAGTACATATTTTCTGAGTTCTCAAATAACAACAAAGCACTTTTAAATTATTTGCTATCTTTATTTTTTTTATCCATTTGATCACTTGATTATATGTTACACTTAGGAGAGATGACGTGGCGTTACGGCCAGAGCTGCAGACTTTGCAACTGGGGTACCAGGTTTGAGTTTTGGTGTCAGCTCAGCCTCCTATGATTCCGGGCAAATTACTTAATCTTCCCGTGCCTACAACCAAAATGAATGTGTCCTTATGTAATGTAACTAATGCTCATGTAAAGCACTCCAATACCTTCTGGTCAAGTGTGCACTACATAAAACTGAAAAAAAAATTTTTTACGTGTTTTGCACACTTCTGTCATTGGGCTACCTTTGGGTGATATTTGTGTTACGTTTGGGCTCTTTTTTTCTGGTGGCCATCTTTGGAGACTTATTTGTTATGACACTCCCTAATTTCCTAATTTATGGCAGTATCCTCAATAGAAAATGTTTTCATTTTTCGACTTTGATTCCATCAAGATGGCATTCAGATGTGCCACACTTTTGGAATGTTAGCAATCTAGTTGCTCATTAGAGCACTTTATTAAAGCTGCTGATCACCAGGGAGTTGTTTGGCAGTCTGCTGCTGGTGTTGAAAGTGTATGTTTCAGTCTGCGTGTCAGAATGTTTTAATAACATAGAAGAGAAAGATATTTGAGAACTCACTTAAAACGTGACCTAATTTTTCTTTCTACAGAACTAACCATCATTTCTATGCCAAAATGAACCCCCTACCTTTGTTCCTTTCTAAGTTAAATGTTTTACGTTTTACCAGCTTGATTCAATCAAGATGGCTTCAGATTTTTGTCATAAATAAGACTGTACACTCTAGTTGTTCTTTAGACCACTCTGGTAGGCTGCAGTAGAACATAAGGCAGTCAACTAACTGGCTGCTTCTGTTGGAAGTACATGTTTTACTGAGAATGTCAGACTTCATTTTTATATGGCTGAGAAAGATAGCGTGAGTTTACAGAAAATATGTTCTCATTTTAGCTTCTGGAGCACCTTCCATGACCTTTCTGGGAAACTTTTGACAAAACAGTTTTCTCTCAAACACGATTCATGAAATTCCAGGAGAAGGCTTTTGCACAAGGTAAAATCACCTTAGAACACACCACAATTCCTAAAATTAGCATGGTACCACCACAAATAATTATATTGTAACTAAAATCTGTTATCACCCTTTATACATTTTCCTTTTTGTGACCCTCAAAACCTTACATTCACCACAATGCATTTCAATGGGGGTGCCATTGTGTATATTGGCCTCAGGATGTCTGCCAGCTCTTCCTGGCTGCAGTGCTGACAACCAGTCAGATCTCACTATAAGATCTGTGCTTAGGCTTCACCCAAATACACAAAATTGTTTTCCTTTAATAACTCTAAAACTACTGAACGGTTTTAGACTAAATAACGAAACGTTTGAAGAGCCACCAAGATTTAGCTTCCTGCCACATTTGGTGTAATTCTGTTCAGCAGTTTGGGCTGTAATCATGTCTATAGACCCTGTGGGAAAGTACATGGGAAAAATCAATTTTGGGACCCCCCCTTTTTTTTGGTCCTGCTTGATGGATCACCCCGAAACTTTCAAGACAACAGCTGAAGTGGCGTACTCATTTTGAAAATTTCGTGAAGATTTATGAAACCGTGCCTAAATTATTGAAAAAACAATAAACGCTTATTCTACGGAAACTAGGTCATATATATATTTATATATTTATATATATAAAAACTTAAGAAGATTAAACTAACATTGTTGTGAGATATTATAAACCGATCTGTTTTTGCTTTTTAAAAAACCTTAGATATTCACTGAAATAGCCAAAGCTTACAGTAACGTTATAGTTGGGTGAATATGTCAGTAACAACAAAAGTTTTTGGCTCCAGAATGGGTCAGTCTATGATCCCACTACCATGCCAAGGGGATTTGGTGACCCACATCCTGTCCCCATTTGTCTTTTTTTTTTTTTTTTTTTTTTTTTTTAGAACTCACAACTGAGCCCCGATCCTAAGATGGCTGCCACCACTTTCTGGGTGGGATGGTAGCAGCCAATCAGATCTTAGTTTGAGATCTGCCTGGATCTGCAGGGGCTTTGTGTCCCCAGATATACAGAGTTTATGAGCATAAAATGATCAAAAACTTCTGAACGAACTTATACCAAAACAGAAAAAGGTTTCGCCTTTGTTTATTTTTGCATTCTATGTTACTACTTAACTGGTTTATAAATATTAGAAATTTGTTAAAATAATGTTTGTTTTAAATTTGATAAACAATAGTTGTTCATGTTGTGATGCATGTAGAATTAATAAGCAAAAACATAAACAGTTATTAACAGATTATCAAATTTCAAACAAACATTATACCATTGTTCTTACATGTATGTTCCAGTTAGATAGTAAGATAGAATGCAAAAGAAAAAACAAAGTCGAAACCTATTGGCCTTGATTCTTGCAGTGATCAGTCAATGCACAGTCCCCTGCATTGACTGGGCTATCCTCTGACCCTGCACTGAGTACCAGCTCATGAAGATTTCTGGCGCTGCATAGGTTTTTGCATTGATCAGGCACTGCACAGGTGCTTGCATTGATCAGGCACTGCACAGGTCCTTGCATTAATCTGACACTGCACAGGTCCTTGCATTAATCTGACACTGCACAGGTTCTTGCATTGGGCTGTATATGATGCGAGTTCCATATGTTAACCACACATTCTCATGCAGCAGGCGCATTAACCCTCTGAGCCATTTTACCCACTGAGACCACCAGGAGACACTCGGTCTATTCTTTTCATCAAGAGTGCAGATGTTGGAATTTGACTCAGAGAAGGAGATACCCGGACAGTTATCACCAGAAGAAGGGGCAGGTGGCTGGTGTCACTACTAGAGATGATGGGTACGTGTGGCAGGGAGAAGGAAGTTGGTGTGTGCTTTTATCACCAAGAGAGGGGGTGTTTTCCGAGTTTGTAGTCAAGGTTGAAGAGGCTCAATGTCATGGTGAATCAGTGGAAGGAGGGTGGAGACAGATGTCTGAGTTTAGCACGGTTTAGCGCGGTGAGGGGTAGGGGTGCGGGTGTAGACTTTTGTAGGGTTTTATCACCAAAGAAGATGACCGGACATCTGATGGTACCATCAAGGGCAATGTGCATGTTTATTAGCATTGTGGCGGATGGGGTTAAGGGTGACCAGGTTAAAGGGAACGATACATGTGCATGCATGTGTCACCAAAGCAAGGCTAGAATGGTATTTTTTGGTGTTTCACTTGGCTATATACCAGAGGAGAAGGCAAGGACACCCCCTGTACAATGTACTGTGCCTGGGGAGATGCCATATTACGTGTACTTCTGAAGCTGACCACAGCCTCTTCTAGTGGCAAGGCCATCTCTATGTATTTCACATTCTCATCGCCTCCTCCGTGGTGGGAGCAAGCCAGGCTTACTCCATGCTGGCTCAATCCCTGACTCTCCCAAAACAAGCCCTCAGTAAGACCCCAAGTCTCTAGGTAGAATGCACTGCTGTCTCTACACGTTTCCAGCACGCATACAACTCCAACCTCCCAGCACCCTTCCTTATCCGTCCATGAATCCCAGCAGACTTGTGTGCATCCCGTGCCCCACCCTGCTACCCACCAGCATGTCTCGGTATACAATAGACCACAGCGTGCCAGGAGCGCGCCTCATCAGAAGACGACATGCGGTAAAGAGGACGACAGTGAAGAAAGAAGAAGGCGGCAAAGAAAGAAGACGTAAGCTAAGAAAGAAGACGGCATACCGAAAGAAAATAAAAGCACCTTCAGCATCGTAGCCAGAGGAAGGACATGGGCCAGTGTCCAATGGAAAGTGACTAGAAGGAGTACTTTGTCCAGAGGCAACACAACAGCAAGAACGGCGAAGAAGACAACAGGAAGTGAAGCAGGGCGATGTGCAGACGACGTGCTGGCCAACCATAAGCACCTAAATCAGAGCAAGGTTGGAGTAAGCCAATGGTAAGTTAAGGTAAGTAAGGGGCTTGTTCTAAGCCCCTTTTATGTTTTTTCTAAGTTAACAATAGATTTTGTAAGCAGCCCACAAGCGAGCATGCAGGCAAAACCTAAAAAGCAATCTTTATGGACTAAGATCTAGCTTTCTGCCAAGTTTGGTGTAAATCATTTCAGTGACGGATCACCTTGCAACTTTCCAAACTAGTAAAAAAGTTACACTTTCTGAAATGTTTTGTGGAAATTCGTCAAGCAGCGTCAAATTTATTATCAACACCAAAAATGCATTTCCTATAAAATCCTATATAGATGTATAGACATATGCATCATAAGTGTTTTTTAAGGGAACTAGCCGAACAAACAAGTTAAAAACATTACATAAAGAGTTATTATTATATACTTAATATTGTTCATAATGACCATCAATATAATATACATTTCCAGCAGTCTGATGAAAGAGCAGTTATATTAATGCACCAAAAGTATAATTTATAGCAATAAAAAAGAATACATTTTGCAGAGCATAGCACCCCATTTTCCCCCAAATTATAAGGATATATAGCAGCAAAAAACATAATTTGTAAAAATATTTACAGTTTTCAAAACATAACACCCACATTTTCCTAAATAGCCACACTGCATATAAGTATCGGCTGATACCAAATACTAGTAGCTGACTGGTGTCAGACCACAGAATTTGATAAGTCTCTTTGTTTTGTCTCACACCAATAGAGATACAGAGTGGCTTAATCCAAATCTGTTTAGGTCTATCGTACACAGTATAGAAAAATAGCTTGTGTTCAACATCCTCAATCCTATGGTTAGAAAATGCACATGCCAATATAGAGGGATGGCTTATTAAATTATTTATGTATTTGTTAACTAATAGTGTGACCATACTATATTTAATAAACAGTGTATGAGCCAAGGATGTTGGATCATGTCCAAATACATTTTCTTTTCAGGTGAAGGCCTAAACAATAGGAAATCATCCACCAATCCCCGGCTCTGACCTTTTGGTGGTATCCAATTATGTTATTATTCCAACTGGCATTTTTTATAATGCCTTTGATACCAGAAATAATTAAAGAAGGATTACTCTAACACTCAGGCATAAATTGTTAAGGTGGAATTTAGCATACTCAAACTAAGGTGGGAGATGTGTTTTACCCTAATCATTGACTTCCTCAGCTGCCAGCCTGTAGTGATGAAGTTCTGGAGTAGACCACAGCCTAGCCCACTGTAAAAGGAGTTTCAGTTATGCCATGTTGCCAAACTTTTTAAGGCCAATATCGAAAATCAAAGGCATCATAGGGATGTTCTGTGGTAGGCTAAACAAAGATCTCAAAAATCTATATTAGTTTCCCAAATATCTATAACTCACACCCTAAGGTAACTATACCTTGTGCCCTTGCCATGCACTGCTAATTACCCCACAAATTGTGGCACTCATGACATCTTTGATAACATCATTGATAATATCAATGTAATATTTGCAGTAAACTTTTTGACGAAAAAACTGTGCATGGCAGGGGCGGGAGTTATAGTCACCTTAGGGCATGAGTTATAGTTACTTGAGATAACATTAACTAAAACAGGTTAATTTCTATGGTTTTGTATGTTTAAAGTGTGAGCCTAACTATAACGTCCCTGTAACCTTTGTTTTTAAGTGAATGTCTATGATTTTATTAATTCTATTTCCTAACTATAGCACCCCTGTAACCTTTGGTTTTTCATATATATATATATATATATATATATATATATATATATATATATATATACAGGGAGTGCAGAATTATTAGGCAAGTTGTATTTTTGAGGATTAATTTTATTATTGAACAACAACCATGTTCTCAATGAACCCAAAAAACTCATTAATATCAAAGCTGAATATTTTTGGAAGTAGTTTTTAGTTTGTTTTTAGTTTTAGCTATGTTAGGGGGATATCTGTGTGTGCAGGTGACTATTACTGTGCATAATTATTAGGCAACTTAACAAAAAACAAATATATACCCATTTCAATTATGTATTATTACCAGTGAAACCAATATAACATCTCAACATTCACAAATATACATTTCTGACATTCAAAAACAAAACAAAAACAAATCAGTGACCAATATAGCCACCTTTCTTTGCAAGGACACTCAAAAGCCTGCCATCCATGGATTCTGTCAGTGTTTTGATCTGTTCACCATCAACATTGCGTGCAGCAGCAACCACAGCCTCCCAGACACTGTTCAGAGAGGTGTACTGTTTTCCCTCCTTGTAAATCTCACATTTGATGATGGACCACAGGTTCTCAATGGGGTTCAGATCAGGTGAACAAGGAGGCCATGTCATTAGATTTCCTTCTTTTATACCCTTTCTTGCCAGCCACGCTGTGGAGTACTTGGACGCGTGTGATGGAGCATTGTCCTGCATGAAAATCATGTTTTTCTTGAAGGATGCAGACTTCTTCCTGTACCACTGCTTGAAGAAGGTGTCTTCCAGGAACTGGCAGTAGGACTGGGAGTTGAGCTTGACTCCATCCTCAACCCGAAAAGGCCCCACAAGCTCATCTTTGATGATACCAGCCCAAACCAGTACTCCACCTCCACCTTGCTGGCGTCTGAGTGGGACTGGAGCTCTCTGCCCTTTACCAATCCAGCCACGGGCCCATCCATCTGGCCCATCAAGACTCACTCTCATTTCATCAGTCCATAAAACCTTAGAAAAATCAGTCTTGAGATATTTCTTGGCCCAGTCTTGACGTTTCAGCTTGTGTGTCTTGTTCAGTGGTGGTCGTCTTTCAGCCTTTCTTACCTTGGCCATGTCTCTGAGTATTGCACACCTTGTGCTTTTGGGCACTCCAGTGATGTTGCAGCTCTGAAATATGGCCAAACTGGTGGCAAGTGGCATCGTGGCAGCTGCACGCTTGACTTTTCTCAGTTCATGGGCAGTTATTTTGCGCCTTGGTTTTTCCACACGCTTCTTGCGACCCTGTTGACTATTTTTAATGAAACGCTTGATTGTTCGATGATCACGCTTCAGAAGCTTTGCAATTTTAAGAGTGCTGCATCCCTCTGCAAGATATCTCACTATTTTTGACTTTTCTGAGCCTGTCAAGTCCTTCTTTTGACCCATTTTGCCAAAGGAAAGGAAGTTGCCTAATAAGTATGCACACCTGATATAGGGTGTTGATGTCATTAGACCACACCCCTTCTCATTACAGAGATGCACATCACCTAATATGCTTAATTGGTAGTAGGCTTTCGAGCCTATACAGCTTGGAGTAAGACAACATGCATAAAGAGGATGATGTGGTCAAAATACTCATTTGCCTAATAATTCTGCACTCCCTGTATATCCCAGAATCGCTCAATCATGCCGGTTTCTAACATTGTTCCCCCAGGTTCCAAAGTTAGCATCTCTTGACTGTAATCCTCAACATATTTACACATGTTTTTATGTTCAAAAGCTATTACAACCACACCACAAATGCTTAACAAATATTAAATTGTAAATCTGAAACATTTGTAGAATGTAAATGAAGAAATAAATCTAGAACCTTAACCACGTCAGATTTTTCAAGTTTTATACCACCGTTTTCATAACTTTTTAAACATGCTGATAACTATTTAAATTTCAGTTCCTTGTGAGTTCTTCATAACTTTAATAAGTGCAGTGCAGCATACTTGCATGTAGCCCAGTAATAATCAGTCAATCAATATTCTATATTTCGGAATTTATCAGACTTCATTAAAAGTCATCTCAGAATTAAACATTAAAAATACATACAGATTCAAAATATAAACATGATATTAAAATAGGACATAATTAAACCCCTCCCAGAGTTATGTGATGTGTGGCAGCCAAACTACATTAGGGTTCCGCAGCACAAGATAGGAGATAAAAAACAAGTGCTGACATAATAATGGGCTATCTGTCCTGGAACAAATATCTAATTTTGACTGCATTTGAGAAAAAACTATCCACGGAATAAAATATAAAATTATCTGCCAGTAATTCTAAAGACATTAGGGCCGGGCGGACTAGATGGAAAGAACCATAATAATAGAATAAATGCTCAGTGTGGGATCACAAATAGCTGCAAAATATTTTAAAGTGTAGTATGTCTTGAACAGAGAATCATAGCAGCAAAGACTAACGTTCGGCTCTGTAATGATGCCCAATGGGCAGAAATTAGTTCGGTTTAAAACTTGTCAGCAGGTAATAGTGGTTTGCTGACCATAATAAAATAAGGTTCCATCCACGAAACTGTTTTAGTGCATAGTATGCTGAGACCGATGGATTCAAAGGTTCCCCATCCTCCCTATTCTGCTGTCATGCCCCTTCAAAGATTCCTGCACCCAAGTCTGGTCGGATTTCACTATCTGCTCTGGATGTTCAAACAATTCTGAGCGGGCCAGTGATGAAAAAGATGATTTCAAATACATAAACCAGGGATTTTTCAGGTGCTAGTCAAGGGATAAACACTTCCTTAGTATATCCCTATTTAAATTGGTCTCCGGTCGCAACCAGGTGGAAATCCATCTCAGGGTTGGAGCAGTGGAGAGGGCCTTGTATGATCTGACTTTTCATCTGAAGAAACCACCAATGTCATCACCTAGTAGTGCATGAGGACTACCCCAAGGGACAACTAAGCCCACGGCAGATGGGCCAGGGGCTGCCAACCTGGCAGGCTAGTTGGCTTTAGGGGGGTCTGCAGTAGAGGCGGGCACGGACTGCCTCAGCCCAGGAATTGATAGATCATGGAGCATGGTCATCTCTTTGTCCCCACACCTAGCGCAATTCCTTTAAGGCGGTCAGAGCATGGGGTTAATATTTTGGCTAGGCCTGTGATCATGCCCTAGCTAAATCTGGTGTTCTCAATTTACCGTCCAAAGCATCCCCTTACAAAGGTGTGATGTGCCCAGTATTACTCAGAAATTTTTTATTCAGACCTGCATTTTTTACCAAGTGGTGGCCATTTCCTCTTAGAAAAAAAGACTTTGACTCACTCTCCTATTTCAGTAGTAATTACTAACGAGATTTGCAGCCACTGCTAGTAATAGGCATTTTACTAAAGAGACGGGATTCTGTTTTTGCCATCAGCTACTTGTTTTTTAAGATTTGCACATCATGTTTGCCACGGAGGCAACATTTCTGTGGGATAGAGGGATTTCTACGTCACTTGGACCAGTAGGTGGAAACGGAGCTGATGTGAATGACTGCTTCAGGTTTTTTTTTTTTTTAAATAAAGTAGCCATTTTGAAACTGTGACCTTAAACACCGCATCTGAAGCCATTACCATACAAGATAGGCTGAACAGTTTTTAAAGCTATAAGACAATTTTGGTTTTCCTTATTTATATAAGCGGCAGAAAATAATATAGTGATAGTTTTAATAGTGCCTGTCAAACAGATCACTTGTTTATCAAAGCAAAAACTTGTAAAACTGTTTCAAGATGCTGAGTAATAATTTAGGACAAATATGTCTTCTTTAACTATTTGTCCTTTAATTATGGTGTGCAGGTTTAGAACTTGTTGCTGTCAGGTCCTCGAAAACTTTTAAGCATATCACACAAACTCTGGCGTTGAGTACCCCTGATGGCACTGTATTTCTGTATTTTCTTGAGCAATAGTCGTGTGATCAGCTGTATAAGCACTGGCGCCTAGCTCCTGGGTGAGCCTGTGCTAAATAGTATTGCTGGAAGGACTGGTGCCTCCAGGTTCTCTTGTAAAATTAATTTGAAATCTGTTTAGAAAGTGAAGGGCGAATTCGGCTAATGCACGTCAACGAGCTGCTATATGTGCCAGCCGTGTATAGAGCTCCCGCTAGAAAACCAAAGGCCCGGTCGGACCTGTTTCACCATGCTGTTTCCGGTCTAGCACTGTGGCCATGTGTATGTTCCAGCTAGGTGGTGTATACATGGGCAGGCAGCCGAGAACATTTTATTTGTCTTTGAGTTTCCTGTCATCTGTGAGCAAAGCATTGAGCGCTAACTGAATGTGCAAAGTCTCTCTGTACAGCTGGAAGCTCGGCATCTCCGAACAAGGTGGCACAAAAAGAATTGATGCAGGGGTGCAGCAATCAATTTTTTTATATACTTTTATTTTTATGAGGACAAAATGATCCGAATCCAATATAGTGAAACAAACAACTCATTTACCAGATACATCACAAGCAAATATCGAGCTGTCTTCAGAGATCAGGGCTTGTGAAAATACCAATCATACAATAAGACAAAATATAGATTGAATTACATCACAAATCAAGGTGGTTCAGTTGATGTAGACCTAGCCACCCTCTTACACAAGCTGGCGATTGAGCGAAGTCGTTGGTTTACGTGGGAAAAATGCTTTTATCTACTTAATCATTTCCTCACCCAAATATCCAGTTGACATTGGATTGCTGGTTTTCTTCTATGCAAATCCATCGACCCTCTGCCTGTAGGGCGTTCTACACCCTTCAACTATAGGATAAATATTCCAAAAAACAGACAGGCCCTTTTTTGGACAGACATTGGCTTCCTTTGTCCTAATGTGATGGGCAAGAGGCTGGTTAGAGATCCAGGGAGAAGCTGGAGACACCTTTCTACATTCCTTTTCAAGACAGATGGGAATTCTTCCAAGCAACTCGTATTCTGTTTTCTGAGTATTGTGCTGCTTGCTTCCCTGCAAGGGGTCTGAATGTAATATCATTTGACGGGTGAGCTCAGATGTGAATTATGAAATTATGAAATTTACAAGGCTAATGAAACAAAAGTTCCAACATATTCTCAGCCTAACTTTTACCCCAACTTGACGCACTTCCTGTACTATAATGTTGCTTTACTCTCAATTCAATGCCACAGTACTTTGTGAGATAGCTTTTTAAAATGGCAGTCTTAGGCTTTGCCTAGACTTATCGCTCTCTCTGTCCCCAAGGTCCTCCCAAAGTCATCCTTGTCCAGCTTCAAGAGGATAATAGAAAAATGATACCCTTACAAGGTGCATCTACTTCGAGCTCACGATATTAGAGCTTTTAAGCAAAATAAATAAATACATATTTTAAAACACTTAAGCTCCTCGCACAACATGACTATAAGATAGTTATTAGGGACGAGCTCGCAAGCGCTCTGGCCCCTGTTGTAATCTCTCTGTGAGCTTTTAACCATGCCCATGCCACGCCCATCAGTTTGGTTGGTTTGTAGGCTTGTTTTTTCTAATTTGCTTCATTTCATTAGTGAAAGGCATGCATACGTCATGCCTTTTCCGGTGTTTAGTCCTCCTCGAGAGCACCGGTAAACTACTGAAAACATACGAGGCTCCTTGTTTTCCAAATTACTTCTAGACTACTTTTTATTTTTATTTCCTACACAGCGCAATCTTGCTGGGCTGTAATTGAGCGCTTTCCGTGACATCGACCGTGTTACATGGATAATTACACTTTTGCCGGTTACCTGGATAATTGCACTTTTGCCCAATACGTTTGTCTCCTTGATGCACATGGCGACGGTCGGCTCACCTATGTGAAACTGTTTTACTTTTCATTTTACATTTGTGGCAAGAAAAGTCCGGTTAGGAGTTTACAATGGTAATAGCTCTAACTTGCGCAAATGTCAGACCCATTGCATTGCAAATGCTTGTTTTTTAGATGTATTTCGAACGCATATTTTACTTTAAAAGGTTTACCACTAAGCAACTATGCAAACATTTTAAATGCTGATGCACAGCTGATCTGCATCGTTATTGTTACATCCTTTAAAGTGCAAATGCTGCTTTTCTTTTTTTGCCTTTTTGACAACCTGCCCTGGAAGAGGTTTCTACCTGGACATCCCTAGTGCAAGGTTTGTGTCACACGTCAGTAGAGAAAACTTTCTATACAGGTGCACAATTGATTTTGGAAGCTTCCCATTAATGTGCACATTTCAGTTTATGCACAAAAGGGCAAATATGCATGTGAAAATGGTGTTCATGTTAGGAAAATCTGTTGGGTGCAGGTTAGCTGCCCCCAGCTTCCCACAGGTCAAAATGCCAGTTGTCTAGTGTCCGAAAATAATGCAAAATAGGGGAACATGATGAAACAGTTAATTCCTACTGTTACCCATGGCTAAGTTTGTCAGCTTTATTTAAACTGAATATGGAGATTTTCAACAAATAGGTCTCTCTAGGGATTGATATTGGCTGAATCAACTTGACTATTGATGAGCAAAAGTCTTGACGTTACCAATAGACTTATTGAGGCTGTTTCAGCTCCACTAAGAGTGGAGTCATATTTTATGGATCTGATAGAGACTTCTAGTTGCAGATTCCTTACCTTAAAATTTCCCCCAGGAGTCAGACTGGATCCAGAGATTTTTCTTCGAGCAATACCCTTGCATGTCTGTATGTGGTGTCGGTCGACTCTGCGGGTGTTGTTGGCATTGTAGTCACCATGATGACATCAGGGTAGTACATAGACCCCGCCTCAGTGCAGTGATGTCAGTTCTTTTCTTTCTGCACCACAAGCTGATCCGGAGAGAGCTACCCTGGTCTCTTTTTGACCGAATTGGACCATTTTGTCGAGTCTTCTAGTGAGCTTTTGGTGTGTCGAGGATGTCCGCAAAGACCGGGTTCAAGCCGTGCGAGGACTGTCACCGCATGATGTTGGTGACAGATCTTCATCGGGTTTGTTTGTGGTGTCTCAAGCGTCACCACGACCCGAAGTCATGCTCCGAGTGCCGGGTCATGCACCCTGTTACAAATGGGGTCTTTGGTTGACAGTCAGATTACCCCCTGTTCAAGCAAGGACCCTCACTCTAGTCAGGATAAAAGAGAATCACACTCAGCCAACCCCTGCTTACCCCCTTGGTAGCTTGGCAGAGCAGTAGGCTTAACTTCAGAGTGCTATAACACCTCACCAGTTTAGAAAAATAGGAAATATTTATCTAAACAAAACAAGACCAAAACGACAGAAATCCGACATACAGAAGTCAAGTTATGAATTTTTAAATATGAAACTCAAAAATAGCGCTTATAAACACCAAATGCTTCGATGAGGTGTTAACACCTCGTTGTAACGGAGTCGTTCCCAATAATCCGACACCAGCGGCACCGGACACGGAGTCACGTAGACCCCCAGGTACAGTACCTTTGGTGAAGAGAGAAAGCAAGTCGATGCGCGAAGTCGGGGATCGCGGTGTCTGTGCGAAACATTGAATCCGCGCACTTCGAGCAGCGTCGGTCACAACGTGGTGCGGCGACTTTCTCGAAGTCGCGGACTTCAGCGGGGCGGCAGCGGCATCAGGCCTGCGAAGGTCATCGCGTTCCAGCGAAGATCACGGAGTTGATTGAAGGCGGTGTCACCGGGTACAGCAGCGGCGGCGGTCCGAAGTCGATTTCCTTGGATTTCCACCAGCTTTCCTTTCAAGGGCCCAGGGACTGGATAGGGCACCACTTGTCAGAGCAGGAGTCTCTCCAGAGACTCCAGGTGCTGGCAGAGAGAAGTCTTTGCTGTCCCTGAGACTTCAAACAACAGGAGGCAAACTCTAAATCAAACCGTTGGAGATTTCTTCACAAGATGGAAGGCACACAAAGTCCAGTCTTTGCCCTCTTACTCTGGCAGAAGCAGCAACTGCAGGATAGCTCCACAAAGCACAGTCACAGGCAGGGCAGCACTTCTCTTCAGCTCTTCTCCAGGCAGAGTTTCCTCTTGATGTCCAGAAGTGATCTAAAGTCTGTGGTTTTGGGTGCCCTTCTTATACCCAATTTCTCCTTTGAAGTAGGCCTACTTCAAAGTAAAGTCTCTTTTGAATGTGAAATCCTGCCTTGCCCAGGCCAGGCCCCAGACACTCACTATGGGGTCGGAGACTGCATTGTGTGAGGACAGACACAGCCCTTTCAGGTGTAAGTGACCACTCCTCCCCTCGCTCCTAGCACAGATGGCTCATCAAGAAATGCAGACTACACCCCAGCTCCTTTTCTGTCACTGTCTAGTGTGAGGTGCAACCAGCCCAACTGTCAAACTGACCCAGACAGGGAATCCACAAACAGGCAGAGTCACAGAAATGGTATAAGCAAGAAAATGCTCACTTTCTAAAAGTGGCATTTTCAAACACACAATCTCAAAATCAACTTTACTAAAAGATGTATTTTTAAATTGTGAGCCCAGAGACCCCAAACTCCACATGTCCGTCCGCTCCCAAAGGGAATCTACACTTTAATCCGATTTAAAGGTAGCCCCCACGTTAACCTATGAGAGGGACAGGCCTTGCAACAGTGAAAAACGAATTTAGCAATATTTCATTGTCAGGACATATAAAACACATTACTATATGTCCTACCTTAACCATACACTGCACCATGCCCTTGGGGCTACCTAGCGCCTACCTTAGGGGTGCCTTACATGTAAGAAAAGGGAAGGTGTAGGCCTGGCAAGTGGGTACACTTGCCAAGTCGAATTTACAGTTAAAACTGCACACACAGACACTGCAGTGGCAGGTCTGAGACATGATTACAGAGCTACTTATGTGGGTGGCACAACCAGTGCTGCAGGCCCACTAGTGGCATTTGATTTACAGGCCCTGGTACCTCCAGTGCACTTTACTAGGGACTTACTAGTAAATCAAATATGCCAATCATGGATAAACCAATCACATACAATTTACACAGAGACCATATGCACTTTAGCACTGGTTAGCAGTGGTAAAGTGCTCAGAGTTCAAAAGCCAACAGCAACAGGTCAGAAAAAATTAGGAGGCAGGAGGCAAAAAGATTGGGGATGATCCTGCATAAGCAAAAAGTCCAACACACCTGAAGGCCTTGAGGGAGCGGTCCCTCAAGCTCATGGCGTCCTGGCGCTCTACTCCACGTAGGATTGAAGGGGTCCCTGGACCCTTATGAATACCAGAATGACCTATCTTTGGACTGGGCACAGGAAGTGGGCAACGCCAGTGGACTGGACACTTCTCCTGTCTCCTCCTACCTTGGCTACGGCCGAGGGAGCAACTTATGGTATGATGGTCAGTAGGGCGGCCGAGGTCCTTGGCCTTGAGCTTTCTACTGTAGAGGTCAGGTCCAACCTCCTTACGGAGGTGCTTCACCCAGGGGCTTCCACATCTGAGCCCCTTTTACCGGTCAATGAAGCCCTCACCGATGTTCTTTTGGGTATTTGGACCAAACCCAACACAGGGGCTCTCGTGAATAGGACTATCGCACGCCGCCATCGGCCTGCTCCAAATGACCCTAAATTCCTGTCCCAGCACCCCAGGCCTGAGAGTCTTGTCATCCAGGCTTCCTCTTCTTCAGGTGCATTCCGTTCTGCACCCCCGCATAGGGAATCAAAAAGGCTGGAACAATTTGGGAAGAAGTTATTTTCTTCCTCCAGTCTCGCGCTGCTGTCTGTGAACACCGATTGCCTTTTGGGCTGCTATACCCACTCTCTGTGGGATACGGTTGTGCAAGTCCTGCTGCAGATACCGGAGGAGGGCTGTGCTATTGTCTCCTAAGCTGTCAATGATGGGAAAGATGCGGCGAAGTTCACAATCCAAAGTAGGCTGGACACAACCGACTCTCTGGGCTGATCGGTTGCTACGACAGTTGCCTTGAGACACCTCGCCTGGTTGCATACTTCCGGTTTTCTGGGGATGTCCTGCAATCCCTCATGGACATGCCCTTTGATGGCTCCCATCTCTTTGGAGACAAAGCGGACTTGGCCTTGGAGAGATTCAAGAATTCCTGGGCTAAGGCTCAGTACCTTGGTCTTTCCTCTGCCCCTCACCCCCGCAGTCCCCTTTTTGCCCCTTTCATGGCCACGTGGGCGTGGGACAGGGAACCAGGGGTCTGCCCAGTCCACCTCTGCCCCGCTGCAGCCTCCAAACCCACCTAGTCCACCCCATCACTCCCTTCCAGTTGGCGGCAGGATTCGCCATCACCTGCTCCACTGGGAATTCATCACTACGGACAGGTGGGTTTTGCTACTCCCTCCCTTTTGAATCTGTCCCACCAGCCATGCTTCCATCACTCAGCCAACCCCCGGAGGATCATTTGGCACTTCTCCGCCAGGAAGTCACGGGTCTCTTGGCCAAGGGAGCTATAGAGATGGTCCCTGTGCCCGAAGTAGGTCATGGTTGTTATTCACGCTACTTTCTGGTGCCGAAAAAGGACAAGGGCCTACGTCCTATCCTAGACCTTTGGGACCTAAACTACTTCCTCAAGAAGGAGAAATTTAAAATGCTCACCCTGGTTCAGGTTCTGTCTGCCTTAGACCCAGGAGACTGGATGGTAGCATTGGACTTGCAGGACGCTAATTTCCACCGCCCCATCCTGCCTGCCCACAGACGTTACCTACGATTCGTGGTAGGTCACGAGCACTATCAGTTTACCGTGCTCCCCTTCACCCTTACCAGGACCCCTCGGGTGTTCACGAAAGTGACGGCGGTGATTGCAGCTCATCTGCACAGGTTAGGGGTATCAGTCTTCCCCTACCTCGACGACTGGCTGTTGAAGGCGGACTCGCCCCATAAAGTCGTCTCCCACCTTCAGACTACGGTGAACCTCCTGCACACGCTGGGGTTCACAATAAACATGCACAGACGATCACGAATGGAGTCTCCATCCAGAGGGTGGTGCAAGGTCTCTTTCAGCAGTGGGGAGAGCCTTGGTTAGATCTGTTTGCCTCCGCAGAGAATGCGCAATGTCAGCTGTTTTACGCATTGGAGTTTCCAAGGCGGCACTCGCGTTGAGGCTCTTTTTGTCTTGAGTGGAACTCCGGCCTCCTTTATGCCTTTCTGCCTATGCCACTTCTGCCCAGAGTTCTCAAGAAGATTAGGAACAACCGGGCAAAAGTCATCTTAGTGGCTCCAGACTGGGCACGGAGACTATGGTGTCCAGAGCTATTAACCATGGCCATCCATCCTCCACTCACACTGCCTCTCCGGGTGGATCTTCTGTCGCAGCAACAGGAGACGGTTCTCCACACGAACCTGTCCAATCTCCACCTTTATGCATAGAGATTGAGCGGCGACAGTTAATGACTTTTGATCTTCCGCCCAAAGACTGTGAAGTTATCTTGGCAGCCAGGCGTCCCTCCAGCAAACTGTATATGCCTGTCATTGGCATAAATTTGTAACAAGGTGAACCAACAAATCTGTTGATCCCCTCTCTGCCCCTCTATCCGAGGTTCTTTTGTTCAGTCTTTCTTTAGCCCAGCAGGGCTCTGCTTTGGGCACCGTCAAAGGGTATTTATCTGCCATTTCGGCCTTTCTTAGGTTACCTGATCAGCCCACACTCTTTAAATCTCCTATTGTGAGTAGATTCCTAAAAGGTCTCACCCACTTGTATCCTCCCACTCCATTTATCATGCCTCAGTGGGACCTCAATCTTGCCCTTACTTATTTAATGTGTACTCCCTTTGAGCTGATGCACAATTGTCCCTCACGGCTCCTCCCCTTCAAAACTGTCTTTCATGTTGCCATCACCTCTGCTCGCAGGGTGAGTGAGCTTCAGGCCCTTCTAAACCTACATACTTGTGTGTGCACCCTGACAAAGTGGTGTTGTGCACTAAGGCTTCCTTCCTTCCTAACGTGGTTACTCCTTTTCATGTAGGCCAGTCCATCACCCTGCCTACTTTCTACGCACCCCCACATCCTTCCCATGAGGAGAGACTGCACCATCTGGACCCAAAAAGAGCATTGGCGTTCTATCTCAATCGTACTAAAGATTTCCAAGTGGACGATCAACTCTTTGTCGAGTATGTAGTGCGGAAAAAGGGAAAGCGGTTCAAAAACGTACCATCTCTCGATGGGTACTTCTTTGCATCAAGATGTGCTATGCTTTGGCTGAGAAACAACCCCCTGAGGGCTTGAGTGCTCATTCCACCAGAGCAACTGCTGCTTCCAATGCGTTGGCATGCAGAGTTCCTGTCCTGGATATCTGCCAGGCAGCTACATGGGCGTCCCTGCATTTGTTTGCTAAACACTACTGCCTGGACAGTCAGATCCATTGGGATGGCTACTTTAGTCGTTCAGTCCTGCAGGACTTCCTAGTATGATCTTGGTTTGCAGCCCACCACCGAGGATGGCATTGCTTGGTTATCTATTCTAAGGTAAGGAATCTGCAACTATAAGTCTCTATCAGATGTACAAGTTACTTACCTTCGGTAACGAAATATCTGGTAGAGACATATTCTAGTTGCAGATTCCTTACCAACCCACCCATCCTCCCCGCTTGCGAACTGATTTTTAGCGACGGGGATTCTCCCTTCAGGTCCTCATCTCTGGCACACAAATCCCAGTGTTCTTAGCGCCTCTGCGATTTGGCGTGGAAAGTCGTTAAAAGAAATTGACGTCACTGTGCTTA
The DNA here is from genome assembly GCF_031143425.1 of Pleurodeles waltl. Taxonomy (NCBI): domain Eukaryota; kingdom Metazoa; phylum Chordata; class Amphibia; order Caudata; family Salamandridae; genus Pleurodeles; species Pleurodeles waltl. Next base: position 1,016,411,970 of record NC_090442.1, read on the forward strand.
GGCGGCGTCTATGTACTACTCCCGACGTCATCACAGCGACTACGATGCCAACGACTCCACCTACCGACGCGCAAGGGTATTGCTCGAAAAAAAATCTCCGGATCCAGTCTGATGCCTGGGAGAAATTCTAAGGTAAAGAATCTGCAACTAGAATATGTCTATCAGATATTTCATTACCAAAGGTAAGTGACTTGTACTTCAGGTTTTGTATACAATTTTTCTATTGCTCTATGTACCTATGAAATATTATAACTAAAGGACCGCAGTATTTCTTTTGACTGTATTCCTCCTGGCATAGGGTTTCTAAAATGTGTTCTTTACCCAATGAAGTGTTCCTTATG